>NC_059428.1:142726960-143039960 GCF_021028975.2 Sphaerodactylus townsendi
GGCTTTTCTCAGTTGGAGAGCCTTCTAGGCCACCAAGCTACTCTCACTGTTTTGCTTTTATACACTCGTAATACAATTTTCTGAATTGTTTAATACTTCATGTCTAAAATGTTGTGCTTTGTTTCAGGTTTCTGTAATCCTATTACATTGCTGATTAGCGGCCTCGTTCTATCAGTTACATCGATTGCACTGCGCCATCTGCCTTGACTATCAGGAAGAGGGACAGACTATAAAGGAAGGAAATAAATAAACTGAGAGATTGTAAGGGCAGTGATTGAAGTGCCAGACTAGGATCTGGAGGACTGGAGTTGAAATCCCAATTCTGCTGTGAAGTTTTGACTGGTGACCCTGGGCCAGTCACTCTATTTTATTCTTTATTTATTCTCATATTTCTACCCCTCCCATCCCCCAGAGGGCTCAGGGCAACATACAACCACTAAACATATAAAAAAACATTAAAAACCTGATAAATTCGATAAATACAATAAAATACAGCAGACTAAAAGAACCACCCAGTAAAATGGCACCAGATACTCTTGCCCACAGGAGGCCAACTATGGTGGAATCTAATCCGGCTGGCTTGGTGGAAACACCTGGTGGAATAGCTCCGTCTTGCAGGCCCTGAAGAATTGATTGAAGTCCCGTAGGGCCCTGATCTCATTAGGGAGCTTGTTCCATTCGGCTGGGGCCACGACAGCAAAAGTCCTGGCCCTTGTAGAAGCCAGCCTGTCAGGACTGAGCCTGTCAGTGACGGATGGCAGGCAGAGCAGGGGGAGGTGGTTTACCATTCCTTGATACTGGGCGAAGGTCCAGTGTCCTCCACTCACCACCCCAGGACATCCCAGACTCAGATCTTATCACAGGGAAGTGTGAACTGTTCCCAGGCTCACAATGCTTTGTAGTAAATGCTTTGTAGTTCATAGTAGGGATAGTAGGAGCTGTTTGGCTCGGTGGGAGGGGGCAACGGGATATAGTTGGTGGGTTTGAGCGGGAATCGCCAGATTCCTCTTTGGCGATGTTGCCTACGCTCTGAAATAAAGGCTTTAGAACAAATCTACAGTTTGCGTTGTTTCCAGATCCGAGGTCTGACACAGCCGGACTTTCTTTCAACCTCGCCTGCATCACAGGGATGTTCTGAGGGTAAGGATGATGGAGGGAGGGGGAAATGTGGGCTGTAAGATAAAAACAAAGTAGTCAGAGACAACTGGTATTTCAGTTGCTCTAAAAAGCCTCTTTACAAACCAGTCGCTGGGTTGAAAGACATTTTTTGTTAACTGTCAAGTCGCAGCTGACTTATGGCAACTCCATACATTTTTCAAGGCAAGAGACATTCAGAGGAGGTTTGCCACTGCCTGCCTCTGTATGGTATCTCTGGTATTCTTTGGTGGTCTCTGTCCAAATGCTGACCATGGGAGACCCTGCTTAGCTTCCGAGATTTCATGAGATCGGGCTAGTCTGGGCTGTCCGGTTCTGGGAAACATAGCAAAGTAGGGCTATCAAACAAACAAACTGGGGAGGGATGAATGTCAGTTAAGCTCTTTCAGGCAGCTAGCCCTGCTCCCAAAGGCTGGGCAGGTTGCAAGATTAAGAAATATGGACTGTGCAAACTTCATGTTGACGACGGCCTCTGTCACATTTCTGTATTTCAGAATGCCTCCAAACGCAGGTATAAATCTTCTTCAAGATGTGACATGGCATAATTTTTACATGCATGAGGCGCAGCAGTCTGCTTTTTAAATACTACATTGCATGGATGATGCTGTCTCATGCCCATAATGTTCCCAGCTGCATCGGTAGCTGCAAGCACAGAAGTTATGAACTTTGTGTCAGGGGGGGCGGTGACAAACCAACCAACCAAACAAATATATAGTTTTTAATTTGCCAAAGAAATAAAGGTGGCCTGTAGCAAAAAAAGGGAATTGGCTGTATAGTCTCATCGAACGAAATCCAAAGCAGTAAGGATATTATGCCAGGACTGCTTCCGATAACAGCAAACCCAATATGACCAAATGAGCAAAGGCTGTGTCAACAATAAAGAAAAGATTTCTTATAACAGGATCACATGGTAATTATTGTTGCAAACCAAATACAAGAAACCAATTAACCAGAGTTAATTTCACTCTTAAGAACATAAGAGATTGCTGGATCAGACCAGAGTCCATCTAGTCCAGCACTCTGCTACTCGCAGTGGCCCACTAGATGCCCTTGGGAGCTCATGTGCAGAATGTGAAAGCAATGGCCTGCTGCTGCTGCTGCCGCTCCCAAGCACCTGGTCTGCTAAGGCATTTGCAATCTCAGATCAAGGAAGATTAAGATTGGTAGCCATAGATCGACTTCTCTTCCATCAATCTGTCCAAGTCCCTTTGAAAGCTATCCAGGTTAGTGGCCAGCACCACCTCCTGTGGCAGCATATTCCAAACACTGACCACATGTTGTGTGAAGAAATGTTTCCTTTTATTAGTCCTAATTCTTCCCCCCAGCATTTTCAATGTATGCCCCCTGGACCTATTTGCCTCCGAATTGTATCCACTTCTTAAATCAAAAATGTACTCACTGGGTTTATTACTTGATGATCTCTGTATGCTGTCGCCCAGAGAGATTTTCCAAACCTTAAAAAGCAGACTTTTAGAACAGGAATACCATATCTTGTTGGGGCAAGCAAATAAATCAAGCTCACCCCTTTCTGTCAGAATAGTACTGGAACAGGGGCACATAGCAAAATACCTTGAACTATTACCTGAACCCCAACAGAGATGGATTATTACAAGGGCCAGATGCAATACTTTTCCGTCTGCCATTACAAAGCGTTGCTACTTATCTATCCCTCTCCAGGATTGGGTTTGTCCACATTGTAAAAGTGGAGACTCTTGGTCACATTATATTTGACTGTCCGAGATACGTGGGCCTTAGGAATTTCTCTCCTTGGCTGGCCCTAGACAAATCCAAAAGAGACTCTGACAATTCCATTGTGGAGGTTCTGTTAAACAATGCAGACAACATGCCCTTGGAAAAAGTAGCAAAATTTCTTTTACAAGTGACAGAACTTTCTAAGTAACATCCAATGCTAGATACAGTTTGTCTGTGTTTTGAATGTATTCTTGTTTTGTACTTCACAAATGTCTGGTAACGCTCTAGAGTGTATTTTATATGCATAATAAAGGTTGTTAATAGTATGCCCCCTGGTTTTAGTATTGTGAGAAAGAGAGAAAAATTTCTCTCTGTCAATATTTTCTACCCCACGCATAATTTTATAGACTTCAATCATATCCCCCCTCAGACGTCTCCTCTCCAAACTAAAGAGTCCCAAACGCTGCAGCCTCTCCTCATAAGGAAGGTGCTCCAATCCCTCAATCATCCTCGTTGCCCTTCTCTGCCCTTTTTCTATCTCTTCAATATCCTTTTTGAGATGTGGCGACCAGAACTGAACACAGTACTCCAAGTGCGGTCGTACCACTGCTTTATATAAGGGCATGCCAATCGTTGCAGTTTTATTAGCAATTCCTTTCCTAATTATCCCCAGCATAGAGTTTGCAATACAACAGTCCAACAGTTCAACAGTCTGGGCCCCCGAGGTGGCTTCCTAGTGGCATGGGGAATCTTAAAATGCAGAAAAGCCTCCCCGCAGCTGGAAGCCCCCACTGGCCTTAATGGACTTCTGATCATCAGCTCCTCCCCTGGCCACGCCCCTGGACCGCCCCAGCTACACCTGATGGCCATAGTGACTGAGATGGAGATGGGTTCAGACATGAGGAAGAAATGCCTGCGTGTCTCCTGTCCTCCAACAGGTGGGTGCTTTTCCTTCTTATCTGGGTCCAGACTGGTACAAAAGCAGCACTTTATGCGTACGCATGAGCATTTTGCAAGCGTCCTGTCAAGCATATGCAAATGCCCATCGTACTTTTTCAAGTGCTGGAGTGCATTTCTGCTCAAGCCCAGAAATGTTTGACCTACACTTATTGCCAATAGTCTGGAGAAAGCAGAGAGAGAGACACAGAGAGAGAAAAAATGGGCTTGCTCTCATTCCAGTCTTGAAAGAGTGAAGCGCTAAGAAAGGCCTTCTTCGTGCAGCAGGATTTGCCTTTGGACTTTGCTACAGAAAACCTTGTGTTTGCTCGGCTGACTTTTCAAAAGATTGAGAAATTCACGGGGGAGAAACCCATGGACAGATGCTTCTTATACGAAACCAGAAATGGGAACTGCTGACAGAAGAGAGATCCCCAGTCAAAAAGCAAGGGCCATCCGATTTCACTGGTGTGAAACCCCATCACGAAACTTCTGAGCACTGTTCTCTCCTCACCCAGATGAAGCTGGATTTTCTGACAGAAATATTTTCCCTTTAATTAGCAAGGTTAACCCCCCCTGATAAAACCTTCGCTCATCTGAAGCAAGCTCTTTAAAACCTTTGTCCAGCGAAACGGCACATTTCCAGAGGGTCGTTTGGGTCAAAGCAACTGATATTGGCTCTACCCTTTGCTTCTGAAATAGCTTTGTGGAAGGGCCAGAAGGTTAGGGGCTGTAAGATAAATGAGAGAACATGACGCCTTCCCCCAAGAAACCTTGTCAAAGGCATTGATTTAAGACGGGCCGAATTGCTCTTCTTCATAATGCAAGCCTTGTCAAAAAATGAAATCCAAAGCTAAAATCCAAAGAATCTGAACTGGAATTGCCCATATCGGGATCTGAAATGTTGTGGTATTCAGCCATCATCTTAACTGGTTTCTTTGCAGGAAAGAGAACTCCTAATTGTTTAGAAGATCTCCCAGGGGCTGTGCCCTCTCCCTTGGGATGGGATCGCATCACCTTCAGCTACTGAGACAAGACAGTTCCATGGGCTGATTTCCAGGGACACTCTCCACATTTTGTCCCTGGTCTTTGGAAGCTTGACCACCTCTTCTGTACCAACCTTACGTGCTTGGTTCAGTTTTATGTCTTGTTTTAACACGCACTCTGTCCTGTATTTTGTTTTATTGATATGCCTAACAAAGGTCAGTTGACGTTGAGTGTCCCTGGTCTTATAAATCTGTGTAGGCCAGGGAAGGGTCAAAACAGGCCGCAGAGAGCAGATGCTTGGGCTAAAGTCCATCAGGGGTCCAAGATATACAAGCGTGGTGTAGTGGTTAAGAGCAGGTGCATTCTAATATGGAGAGCTGGGTTTGATTCCCCACTATGCCACTTGAGCTGTGGAGGCTTATCTGGGGAATTCAGATTAGCCTGTACACTCCAGCACATGCCTGCTGGGTGACATTGGGCGAGTCACAGTTCTTTGGCACTCTCCTAGCCCCACCCACCTCACAGGGTGTTGTGGGGGGGGGAGGAGATTGTAAGCCCCTTTGAATTGTCTCCTTACAGGAAAGAAAGGGGGGATATAAATCCAAACTCCTCCTCCTCCTTCTGTTCTTGTTCTTGTTCTTCTTGTTCTTCTTCTTCTATTGGAGATCTCCAATGTGAGCTGAGTGTCCCTTGATGGCACATGCAGACTGCACAGATGGTATTACTGTGGTGTAAAAACAGAGCCCTTTGGGGATTGGGCAGTATATAAGTTTGAAAAATAAATAAAATAAAAATAAAATAAAAACGCCAAAAAGATCGGGGACTTCAGCATCCAAATAAAGGAACGAAGCAGCCTCAGCATGCGAAACCAAAGACAGATGAAAACAGAAAACATCTGTTCATTCCGATCCAAGCCAGCGCTTGGGGTCCATCTACAATTGCAAGGAACAGCACCAACCAGTCCAGGAGCAGATTCAGCTGAGGAATATAACTTCTCTGGCTTCTTGCTGGCCTTTATTTCAGCATCGTCATATCCCCCCCCCCCCCTTTCCCAAGTAGAAAGCCCAACAGTAATTTATCAAGAGACATATCATTTTTTCTTGGCAGGGAAGTCTGCAAAATCCCCATTTTTAAGACACTAAATCTCCCTTTTTTGACAGGTGTAAGAAAGCATTAAAAGGTTTGATTTAGCTGGATCATACAAAATAGTTTCTCATAATTATCCTTTCGGATGATATATGCTTGTCTTCCTTTTTCTCCCCCCGCCTTCTTATTAAACCTGAGGTCTCCATTTTTCATCCGACTGTATTACTAAATTAAATTGCCTTTTGTTGTATTCAAGTCGAGCGCCTTGCCAAAAGAGTTCGCCTTGCTGGGTGAAAGAGTGTTTACCCGGCGTGCTCCCAGTTCAAATTTACTGTTTGCAATTGTTGGGCTCTCGGAGCAAATGAAAGCGATTGTTTGTTTTTAATGGGAATAATGAATCATTTCCGTGCCGATGTTTGGCTCGGGTCTCAGAGGGCGGAGTGCGGGTGGCTGTGTGTGCTTGGTCGGGGAGAATCCATGGCAAATCTATCACTCGAAGAATTCATTTTTCAAATCAAAGCAGACAGTTGTGAAAATGTCAGCCACGTCCAGCCCAGTGTCCAAATTTTCAATCATTGCTTTTATGGTGGTTCGTATTGACGGGTTAAACAAACTGATGGGGCAAATAAACAGTCTTCCCGATAAACCTTTGTACTTCTAGTCCAATAGTCCAACCACCACAATGCACCGGCTGTTACTCTGGGGCTTATTTTGGTTTTCGTACATTGTTGCTGTGACGGTGTTCGTTCCCCTCGTTGTCGTCACTGGATTCCCAACAAGTTTGCCTCTTTCATGGCATGCCAACTCCAGATGGGTGATGGGTGCAACCCCAAAATGGCTACCAGAAAAGACACACACACACACACACATGCACGCACACACACACAAATATGCAGGGGGCAACAAGACAGAGCGAATAAAACTGACACTGGTGCTGAAACATTATTTTAATCTGTGCAACTGATCAGATCTCCAATGACCAATCAGAAATCCTGCTGGGCAGAAGCCTCGCCTGGGCATGCCCCCTTTCTAAAGAACATATGGTGGGCAGCAGGAAAAGAGTCAGCGGGCACCATGTTGGCAACACCCAGTCTACTACCACATTTTGTTAAAAGAGTACATTTAACTCTGTGTGTGTGTGTGTGGGGGGCGGTATTTGTGTGAAATTCAGCAGGAGGCAACATAAGAGGATGAGAAAAAGAGGCCAGGCAGGTCCAACTGGCATAAGGGAGAAGCCAAATTGAGACCAAGTTTTTGGAGCCAAAATGGCAGGATGCCTTTTGAGTTTGAGGGTCTGACTCTCGTGTGTACTGCTGTTAGCTTCGGTGGCATCCACACTTTCCAATACTTCTCTCCCTTACTATCGAAAGTATTCCACCCCCACCAGCAAATGATGGAGAACAGATGTAAAGTGATCATACAAGCCTCAAGATTCTTCTCCAAGGACCTGAATGGTTAAGGAGACCTCAGGTTTAATAAGAAGGTGGGGGGGGGGGGGAGAAAATCTGTTTGACCTCCCTTCACACAGAGTCACAAAGTCACACAGGCATCTCCCCCCGCCCTATCCCAGCAACTCCTTGTTTGAAAGATGCGAGCAGAGGGAGTTGACTGAACGTCATGGGGGTGGGGGGAGGGCGAGAGACGAGAATGTTCTATGAAACTGCAGACAGAAAAGGGAGCATTGCCAATTATTTTCTTCCCCCATCATGTCTTTTCCAGGACGTACGGATCCCTCTCGGCAATTCTCCTTGTTTGGCGCCTATAAAAATAAGTTTAATAGCGGAATTTTCTTTAAGATAATTCTGAGGCTGTATAATTTATGTGCCCGCCGCCCGGTTGCAGCCAGATGTAATTCTGCTCGGAGTTGTAACATTACAGTTAGTAATGACTCTGCCGGATGCTGCTTTGGGAGAATTTGCAATTTATTTAACAGTTGACTGAGCAATGACCCCCATATAATATTACCATAATCAAAGTGAGGCAGATTTTTTTTAAAAAAAATTCAACCCCACCCCCTTTTCCTGCTTACAAAGAAACACTGGGAGATACTGTGGACGGTGGTGGGCGATGGAAGAGGAGGTATAGGACCACTACCTGAGATAGATTGAGGGAAAGCAATTGGACAAACTTGGGGAGGATATGGGTAGATGACAGCTATTAGCCAGGGTGACACAATGGAGCCTCCCTGTACAAAGACAGGCTATCTTTGAAAAGCAGATCCTGAGAGTGAAGCATAGAAGACAGCATTGCCTCCACGTGTTGCTTTGGAGCCCCAAAGGTGCCTACTGTTGGAGATCGAAGGCAGGTGCTTCATCGGATCCAATTTGGCCACCCTTCTAGCTTGGAGTGGAGGATGTTGCAGGCACACCCCTTTCCTCATGTGAAAACGCCGGGATCTTCAGATCGGCCCAGATATCAGGCAACACCTCCCGTGCCATCCAGTGTCTTACTGTGTATGTATTTCTTTGCTATCACTGATGGTTAATAAAGTACAATGAGGATATGAAGAATGACCCTTACTACATTGTGTGTGTGTGTGTTTGTGCATGTGTGTGTCCTCTCATTAACAGCCTCATTCAGGTCTTGCAAACTGAGGGTCACGGCGTTCTTGGTGGAGTCGGTTCGTCTCATGTTCAGTCTTCCTCTAAACGTATGACCTTCAACTTTTCCTAGTGCTATTGTCTTTTCCCGTGACTCTTGTGACCAGACTTGATAGCCACAGTTTGGTCATTTGAATTTCTAGGGTAATTTCAGGCTCTATTTGATCTCGAACCCGCTGAAATGACTTTCTGGTCTCATCCAACACCACATTTCAAATGCATACTATGTTGTATGTCCCATTCTTTCTTTTCAAAATGAAACTTAGAAGTCTGGGGTATGGGGCATCCTGTCCATCACAGACCCTAAGACTTGAAGATAGCCACTGCCCAAGTAAGGCCACTAATATGCAGCAAGAAGTCCTGGGTTAAATCTCAGTTCAGCCCCACGTTTATTAAGTTCCTCTGGCAACCTTCATCCCAAACATATCTGTCTTGATGGGGACACTTATTTGCAAATGCAAGTTATGTGATTTCATCATCATCAGTGGAAAATTTAGCCTTTTGTTTTCACTCACATTATAAAGCACATGTTGATTTTAAAAAACACACAGAATATACAGATGCATTCTCAAACCACCACAAAGTCATTCAATTTACAGTATTCCATTACCCCAGTTACGTGTTTATTTTCTGGCAGAATCTTTTTCTTTACCCTTAAAAGAAAATCATCAGAGCCACAGTTTTGATGCATATTATTTTCCCAGGTATCTGTGTGTGTGTGTGTGTGGGGGGGGGGGAATAAACAGTCATAAACTGCATCCCTTATTTTATCCATTTTTTTGTACAGCTGCGCTGGAAATTTGTGGACAGAGGTGTTCAGAGAAGCATCTGGCCGCAGTGCTTCTGTTTTCGATGGCCTTCTTTCGTGATTATGTCCCATTCCTTCTATTAATCTTCAAATGGAACAATCTCAGTATTACTGTTCAGGTTACTGTGAGAAATCATGGGGTGAGGGGTGGATGAATGGTCCCAAGGTCTTCTAAAGCTCTCCTCTGCTCTATAAATCTCTTTCCTATTTTAAGAGTTCTCATTTACGGTTAGGATGGATTTAGGCCTCTGTGCCATTTCCTGATCTCCCCCAACAGCCATTAGCAGGTCAACTTAACCGATCGTGTCGTGCCGCATCAGCTATTTACTGTCTTAAATTAAAGCAAGTCAGAGTCATCTTTGGGAGCAGAATTATTTTGTGGGTGATTGTGACCAATGCTCAGAGCATCAGGCTTGAAAAACAACAACACAGGTTGCAAATTTCGGGCAAGCCCCGCAGAACAGTGATCTTCAGCCTTTCCAGTGGTACCTTGGCCGTGCCGTGCCAGGCAAGAAGGAACATCAGAGAAGAAGAAGGAGGAGAAGGAGAAGGAGGAGGAGGAGGAGGAGGAGGAGGAGAAAAGGAGTAGGAGTAGGAGTTTGGATTTATATCTCCACTTTCTCTCCTGTAGGAGACTCAAAGGAGCTTACAATCTCCTTTCCCTTCCCCCCCACCAAACAAACACCCTGTGAGGTGGATAGTGCTGAGAGAGCTTTGAAGAGCTGAGACGAACCCAAGGTCACCCAGCTGGCATGTGTTGGAGTGCACAGGATAATCTGAATTCCCTAGATAAGCCTCCACAGCTCAGATGGCGGAGTGGGGAATCAAACCTGGTTCCCCCAGATTAGAGTGCACCTGCTCTTAATCTCTACTCCACACCTTCCCTAATCATGGCGGACCTCCTCAGTCCAGTGCCCACCCTTGCCTGGAACTCCAGTTGACTTCCCGTTTTGCCCATTCCACATTCCAGTCCTGCCTGCGTTGCCCAGAAAGAAAAAGGCAGCCGAGAAGCGCTGCAGACTGGCATACTAGCAAATGCTGTTGCCCTTTACAAAAATGACATTTATTTAATTTCCCTTTGCTAGATCACTGTTAATAAATTGCTTGCTTGTGTCATTCCAGAATCGCAGCTCGTTTCTCCGAGTTTAATAAGGAAGTAAAGAATTAGCTGCATTCTCAATAAAATCAGGGAGAAAAAAATTGGACATCAACTGGGAAAGTTTTCTTCGTTTACATTTTCCTTGACTACTCTTCCCCAAGGTCAACCTAGTTGGAAACTTTGCAGCAAGGGGGGGGGGGGAATCAACACATCCAGAAACAATCAAAGAAGGACCAAGTTGCAAATCCCTAGTTTAAATTCAAAATGGGGAGGAAGAGAAGGCAACCCACGAACCAAGCAGATCAGGCTAACTTAACAGAATATTTCCTTTAAAAATCAGAGGAGTAAAAAATAAATATAAGGGACAGAAGGCAGAGACAAAGGCAGCAGTGGTGTAGTGGTTAAGAGCAGGTTCACTCTAATCTGGAGAACCAGGTTTGATTCCCCACTCTGCCACTTGAGCTGTGGGGCCTATCTGGTGAACCAGGTTAGCTTGTGCGCTCCAACACATGCCAGCTGGGTGACCTTGGGCTAGTCACAGTTCTTCGGAGCTCTCTCAGCCCCACCTGCCTCACAGGGTGTTTGTTGGGAGGGGGGAAGGGAAAGGAGTTTGTAAGTCCCTTTGAGCCTCCTATAGGAGAGAAAGGGGGGGATATAAATCCAACTCTTCTTCTTCTTTTCCGCACACGCAGAATAATTCACTTTCAATCCACTTTCACAATTGTTTGCAAGTGGATTTTGCTATTCTGTACAGTAGAATTCAGCTGCAAAGTGCATTGAAAGTGGACTGAAAGTGCATTATGCTGCATGTGCGGAAGGGCCCGTAGATTTTCAAAGTCATGTAAGTTCACAAGAGAGACAGGATTTGAATCCAAATCTTCTGGGCTGATAGCTCACTTCTTTATCCAGTGCACTACAACATGCTCCTTCCTTTAGCCTGAACTAGAAACTAATTTTTTTAAAAATGTACCACTCAGAAGGGCAGCTCTCCATTGTACCGCCTCAGCAGGAAAGCAGGCTTCGCCAGACCCCCAGGGGAAGACCAGAAACAGATGAACAAATCATACATAGATTTGACTGCAATGGAAGTTTTGTATTCACAAGTCAGCACTTTCAGGACGGGGCCTTTGCAGGTAGCTCAAGGGCCCACACGAATACAATGGAAGAAAATTACATTAAAACTGTGCGCTGAGCGAATAAATCATACAGTAGCCTTGTAGAAAGCCGACGCCTGGAGAAAGAGCGCTCCGCTCCTGAATGAAAATAGATTAAAGCTTTCTTAAGAATCCCCGGGTTCAGCTTATTTGCTCCGTTTGCCTACAGCCATCCGGGGACTCTCAGTCCTCTTTCTGCAGAATTAAGGCAGGCGTCCAGCCAATCAGAGGGCAAGAGCCATAGCAGGTGACCAGGAACCCATCTGAGTTTGGATGAAGCTTCCAATTAAGTCATTTCCCCCCCTCTTCTGATTATATTGAAGTGGCAGGAGAGGTTCTGAAGCCAATGAACTTGGATGGCTGAGTGAAGTCCTCCAGAGGGGCTGTAATCTGAAAACAACTTTGCCAAAAAAAAACCCTGAGGAACTGTAGGGCCTTTCCTACTGGGATGAATTTCAAGATCTCACCCTTGGTATTTAAACCACAAAATCCCCATTTCAGACGGCTGGGTACTTAGGCTAGGAGAATGCAAGAACCTGTTGTCATGGAGATGCCTTCACCAATCTGCAAGCAGGTCTTCTCGATCACTTCCCCAACACCCTGGAAGTCCCTGTCATAAGGAGGAGCTGGTGGCAGCTTTCCAAAGGCACATTTTCATCCCCAAAACAATTTGCCATCAAAGTCCCACCCTGGTACTAAATTGTGAGTTTAACATTGCAAATAGTTCTTGGTTTCTTCCTGCCATGTTGTTACAGTTGTGTCATATCGCAGTAAGGATAAATGCCTCGAGCAGTTTACCAAAAAAGGACACCAATAATCGTTTATTTTCACTCCATAGCTGGCTTCCCGATGACCAATTGCCCCTTACGATGAATGCATGTCAATTTGTATATGCCTGATTGGAATCCCTTTTTCATGCCTAGAAGAATTGCTGTTGGTACACTGAAGAAGAAGAAGAAGAAGAAGAAGAAGAAGAAGAAGAAGAAGAAGAAGAAGAGGAGGAGGAGGAGGAGGAGGAGGAGGAGGAGGAGGAGGAGGAGGAGGAGGAGGAGGAGGAGGAGGAGGAGGAGGCGGCGGCGGCGGCGGCGGCGGCGTTTGGATTTATACCCCACCTTTCTCTTCTGTAAGGAGACTAAGAGTGGCTTACAAGCTCCTTTCCCTTCCTCTCCCTGCACAAGAAAAGGAATTGCCCTTGCTTGGGAAATAACCTAACTATGCAGAGAAAAGGAATGCAGAAGTTAGAAACATGGTTCAAACACACACACACACACACAGTAGGAAGGCCTTGGAGCAGCTTAATTTTTCTCGCTGGTCTGGGTGACATTTCTTTAGGAACACCGGAATAAATATCGCAACATGGTTCCCAGCGCTGGGGGCTGCAAACACTTTCAGGGCAGAGACTAGATAAACAGTGACATTTAATGGCTCCTACCCCATCCCTGAATGCAAACTGTTTTGCTTAAATAATGAGTGGGAGCTTGCTGAGGAAAAGGAAATGTAGGACTTGTTCGAGTGTGGATGTTTTTGGCGGTGGAAGGAAGTGGGTAAGCCCGTTTCCATCGGGGCGAGACGAACACAAACGGTGGGCCTTTACTGATGAATGTTTTGAAATAAAATTATCAGCGAATCTGATAAACGGCGCAGCCCTATGGAAATTTATTCCAGTCTAAAGCCATTGCTTTCGACTGCAACTGGCTACTTAAGACGACAGTGTAAGCCACACAAAACTGAGGAAACCAAATCCCCCAATAGTCAATTCCGCAGGTGTTTTTCACTTTGTTCCCCAGGCGAGTTCTATTCTGGGGTTGATCACCTTGGGAAGAGGGCCATTCGGCTCCATGCGCCAAAAGGAAAACAACGGCCATGTGTATTTCTTTCTGCTTTGCAGTTCGCCCTTAATAGGCATGCCATGGATGAACAGAGTTGGTTAGTAATTCATGTGGGTATTGATTACTGCATATTAAATCAAGCAGGACTCAACAGCTGACCTTCAGCCCCTCCCTTCAGCACAAGTGGAGTTTTTAGCTCTGCGAAGAATCAGAGAGGCTTCGGTGATGGAATGGGGCGCTGCCCTTCTGAAGAGAATGAAATAAAGATGCAAAGGGCTGCAGAGGTAAATATCTGGCTTTGAAAAGATCTATTCAGTGCCCTGGCCTTCTGGAAATGCTGTTGTGGTCTCGGTGCCCCAGGAGAAGCTAATAATTTCAACGGGGTAGCAGTTCCTGGGAAAGCAAAGAGGTAGCCCCAGGGGCCACCATAAAACCAAATTAAAAGGAAAATTCTGCTCATACAGTTTGTTTCGAAGAAGAAGAGTTTGGATTTATACCCCACCTCTCTCTCCTGTAAGGAGACTCAAGGAGGCTGACAAGCTCCTTTCTCTTCCTCTCCCCACAACAGACACCTTATGAGGTAGGTGGGGTTGAGAGAGATCTGAGAGAACTGTGACTAGCCCAAGGTCAACCAGCAGGAATGTAGGAGTGCGGAAACACATCTGGTTCACCAGATAAGTCTCCGCCACTCAGGTGGAGGAGTGGGGAATTAAACCCAGTTCTCCAGATTAGACTCCACCTGCTCTTAACCACTACACCACCACTGGCTCTCTTTTGGATGACATTTCTGAAGCATTTCCAAAAGAACTGCCCAGAAGGCAAGTGAAATCGACTGCAGGTGTGTTCCATGCCAAGCACACCTTTGGGAAGCTGGTGCCTCCATTTCTATGTTAGTTTGACCATTCACTGGAAGACGGAGATGCAGGCTTTGTTTTAGCTGGTCGACAGCTTCATTCCCATTAGACTGCAGAACCACCCACCATAAATGGTCAGAAGGTGGTCGTGAAATGACTAGTTCAATGGGTATCCAGTGACACAATGAGCCAATCGGATTCCAAACAGGGATCCGGAACTTTCCGCCCAGACAGCTAGCGTGGTGCAGTGGTTAAGTGTCAGAATCCCCCAAAACTGAAACAGACTCATGTATAGAACAGTAGTTTATTCAGAGATGTGGATCTTCCCTGGACAAAGCCAGAACTGATTTGCCCACGCAAAATCCAGTAATTAAAACAGCTTGCACCCCCCAATCCTGGGAAAGCGCGCCTAACAGTAACTGTAAGAAAAATAACAGTGAAGATGCCCAGCCACTGACCTTGGCCAGCACCTTGAATGTGAAATCACACACAAGAAACAGTCAGAAGGCAGACAGTAATGCATTAACCCATTCTTTTTTCCCCCCAAAATAAATTTATTTCCAACAAAAGATCACTGACATATACATCAATAATCAAGCTGTTACACAACATAAATGTATGACAATTTAACAATCCTTACTAAATATAGATTATTATATTATAATATTAAAACTTTACATATTGTTATTAATCACACAAATATTTACAAAAAATTCCTTTTTACTATATCCACTACTATTCACTATCTATAACAATTAGTAAACCTTCCGTAATACACCAGCAAGACAACTATCAGCAGACTAAGACAAGTTCAATGTCCCCCTTATTCCACTAAATGAGTAATATCCCCCCCATTTCCTCCTGTAACATTGGTCATCCAAAAAATCATTTTTAGCTATTTATCACTAAGAGAACAATTGGATTACCCCATTCTACCACCCCCCATCATACAGAAAGCAGCAAAAGCAAATCCCCAATTCTAACAGGTCTCCTGACATTAAGAGCAGGTGCACTCTAATCTGGAGAACTGGGTTTGGTTTCCCGCTCTGCCACTTGAGCTGTGGAGGCTTATCTGGGGAACCAGATTGGCTTGTACACTCCAACACATGCCAGCTGGGTGACCTTGGCCTAGTCACAGTTCTTCCGAACTCTCTCAGCCCCACCTACCTGACAGGATGTTTGTTGTGAGGGGGCGGGGAAGGGAAAGGAGATTGTGAGCCCCTTACAGGAGAAAAATGGGGGATATAAATCCAAACTCTTCTTCTTCTTACTTCTGAAAACCTGATTAAGATCCTCCTATTTTGCACTACTGGACAATGTTTTGTTTGAGGCC
This sequence comes from Sphaerodactylus townsendi, assembly GCF_021028975.2. Lineage (NCBI taxonomy): Eukaryota > Metazoa > Chordata > Lepidosauria > Squamata > Sphaerodactylidae > Sphaerodactylus > Sphaerodactylus townsendi. The sequence continues at coordinate 142,742,494 of NC_059428.1, forward strand.
CACACTTGCTGTCTATCACCACCGATATTTCCGTGCTGTCAATATCTTATTCTTCTTCATTGTTTGGTTTGTCAACGCTCTTATTGCAGTATTAACACTTTGAGTTGTCTGATAGTACAGTTTAGCATGATTGTCAGGTGTCACCTTTTGGGATAGCGAGGTAGGCAAAATATATATACATATATTTGTCGCTAACAAATACAGAACCACATGCTGTCAGCCTCCCTTTCCTCCCTCCTGAATTCATGCCCCTGAATCCACAGAGACTCAGTTTACTGACATTCTGCAGCTAAGGAAGTGTGTGATATTTGCCTGTCACTGTGTTCCTCATTCATAAGGAAAGGCGGAGAATGCGGAGAATGCCACGGGAGAACAAAGGAAAGGGACGGAAAACCACGGGACTGAAACATCTCCTTTGCCTTTCAGAGCCTCCAGGAAAAAAAAAACACCGTCAAGGTAACACAGAAACAAACGACCCCGAGCAAAGAAACACAAGAGCTCCGCACAGAAAAGGATGTGCAACAGGGAAATGTTTTGCATTGTGATCTTTTTCAGGAGCCAAGGCAAAAATGTGAGATGTCAGAAGTCCCAGAAGGCAGCAAGACTGCTAAGATCCTCAGAGATTCTTCCGTGTGGCACATCAGTGGTGAATGAGCCGTAAGGGTAGCTCTCCCTCAAGGAGGATTTGTGCTAAATGAATGCTCTGCAAATTGATAAAACACGCTTTGGACTCTTTGTCCAACATTGCCGGTTGTCTACTGCCACAATTCTCTCCTGCCATTGTAAGGACATAAGACGGACCTACCAGGTCAGAATGGAACTGTGTCTAGCCCTGTATCCAACATGGCCAGTATCATATCTCTGTGAAGTCTGTTCCACCAGCTATAGGGGAGGTGGGAGATCTCTTTTTCTCTTGCTCCATTATTATTGTAATATGAAATCACAGCCACCAGATCTTCAGTGACTCAAGAGGACCGAAGCATGTGACCCTCCATAAGGTTGTGCAGTATGCACATTACTTCTGAGTAAACACGCGAGCAGGCTAAGTGCTCGTGTTCATCTGATTTGTGTCCAATGTAAGACTGATTCTCTTGTCGGAAGACACCCAGACTGCAGTTTCTTGCAAATCGTATCTAAACATGTTTTTAAAAGAGGCATCTCACCCTGCCAAATGTCCTCCAAAATCTTTCCAAACCAGCTCTTCCTGTTTTTAGCTTGGAAAAAAAATCATTTGTGTCCCAGACATCTCTTAGGTATCCTTTTCTCTCTCGAAGACAGTTTTCTAATTACAGATACATGCCGGGAGACAATATTTGAATTTGGTTAATTTATAAGTTACCTTGAAGGAGGATTTTCCCCCAGTGCATTTAAGACATTATCTAGAATTCTATGTTTCACTCACAGCTGTCAAGGAAGCCGTTTCCCTGCCTGGCATTCTCCATCATGTGCAAAGTTCGTCCACACAGAAGCAACCACAAAATGCTCGCTTCTTGGAAACAAAATGGAACCAGAGAGTGCTGGGTTCATGAAATCTGGGTAAGGTTCCATCACCAAGAGCTGGCATCCTTTATGGAGGGCACTGAAACCCATTGGCAGAGCCACAGGGGATGATCTTTTCTTTGGAAAAATTAACAAGGGAGAGAATGAAATATTCAGCACATTAATGTTGATGCGAACTCCTCACCATAAAAGGGTAACGGGTGGAGAGGCTGGAGGGTCTGCTGGCTGAGCCAGCGAGCAAGTTCTTGGTGTTTCCGTTGCAAAACTCAGCTGACGCCACAGCTGGTCAAACAAGCTGTGAGCCCTTTCTGGAAACACAGTGTGGCGTCATGGTTAGAGTGCTGAACCGCATGCTGTTTCTCATGATCCAAGCGATCTAGGATCTGGAACATGGAAACTAGGATCTGAACAGACTCTGTTTCAAATCCTGGCCTCTAGCTTCAAAGCTGCCTGGGTGACCCAGGGCCACTCATTCCCCCTCCATCAGACCAGACTACCTCAGAGGGTTGTTGTGAATATAAAAAAGGAGGATAGAGATCCATGCACACTACCTTAAGCTCCTTCATGGGGTAAGACTAAGGTAGATAGATTCTAATGTTAGCACTGTCCTCGTCTGTTAATAGCTATTGGAAACACTGACTGTGTTAGTTCATTCTTTGTATTTTTAGGTAGTAAGTTTACAGAGTTAGTGTTATGTGTAGTTGGTTTGTATTAGGCTTAGTGGTTGATATTACTTTAAGTTAGTGCTAGGCCTGGTCATTACCCTATCACTTCTGTGAACTGCTTAGACAATTAGTACTAGTACTGTTGTTTGGTAGTCTTCACTATAAAAGAGAAAGTCACCATCTGTGCTTATTTAGATTATTTATTAGGTTATGGTTACTAGATGTTTCTTGTAAATGATGGTATTGTTATGCTGCTATGTGATGTTTAGTGATATTCTTTGCAAGGTATACTGTTATGACTACTGTTATCTTGTTGTTTATACTGTCACATTTCATGCTATTATGTGATGTTTACTGATGTTCTTATTGGTGACGTTAAGTTGATGATATTTTTACCATGTGAAATGTTATGATTATTGTTATTTGCTGCTCATATTGTTTACGTTTACTGATGTTCTTACTATTTTGTAATGTTATGCCTATTGATTTTTTTGTTGACTCACTATGACCCAGGATGTTTGCTGTTTATATTATTGTTGTCGAAGGCTTTCATGGCCGGATTCAACTGTTTGTGGTGGGTTTTCCGGGCTGTGTGTCCGTGGTCTGGTGGATCTTGTTCCTAACGTTTCACCTGCATCTGTGGCTGGCATCTTCAGAGGTGTATCATAGAGGGAAGTCTGTTACACAGTGGGAAGTCTGTTATCCCTCTGTGATACACATCTGAAGATGCCAGCTACAGATGCAGGCAAAATGTTAGGAACAAGATCCACCAGACCACAGCCACACAGCCCAGAAAAACCACCAGTATATTATTGTTGTTTGCCACCCTGCGCCCTACGGGGGAGGGTGGGTTATAAATCGAATGATGAAATGAAATGAAATCTTAAAATGAGTGCAAGATTGACAGTGCCGACAGTCACAACCTTTGTAGGAAAAGAGTGGAACGTCAACCCAGTGGCCGATTATGGGGCAGCCTCATCATTTCTGTCTCCCAGTTTTGGCAAAGCCCTTTGGAGTGCCAGTCGTGTAACAAACATGATAAGAATGCATGACTGATTTGTCATTCTTAAGCTGTTACACTGGTTAATTCCACTGACAATAACTTATTCCAGATGAGATAGATCTGCTAAGAACACCAAGAGAAATCAATACAAAAATTACATTAAGACTGAGTTAAAGCTTTCTGCTTCCTTTCTTCTCTCCTCTCCCCCCGTCTGGAGTGGAAACTTCACAGAACAGAAAGAGGTAACACAACTAATTTAGTTCCTGACCACGAATACAACCCACCGGGGGCCGGGAAGAAAAGGGGCCAGACTGAAACAAATTAGACATGTTTGGTTGACTATTTAAAATAGACATGTGGCTTTAAATTGATAAAGAAAAGACGAATGAACGTAAAATAATAATAATAAAATACAACTCAGGTTGCTTTGGAAGCAAAAATGGTCCGTTACCACCACAGTTTGCTTTCATGACTTCACTATCTCCGTGTCCCATCTCTTCCCTGCACCAAAATTGTATGTTGATGAAATAAAAAATTCCTTCTGCATATTCCTACACTGCTGAGTCGAGATCTTAGCCCCGAAGCCGTGGTTCGCTAGGACCACGAATGGAAACCGAAGCAATCGCACGAACACAGGGGCTGAGAGAAAGACGAGAGAAGGTTTTTAGCTCAGTTATTTTGATTAAAGTTACGTTATTTATCCTTCCTGTTCAGTTTAATCCTCTTATGGAGCAGGAAACAAGAGAGAGGCAGTAATCATAACAATCCCAAATGGGTGAAAGCAGAGGCGTATCTAGGGAAAATGTAGCCTGGTGCAAAATCTGAAAGGTCGATCCCCATACCCATTATGAGTGGGGCTCCCCCCCTTGTGACTAACAATGTTTAAAATTTCAAATACAAATACAAATACAAAACCTTTAATGGCATATAAAGAGTGGTAAAATACAGATTATGTTAAAACCAATTGACTAAAATTTACACAAAGGTTTCACTCTTGATCCAAGTGCCTTTGTTAAAAACCTGGCAACTGATTCAGTAGTGTGGGGATGATGGTCACTAAGCAGGTGTGAAACTATTTTAACCCATGCAATCTAACAAAGAATTTCTTCAAGATGGCCTGCGAGAAAAGCAACCCGATAGACTGCCAAATCTTGCAATGAAGAGACGTGTTCAGTTGTTTGAATTGGGCCCGGCTGCACAGAGGAACAAGTCCTGTTCTCCTGTGGGATGCCATGATATCTACCTCTTGTTTTTTTTGGAACGGTCGGTAACTTACATTTAGCCGAGCAAGCATGAAATATCTCTTGAGGAGATGGATTGATTATTCTCATATATTTATGCCCGGCAATGGTGGTGACATGCCATAAAAGGTGGGAGAACAAGTCCAGCAGGCCCCAGCTGTGCGAAGCTGCCCTTCAAAATCAAGAGTACCTCGTTACAAAACTCCGAACCCCCGCCTCCCGTCCATCAGTAGGAGTTGGTCAAACGATACACCTATGTTGTTTATTTGTGATAATTTTTTGGTGTGCCAGGTGGAGTGGAAGTGGTCGCTTAACAGAAAATATGTGAGACTGCCCGGGAGGGCTCTATAATGAAGGCGAAGCCAGTATTTAAACAAAGAGAGCCAAACCCGGGAAAAACTTGTCTTGGCTCCGGTTTCTAAACAAAGAACTTGATACGTGACTGAGTTTGGAAGACCCAATAAACGACGAAGAAACAAAGATTGAACACTCTCTAATTTCTCAGCGGTTTTTGCTCCCCAGATTGGAGCTCCGTAAAGTAATTGTGGCAGTAGTTTTAACTGAAAAACTTCCATTGCGGCAGGAAAAAATTGACCGCCTCTGGTGTGAAAAATTGACCGCCTCTGGTCCCCCCGCCCCCCGTATGAGTGGTGGCCCTCCCCCACCGCGACTAAACAATGTTTAAAATTTCTGTGCTGCGCTTGCGTGCTGGGGCTATTTTCTGCCCCACACGTGACTAAATGGCTGCAGCCCTGGGACATTTGACCCCATATGTCCCCCAAGGTTGTATGACCCTGAGTAAAGGTGTGAGTTTGTCTCCCGTGGCCCTTTTGAGACTAACAAAATGAACTGCAACATCAGCTTATCGCAAGCCAGTTTCCTTTAGCTGCAGAACGTTACAGAAGAAATGACTGTTGTCCTCTCCAGCAAGCGATTCTCCTGTGCAAGATGTGGGGAAACTCAGTCACAAGAAGGCCTTGTGGGCCTTCTCTAATTTTTTCAATGATTACAAAAAACTAATTTGAAGACGTTAGTGTTTCATGTATAGTGTTTCATGTATAGCAGATTCCATTCTGGGTCTAACTTTGCAACGAATTGGGCAATCATTGTTACGCTCAAGACAAACCTATATACACATCAGTTTCTAGAACAATGGACAAGCATGTTCAGGAGGGCCTAGTTATTTTCAGTCCTTTCTTTTGCTTAGACATTTATTGATTAAGAAAAAATGTTATCCCCCCTCCCCCCGTCCTTCAAGAATCTGCTTGAGGTATCTCTGAACTAAAGCAATAAAAGCATGCTCACAAATAAATAATAAGTCGAACCGAGATCAATAAAAGCTTACCAGGGGATAAAAACAGCATGTCATAAACTGAGCAGTCTAAAATAACAATAAAACAGCTGTCTGGTGCAGATGGAATAATGCATTCTGGAAAACAGCAATGCATTCTGGGTATCCTTAATGTTCCCGGGATTCCTGTGCACCCCTCAAGCACTGACCAGCCTCTAACACATGGGCCTTCAAACACTGGTCATCCCCTAACTCATGGACCTTCAAGCACTGGTCATCTCCTAACTCATGGGCCTTCAAGCACTGGCCATCCCCTAACTCATGGGCCTTCAAGCACTGGCCTTCAAGTATTGACCAACCTCTAACTCATGGGCCTTCAAGCACTGGCCATCCCCTAACTCATGGGCTTTCAAGCACTGGTCATCCCCTAACTCATGGGCCTTCAAGTACTGGTCATCCCCTAACTCATGGGCCTTCAAGCACTGACCAACCTTTATCTCATGGGCCTCCAAGCACTGGCCATCCCCTAACTCATGGGCCTTCAAGCACTGGTCATCCCCTAACTCAGGGGCCTTCAAGCATTGGTCATCCCCTAACTCACTGGCCTTCAAGCACTGACCAACCCCTAACTCATGGCCCTTCAAGCTTCAAACACTGACAGCCTTTCACTCATGGGTCTTCAAGCACTGGTCATCCCCTAACTCATGGCCCTTCAAGCTTCAAACACTGACCAGCCTCTCACTCATGGGCCTTCAAGCACTGACCAACCCCTAACTCATGGCCCTTCAAGCTTCAAGCATTGGCCATCCCCTAACTCATGGTCCTTCAAGCTTCAACCACTGACCATCCCCTAACTCATGGCTTTTCAAGCTTCAACCACTGACCAGCCTCAACTCATGGGCCTTCAAGCTTTCTCCCTGGCCAGCACATCCTCTTGGCTGCTTAATGTTTTTAAAAAAGTATGTCCACTTAGTTTGTCTAACGTGAGAGGAAAAAAGAAATGCTCCTGGCAGAAAGGGGCCTTTTCCAAGCCCCTGAAAGGCCATGGCCCATTGAAAGTTTGAGCGAAGCTGAGTATGTCTCTCCAAGATTCGGCCCTCGCGTCACGGCAAGTCTATTTTCCAAGGTACCACCTAAATGAGATTGAGTGCCTGCGAGTCCTTTCTCCAGTTACTCGGAAAGCAATTTGGTGGTCATTCGGCGCCTTTTCACCACTCTTAAACGGTCTGTTCATTCGCATCTGAGTTCCTTCATATCATCCTTATCGCACCCCACAGAATTAATAGAGCGCAAGATTCTCCCCACCACACTCCGCGCCCCTTCAGGAGAGAGCCCCCTCGCCTCCGCCCACCTCTCCCCGGCTCCTGCCCGAGTCAAGAATGATTAGCATCCGATGAGCTTTTGTTTCAAGACTTCAGTCTCTTGTACTTTGAAATTGAAATTCCTTAGCCTGCAAGGGGACCCAGCCTCTGACAGCTGACTTATTGAACTTTCCAAAGCTGTAACAGCAAAGAAGGTAAATCTGTCAGCACTGCCTGGTACAGTAGCCAGCATTTGTAAAAATACAAAGGAAGGTGAGGAACGGAGAAGGGGAAAGGAGTAATAAGTTCTCCAGGAAGCCAGGCACTCCCAAATGAACACAGACTCCTAATTCTTTGATGAGTTAAACTCTGCAAGGTGTTGTTACCAAGTCTGCTCTGAGCATAGGTTTGTGATACTATTTCCTGGTAAAAGCTCCTAGATGGTGAAGAATCTTAAATTCTTGCCCCTACATAATGGGACAGAGTTATTGTTATTATTTTGTTTAATATTACAGCTGTCAGGGCTTTAGCTGGTTGTTGGCTTTTCGTTACAACTCAAGACTCACCTAGAGGCCTAGCATATTGTAATGTATCGGCATAGTATTCCTGCAGATCCCAGCAGGGCGGCCTTCTGAATCTGACAGGGGTTGATTTTGCCAATTTGGAGATGTTTCAAGTTCTGCCCTAGTGTTTTAGGGATGGTGCCCAGGGTGCCAATGACCACTGGGACGACCTCAGCTGGTTTGTGCCATAGACGCTGAAGGTTGATTTTCAAATCATGGTATTTAGTGATCTTCCCATGTTCTTTTTCAATGTCACAAGGTATTGCTAAGTCAATAATGATGATGAGGAGGAGGAGGAGGAGGATTGCAAAGGGCAAAACAATTTGTTACTGGGTTTCAGTGGCAATTCGGCCAGGCATGACTTGCCCCACAGGAGTGTTGCCCAAGGGGCGGAAATTGTTCCTGACAAAATTTCCCTTTGCATCCAATTAATAAAAGTGTGATTTGACTTGTTAATTATTTGTGGGGATTCTTTTATTACTTTAGTCCCAACAAGCACTGAGAAAAGTGGGGCTATCTCAACACTCTTGGGTCCTTAGAGGAAAGGCAGGATGAATATATATTAGATATCCATCCATCCATCCATCCATCCATCCATCCATCCATCCATCCATCCATCCATCCATCCATCCATCCATCCATCCATCCATCCATCCATCCATCCATCCATCCATCCATCCATCCATCCATCCATCCATCCATCCATCCATCCATCCATCCATCCATCCATCCACAGAATTTCTTCTCCTCAAATTGATCAGGAACCAAGCAGGCAAAGTCTTGGCCAATGCTGGCAGTCCATGCATTCAAAGACCATACAGTTTTCTCAACTGCTGCATCTCAACTGACCGAACTAACATCTTTATGCGAAACAAAGTGTAGATAGCCCAGGCTGGCCTGATTTTATCAGATCTTAGAGGCTAACAGGGTCAGGCCTGGTTAGTACTTGGATTGGAGGCCACCAAAGGCAGTCCAGGGTGGCTCTGCAGAGGCATCCAATAGCAAAACGCATCAGTTTATCTGGTGCCTTGGAAACCCCCGGAGGTCACCATAAGTCCAGTGTGGTGTAGTGGTTAAGAGCAGGTGGATTCTAATCAGTTTTAATTCCCCACCCCTCCACCTGAATCAGTGGCAGAGGCTTATCTGGTGAACCAGATGTGTTTCGCACCCCTACATTCCTGTTAGGTGACCTTGGGCTAGTCACAGTTCTCTCAGACTTCTCTCAGCCCCACCTACCTCACAAGGTGTCTGTTGCGGGAAGAGGGAGGGAAAGGACCTTGTAAGCCACCTTGAGTCTCCTTACAGGAGAGAAAGGTGGGATAAAAATCCAAATTCTTCTTCTTTTGTGACTTGATAGCACTTTACACACACACTTCACCAATGAAACTGGGGATGTGAATTCCTGTTCTCACATGAAACATCCTGGAGTGCCTCTTCCCAAATGACCATTGTCAGAGACTCTTCTCCTGCGAGTCTCTCTTTTTAAAGCATCCCCTAAATAAAAAAAACAGGAACAGTGATGGACCGGGGAAAGGACCATCAGGCCTGTCCCTGGCCAATCGGAACGATTGACGTAGACAAACTTATCAGTCCAAACTTGAATGCAATTCTCTGTCAGCGGTTTCTTAGCCTGCTGGGCTTTTCTTCTCCCCCCACCCCCTTTTTTGTCATCAATTGGTAGCGGCTGATTAATTGGCCAGAGCACTTTAAGCTTAGACACAAAACCTGCAGGGTCCAATTGATAATTTGCCTAAAGGCTCGCATGCGAGCCCCCCCCCCCGGCCTGGTGAGGTTCCATTCCGTCCTCTCGCCAGGCGTTTGCAGAGCTCATCTTCCCAACTGGGCAATAAATCTCTAACACCGAAGCCTTTTTTGGCCAGCGTGTTTTGCGGATCAAATGCATCCCTTGATTCTTGGCGGTGCTTCGATTATGCACGCCGTCTCTTGGAATTTGGCTTCCTGCCTGCCAATGCACTTTGGAGCATCATTCTCACGACACTGACAGAGTTCGTACAAGCAACAGCGTGAAACAGCAAAGTTCAGCTGCATCATTTTCAGAAAGTCAGTATTCACCAATGCCTGGTGGGTGCAGAGTGGGCATTTGGGGAGGGACCACAGCAGGATATATAAGGCTATGAAGTCTGCCTTCCAAAGCTGCTGTTTTCTCCAGGAGAACTGAGCTCATCTGCAGATCAGTTGTAATTCTGGGAGATGTCCAGCCATCACCTGGAAATTGGCAACGCTTGGCTGCAAAGAGGGGGAGGCGATATGCCCCTTGGTGAAAAATACAAGGCTTGGGTAGTTGAGGCTGGGGAAGAGCAGAGCCGGCGAGAACTCTGCTTTTACAAGACTGGATACAGCTGCCTGGATCTTCTTCTCCGGGCCCCAGCACCTATTTCCACCCAATCTTGGAAACAGCGCCACTGTCCTTGATCAATCACAAAAAACCGAAGCTCCTCTGGCTTGGATAGGGAGGCCCTTCTGGATGGATTGGGTCCCGAGGCTATTTGTCAGAGGGGTGAACAAATTGGAATGCTTTCTTAAATTAGGTACCTTCACTGCCAGAGTGCCATTGATCCTAAATGTGTTTCACCTCATCCATCCACTCTAGATTTCACCCCTCCTCTTGCACAAAAAGATAAACCAGCCTGAGGAGTTATCGCCTTGTCTCCCCTGTGGAAATGTATGGCCTCGGTCGCCACAATTCATATTCTGGGTAGACAGTTCTGACAATAAGGACACGTTTAAGGCCCTCGGAGCAGAGTAAGCAGGCATAGGTTCAGAAAAGCCTGAACCAATCCCGCGCACGTTTATTGAGAAGTCTCACTAAGTAGAGCATGGCTTACTCCCAAGTAAGACAACAGCCATCTTATAATGCACCCCCATCTGCCTGGGAAAATAATTGCCCTAAACACCATTGAAGCTGGCTGCACAGAATAGCATATCTAACAACTGTACGGGTGTTAGGTCTCGGACCTTGAACCAATAAATGGACTCTGGATGTTTGAAGGCAGCAAGCGTCTAGCTTAAGAAAGCCAGTTCTGGGGGAATCTGGCTTTCCTACGTTGTTATATCCTTACTCGAACCCCCCACCCACCCACTTCCCAAGCAAAAGTGTGAAAAAAAGAGTTATTTTGTGGAGGCATCTCAAGTGCAACGAACTTGGAAAGTCCAGGCAAAAGTAACTTTTCAACAGTTCTTTATTGTAGTGGCAGTCATAGTCGAAGACAAGCAATGCGAGTTCTGAAAGCCTCAGAACTCTGTAGCAGTTTAATACAGTAGCAAACCTCTTTCCCGCCACAGAAAACTAAACAAAGAATAGTTTCACACAGTCAAGCAGAGATAATGCCCAGCCGGAATCCCCCAGCCTAGGCAGACAGCCAGAGATGACAGGCGGGGAAAAGCCCAAGGACAATGCACACACTAACATCATGCTGACATCAAGGTCATATATGTGTGCGTGCGTGCGTGCGTGCGTGCGTGCGTGTGTGTGTGTGTGTGTGTGTGTGTGAGAGAGAGAGAGAGAGAGAGAGAGAACCTGCAGTTCAACGGACATCCTGTCATCCGAGGCTAAGAGGCTTTTCAGGGTCGCTCCTAGTTATTTACGATTGGTGTGAAGAAGTAAACATCAAGGAAAGAGATACAGGAAGGAAAAGAGGAGTCCCTTCAACCTGTCAATCAGTGCGCATATCAATCAGCCAACATCAAACACAATACATCTGAATGAAGTCTTTGAAGCTTTGGTTCGGACACTGGGGCTATGGGTTGGGATCAAGGCCCACTTTGAGACTATCTACCTGACATGGCTAAGCATGCTCTCTATCCAAACATACTCATGCAAGGGCATGGGTTTTCAAAAGGGTCCATCTCTCTTTTGGAATAATCTTCTGGAAGTGGTGTGGAGATCTCTTCTGTTCTTTGGCCACCTTCAGAAAGTGATTCAAACAAAGGGCTTCTCCTAATTGCAGGTTCTGTCCGGTGAGCACTGAGTTACCAGCCATTGCGCCTTTCAGACTCACCATACTTTTATTTGCAGCACGGGCTCCACATTAATTTTGGGCCTGCCCCTGAACTTGGGGAAGGCTTGAGATATACGTTCCTTTGGTCCATTGCTCTGGTGGATGCCGGCAAGGTGCTCAACTGCCTTACCAGATGGATTTGAACAGTAAGCTAGCCTGGCTGACATCAAGCTATCAATAGATCAAGTAAATAAACACAGGCTGTACCCAAAGGAAATACAACTTGGCTGTGGTCATGTTTACCCATTGAGAGAGCAGCAAATGGAAGCCATTTGAATGCATCCATTTTTTGAAAAAGTGCTTTTGGAGCCGTCTGTTATGACGGGGCTGGTTGGGTTACAGCAACCCTGCATGGGGAATCACTGGAATGCAGAGAACCCTCGCAGAACACTGCAAAGGACGACGTGCCCAGGTTTGTAGAGGCATGCTGCACTTCTCCCTGGTTTGTCTCCCTCGGCGCTAGAAACAGCAGCCACATGTGCTGGGAGGCGAACGCTTCCAAAATTCTCAGGTTGCTTCAGTATTTCTCTCCTTGGAATATTCCATTCTGATCTGAACTCTAGGTGTATTCTTGTGGTTCCTTTTCTATGGCATGGCACAGACGAGGGGTTTTTTTGCATGGAAAGAGGCTACACATTGGATTATGTATCACATTACATATGGCAACAGCTCTCCAGTGTCTCAGATGGAGGTCTTCTGTTTGGCCAGTGTTATGTGGTGGTTAAGAGTGTTGGATGAGTATCTAGGAGCAGAGTCCCTATACAGCTGGTATAGAGAACCTTTTATATATAGGAAAAAACAGGTATATTTTCCTGCCTCGTCTCAGTTCTTGTCCCTTCTCTGTTGGTTCTCCTAGAAACTCCATTTTCTCTTGCTGGATATTCTGCCCGCATCTTAATGAGAGTTCTTGATATTGGCTGAAAGGACAGATACAAGCTTGAAAGCAGACGCTGCCTTTCTCTCTGGCCCATTCCGAGCCAGGACTTCCTGGCTGCCTAAGCCAGCAGCTGAAAGTCTTTTGCCAAAGCCGGTGTAGGTTGCTGCCTTTATTGGCCAGGGCATTCTAGGAATGAGGTGTTTCCAAGAAGAATCAGCCATCCATCTTCGTCCAGAGCCCCGTCTGAAAGCCAACATTGTCCTCACCCCGGCATTTGAATGGGATACTTGAAGCGAATGGGCCTCATAAAACAAATGCCAAGCCCAAGGAGGATAAACTAAACAGGTAGGGGACTGTGACAAAAGACACAATGCATGAAAAATTGCAGGCCACCAAATGGCTTTCAAAACACAAGAACGCCACAAAATCCCTGAGACTGCTCCTGACAGAACAGGGGAGGGAGAGCGGGAAATTCCTGGGTTTTCAGGGCTGATCAAATAGCAAGAAATAGGAAATGCATATGTGGATCTTCAGGACAGATTTCTGGCTCGGATAAGGGCTTCCAACTCTGGCCTGGGAAACCCCTGAAGACTCAGGCATGGTGCCTATGGAGGGGGGCAGTTTGGGTTGGGATTCTACCTAGAACCTATGGTATACCATTGAGTCTGTCCTCTGAAGCTGCCATTTTCTCCATGGAAACTCAACTTCCTAGTCTAGAGATCAGTTGTAATTCTGGGATTAACTCCAGCTCTCTCTTGGAGGCTGGCAAACCCATCTGGGAGGGGGGGGAAAGATTTCTACTATGGAGAATAAATTCAAATCCAATTTTACAGTCCTGCTGTTGTACCAACATTTTAAAAAAATGCACGTGCTAGGCATACGGGTTCTATGATTTTTGGTGTTGCAGATTTGTTTCCATCACAAGCGCATGTTGGATGGCTTTTGAATGCAATTTAGATGGTATTTATATTTACAGGTGCATTGTTTACACATCAGATTTATTTCTGACATATCTTGCTGGGTTACTGATACACAAAGAGTGCTGAAAAACGAAGACATTTCATTTCAGACCACAGGGATGAAAAATAGTGTGAAAAGAAAGGATAACAGGTTTGAGTACCAGCCAACGATGGGGAATTCAAAATCATCCAGTCTGTGTGGACTTGACAAGTATTTCCCATGAACACTTTTTCACGTATGTGTGTTAAATGCAGTCAGGTGGATTCCAACTTGTGCTGAAACAATGAATTAATTTTCTTCATAATGTCCTAACATTAACAGCTTTAATCAGATCAGATCTTGGAAACAGAGGGCGGTGGCTTCCTTTATCAAAACAATCCATCTCATGTTGGGTCTTCCTCTTTTCCAGCTACCTTCAATTTTTCTTAGCATTATTGTCCTTTCCAGTGACTCTTGTCTCCTCATGATGTGACCAGAGTACAACAGCCTCAGTTAGTCATCTGAGCCTCTAGAGCAGGGGTCTGCAACCCGTGGCTCCGGAGCCGCTTGTGGCTCTTTCAGCCTTATACTGCAGCTCCACATGGCCTGGGGGTCGGAGGGTAGCGTGGGCGTGTCCCTCCAGAGCAGCGCTGGAAGGAAAGGTGAGTGGAGGAGTCAAACTGGAGGCAGCTCTGTGCGTGAGGGCACCGCTTTTTGCTTCCCCTCCACTCACCTCTCCTTCCAGAGCTGCGCTGGAGGGCTGGAGGGACACGCCCACACTGCCCTCTGATCCCTGGAGGGCGGAGGGTAGCATGGGCGTGTCCCTCCAGAGAAGCTGTCATCCCTCCTCTGCCAACCCTGCAGCCGCCATCCCCCCTCTGCCCCATGGAGCAGGCAGCTGCCTGAGGGGGTTTCCCTGCCTGGTGCCACTGCCTCCCACAGCATGAGAGGCGGCAGCCCCGGGCAGGCCACGGCCACCATCCCCCCTCTGCCCCACAGAGCAGGCAGCTGCCTGCTCCATCAAGCAGTGGGGGTTTCCCTGCCCTGCGCAGCTGCCTCCCGCAGCATGAGAGGCGGCGGCACCAGGCAGGCCACAGCCGCCATCCCCCCCTGCCCTATGGAGCAGGTTGCTGCCTGCTCTGTCAGGCAGCGGGGTTTACTCAGGGCTACTCGCAGTGGCCCCCCAGATGCCTTGGGGAGCTCACATGCAGGATACAAAACCAATGGCCTTCTCGCCAAGCTGCTTTTTTTCAAGCTGCTCCCTCTCTAAGCACCCTGGGGTCTGCCTTACTAAGGCATTTTGGGTAATCTCGAGATCAATGAGTATCAAGATTGGTAGCTACAGATCGACTTCTCCTCCATCAATCTGTCCAAGCCCCTTTTAAAGCTATCCAGGTTAGCGGCCATCACCACCTCCTGTGGCAGCATATTCCAAACACCAATCACACGTTGTATGAAGACATGTTTCCTTTTATTAGTCCTGATTCTTCTCCCCAGCATTTTCAATGTATGCCCCCTGGTTCTAGTATTGTGAGAAAGAGAGAAAAATTTATCTCTGTCAACATATTCTACCCCATGCGTAATTTTATAGGCTTCAATCATATTCCCCCTCAGATGTCTCCTCTCCAAACTAAAGAGTCCCAAACACTGCAGCCTCTCCTCATAAGGAAGGTGCTTCAATCCCTCAATCCCTCAGAACACTAAGGCGCCATGTTACCATGTTACTGGACTTGGAAGTCCTGAGCTACACAGAGTTGAACACCCCCCCCCCCAGAAAACCCTCCCTTTTTATATGTTTCCATCAAAAAGGGCCATAACATCATTAAATCCAGAATGTAACCTTACCAGACTTCATCAATACTTCTCCACACTTCAGAAATCTGTTCCCCTGGAGGACACAGACAACTCTAGAGCGTGGAATCTATGGCATCACATCTAGGCTGATCTCCCTCCCTAGATAGCACCCCTAAACCTCCAAAAGCGTTCCTAGCTGAAGCTGGCCACTCAACCTCAGTCCTCTGCAGGAAGGGCAGGCCAAGAAATGCATAGGCCTATCTGTAATGGTCGCCAAAGCTCAGTGCCAGAGATAGCTGTCCCTCACACAGGTGTCAAACTCGCGGCCCTCCAGATGTTATGGACTACAGTTCCCATCATCCCCTGCCAGCATCATGCTGGCAGGGGTGATGGGAACTGTAGTCCATAACATCTGGAGGGCTGCGAGTTTGACACCTATGCGCTAAGGGAATGATGGCGCCGATCTCTAGATATTATCTCAAAACAGAGATGTCCCTTTGGTCTTTGTTCTTGGCCAATGCCAGCTTTCAGTGTCTTTTCAAAAATACAAGCAGGCAAATGTCATCAAGGGCTAGAAAGAATTACAGTTTAATTCACAGAAAGTGCTTAGAATCCATGACAAAGTGTCTACCAATGACCGCAGTGCTTAGTGCTGACGCAGCCATTTGTTATACGGGTCCCCTCCCCACTTCTAAACTGTAAAAATATTGGCTGCAAGAACTGACCTGTGTCCTTTCCCTCTTCAGTGCTGTTTTCTGGGTGATTTATAGCATATTGCCATGTTTTGTACTCTAAACACCTACCTCGGCACAGAACTGACACTTTCGGGGGGGAAAAAACCCTTTTTTTCCGCAAGAAGTAACTGGGAAACTCAGTTGTTTGTTTGAAAAATGATATGCCGGTGCTGTTCAACCTGTGTGGGTTACTGAGGTTGGTTTACATAACCTTGGACAATCTTATACAAGTAAAACGTAAACAGACGTTCAAAGTCAACCTGGCGCAACTGTACTCCGTCTCACAAGAAGATGTTAGTAGATTGTATATGCCCCTGTCACAGAACTCAACATGCCAGATCTTCTTTGTTGTAAACTGCTCCTGCTGGGTCCTAGTGCCTACCTAGTCCTGCTCCCCCCCCATTCATTTGATGATGATCGTTCAATGAACTATAAATGCTCTTGTATCAAAGTACCATGTTTAATAATGCTCATTAAATAAGAATGATACCGTAATTCTCATATCCATTCGGGACTATATTCTAAGAGAGCAAGCGTGGTGTGGTGGTGAAGAGCAGGTGGATTCTAATCTGGAGAACCGGGTTTGATTCCCTACTCCTATATTCCTGCTGGGTGACCTTGGGCTAGTCCCAGTTCTCTCTGAACTCTCTCAGCCCCACCTGCCTCACAAGGTGTCTGTTGTGGGAAAAGGAAGAGAAAGGAGCTTTTAAGCCACCTTGAGTCTCCTTACAGGACAGAAAGGTGGAGTATAAATCCAAACTCTTCTTCTTCTTCTAGTGCAGAAGCATACAATTTTCTTAATTGCTACACCTCAACTGACTACTAATATCTTTCAGTTAGACACAGAATAACGTTACAACTGTCCCTCCCTCAAGTAACTTATTCTAAGGCAGGCATAGGTAGGGATGCCATCCCTCAGGTGGGGCCTAGAGATAATGAACAATATTAATGTTAATTTTTATGATAACAAGTAGACACTGGCATTCACTTCTAATTTAGTATCACGGGCCCCTCTGCAACCACACATGCATATACATGTATGTATCACGCCCACTACATAACATAAAAGCATATCTGTTAATGTCACTCCAACTCACAACTGTTCATAGCAATAATGTTGGCTATATTCATTTGCCATCGGTTATTAGAGATTGCATCTGAGATTCACTAGGAACACTTGAAGGGCAAATGTTCTTTAGGAACACTTGTGGGGTAAGAATGTAGTAGTTATTCAAGATTACGAATTTGTAGTGCAGTACTTTAGATGTTTTGTTTGAAGTAAATAAATGTTTAATCTTATCAACCCTTTACATTCTTATTCCTGTGAGTGGTTGCATGGGTAGGGGCCCCAGTGCACTGCTTTGCTGGAAGCCTATAAGGCTGTTAAGATGGCCCTGTTTGGAAGGTGGACTCTATGGTACTGTAGCCCACTGAGGTTTCCCCCTCCTCTTTTCCCAGCTCAATTCCCAAATCTCCAGGGGTTTCCAGCCGGGTTTTGGCAACCCTACCCACCCATCTCTCCCTGATGGCCAATGGGCACCTGGCAACCCCATCATCATAGATGAGTCCCGGACCCACAATTCCACATCACCTTTTAGAAGCAAGCTTCATACTGGAAACCTCTTTGCATTTTCCGCCAACCCGTTGATTGATTTCATCCCCTTTCTCCATCCAATTAATTGTTTAAAAGATTTTGTTCCATTTGCATGAGAGTTTGGGAAATAACATACACTCCGGGTTTTTTTTTAATTTCTCCTCCTGGATCTAATTAGTCTTTAATTTAAATGCAAAGACCAACCCAGTGTGGCTCTTGAGAGGGGGGGGGAAAGGAGACGCCGATGGAATCTTGTACACGAGGACCTTTTTATGATACCGATAATATAATAAGGAGCATCTGGAGTCTTTAAAAACACTTTCTGAAGTGCAACGCCTGACACCCGAACTCCAATTTAACCTTGCTCCCATCTGCGATCAAGCTTTATGCAAAAGAGCCCGGAGACCGGAGGACATTTTCTTCACAGCCCTCTGTTCCGTCAGAACTACCAGCACGAAGTTAAAAAAAATACTTTGGGGTGTTGGTTGTGCGCCGGGCGTCTTTCATCCAGGTTAAAAGAAAAGCAAAGTTTTTAGATTTTCTTCAAAAATGGCCTCGATTGTTGTGAAAACTTCTCCGAGCTTAAATGATTCACTGCTTTTTCTCTCTCCTTGTGTAGTTCAAGAAGACAAGGGCATTAAAGATAAAAGGGATATTTTCCCTTTAGAACTTTCTTTTTTTGTCAGGCTCTCAAGTTTCAACCTGGGTAGACAGACACACACACTCTCTCTCTCTCTCTCACACATACACACAGAGTTCAACTTGTATTCCTTCAAAAACAGAAAACTGGGCTCTCTCATTAACTTGCTAAACAACCTCCCAGTTCTAGCACACAAACTGTTTCCAACGCAACTTCACACTCTTGCCAAAGTAGTCAAGTTGAGGGAACCAAATAAACAAAGTTTAATGAGAAGAGGTATTCAAAAAGAAGGGCAAAGGAGATGATTTGAGGGACCAAACCCCCTTCCTGCAATTTAAGGCACCGAGGAACAACTCCTGAGGCTGCACGAATAATGCACGAAACAGTCATGAGAAATTACTCATAAGGAGTAATAAGCTGTCGCTTTAGAGGTCAAAAGGCTGGCCACAGTTTCAGACTGGATGTTTTTCCACCTTAAAAAGATCCTGTGTTAAACATTCCCCTCCAGTTCCTCAAATTTCCAACTGTTAGAGGGCAATGCTGAAAAAAATGAAAACAGTGTAGGAATGATCATTAATATTTCAATAAAAGGAAAGACGAAGAGCTATAATGAGCCGGGTTAAAGCCAATGCTATTAACTGTATTTTCTGTTTAATTGCTTCCTTGATAAGGCTTCAAAGTGATCTGTGTACTTGTTTTCAACTCTCCCTTTGGAGATGAAAAAAGTATTTACAAAAGATGTACAGGCCTCACCCACCCCAGGAATTCATTAAATTCCCACTTTCATGTAGACTAGCAGCGTGTCTCATCCCATGCTTTTCCCACACCACCCAGAACGTTAAAATTCAGTCCACACATCAGTCCAGGGTCAGTCTGAACTGAAAAAAAGGGACATTTGACATACTTTCCCATAAAACTTCTCCTCAAAGTATTAAAACACTCCAGCATTTTCTGGAGTGTGTTGACGTTTGGTACACTGAGGCCCAGCGCACATCAATAATTAGAAATGTCAAGAAGGGGAACAGTTTTAATTGCCTTATTTGTTACAGGCCAAGACCAATTCTAAAATACATACAACCGCGGCTTTGATAGGAACAGTTTGACATCTAAAGCTTGAGACCTAACATGGTGGACTTCACAGTGAAGACTTTTGAGTCTGTCACAACTCACAACCGAGTCGTTCCATTGACACCAATGGGGTGGACAATCATGCCCTGGCGAGTGACCTACCAAAAACGATTGTGCTGCGTTCTGCTTCATCAACAGCTGATCAATGTCTTTGGAGGTGACTTCCCCCCCCCCTTTTTTTTAATAAGAAGCATGTTTATTAGCCCATCTGCACAATATCTATGCTACATTTATTGCCACATTTACACACGGCGATTATAAGGAGGAGGTTGCCGTGGTTTCAAGGTGACCGTTGTAATTCAAGGTAATCATTGAGCTGCTAAAATGTTGCTGCCCAAGATTATGAAGAATATTATTATGTGATTGTAGCCAATCATGGCGAATGGGTTTTTGCTGCATGTCCAGTGGTGCGTTTTGCACTGCGCAAAAAAGACATCTGTGGGATGTCTTAAAATGAGGCGGGTGCTACTTTTTGCTCTGCACGGCCAAAATAAGACGTTCAAGAAACGTCTTAAAAAGAGGCGGCGGCTGGTTTCGTTCCAGGCAGCAAAGGTGTCAGAAAGGAAAAAGAGACAATGGAGGACAGGTCTACTGCTCAAAAAGGTTCTGACAGTTGTAACAGAGTTTTTACAAAACACAGCACCTCTGAGATCAATGGCCAAAAAAGTTCAGTTGTATGAAAGGTTTGGGATGAGGGACTCCCTGAATCAAGGTCTCTCCTTTGGGGCTTTTGAAGCAATCTGCATTGTAATTCAATGCATGGCTGATTAAGGAGCATCCGTGAAAATAATGATATTGCCTGCCAATCAAGATCTAATGGCGAGTTTCTTCCCATTAAGTTCCCATCCTACTACGAGCAAGGTTACTGACATCTCTAATCTTTTCAATGTTTTAAGAGACAGCAAATGCGAACCCACCTATAAACTGCCTTCTCTTTTGACAGTCTGGCCGGCAAGGGGATTTTATACACAGGTGTGTCGGAAATTGAGCTTCCGAAAAAATCTTTGGCTGGGGTATTGAAGGATGACTTCATTCCAAAGGTCAAAACGAATTTGATTCAAGAGAGCCCCTGTGCAATCCTCTCTGGGGCCTCCTGTATTCTGTAGTTATATTCTGAATGCCGAATGTTCATGAGTTAGTTCCTGAATATTTGAGTTCTGTGTTTGAGATTCAGGAGGTAATGGATGAAGTGCCAGGTTGGGATTGGAAGACTTGGGCTCAAGTCCCCACCCAGCCTCAAATTCACTGGATCTCTTCGGGATGGTCATTAATGCTTAGCCCAACGGCCTTCGGAAGATTCTTTAGAAGACCACAAACACCATCCTTGAACCACACTGAACACCTTGAAGGAACAGTGAACAGCTGAACAAAAAAAACTCAGAAGGCTGTTGAGAAGAAGAAGAGGAAGAAGAGAAGGAGGAGGAGAGTTTGGATTTATACCCCACCTTTCCCCGCTATAAGGAGACTCAAGGTGGTTTACAGACTCCTTTCCCTTCTTCTCCCCACAACACACACCTTGTGAGGTAGGTGGGGTTGAGAGAGTCTGGAGCAAACCAGGACTGGCCGGTCCCCCTGCAGGCGTCACATAGAGGAGCTGGGGAACAAATCCAGTTCACCAGGTAAGAGTCCACTGCTCATGTGAACAAGTGGGGAATGAAATCTGGTTCTCCAGATCAGAATCCACCGCTCTTAACCACGATGCCAAGCTGGGGGATAAACTGGAGGAGGAAGCAGGGGTCAAAGTGCGCAAGAGAGAAAAATGGCGACACTATTTTATAGCCGACTTGCAATGGAATTTAATATTTGATAACTTCTTCGTCAATGTGCAAGGGTATTTGGTATCTGGCTCCATGTAGGATAGGTGGGAATATAACACAATTAGGCATAAACTTGACTTCAACAGAGAACACAGAGAGCAGAGCCCCTAAAGTTCACTATAGCACTGTTTAAAAAAATACAACTTGGCTGCAAGGAAGAAACAGTGGAAGCCTCTTTGTACCTGCTGAAGGGGATCTGGGACGGACTTCTTCTTTTGCAGGTATTTAACAGAGGAAGAATTAGCCGAGATTTGAAGGATCTGGGGAGAGGGGGTTGCATTTCTTTGCAACCTGTCTTTGAATCCCCAGACTGAGGAGGAAAATGGGACACAAGTACTCAAAGAAAATAAGCAAAGCATATCAAAAAACGTAGCCAATCTGGTTCAAGATTGTACACATTCTGAGCTGCGTTGGAACCAGCTTTTCTCTTTCTCTAGCCCACCTCTCTAGAACCTGTCTTGTTTTTAATTATTCCCCCCCCCCAATACACACACACACACGCTTTGGCCCCAACCAAAAAAACCCAACCCTTTTCTTCTCTTGCCCCTCCCTTCCGCGACCGAGATTTAAAACACGGAGAGAGCTAAAAAGTTAATATGCACAATAAAATTTAGTATGTAGCCAAGCAAAAAGTGTATGCATCAAAAATTGGTCCAGAACAGCAGTTTTCTAAATGATGTAGGAGAAAAATAATGGGACAGAGTACAAGCCGCCTGACCCGGCTTTCCCATAAGGCTGGAAGATTTATCACCTACATAAGCAGAATGCTACAGGAAAAAAAAGATCTATTGA
Source organism: Sphaerodactylus townsendi (assembly GCF_021028975.2). Lineage (NCBI taxonomy): Eukaryota > Metazoa > Chordata > Lepidosauria > Squamata > Sphaerodactylidae > Sphaerodactylus > Sphaerodactylus townsendi. The sequence continues at coordinate 142,764,392 of NC_059428.1, forward strand.
CCACAGCTATAACTCACAGACCAGTAATGCTACTGGTGGGAAAGTAGCAAAAGGCTGAAATTTGCTGATAGAACCTTCATGATATGGCACCGAGCGCCGTTCTAAATAGCCACGCTGTACGACGCTCCAGTTTTTAATATTTCAAACTACCTTTCTCTCTTCAGATTCACCGTTAATTTACAATATCATTATTGTGAAGAGAGGGAAAGAAAAGAGTTTATAGTGTGCAGGATTTACAGTGGAACGGAAAGTCCCCGGTTCTTAGCTGTTGGGTGGATTTGGGGGATGGGGGGGGGGGAAGGGGAAAGGGGGAAAAAATGGCACGATCACTTCTCTGTAATTGAATATAATATTTAATGGAGGGTTGTAAAGAAAAGAACCCTCATGTCAAAGAGCTATTTCTCTCCTGATTTTAAGAGCTAATATTTCCGGCGTGGCAATACCCCATTTGTGACTTGCGCAAGGGATATGTGTGTGTTGTGTGTATGCACGCAACGGCGAATGCACAAACATTTTCTCAGGTGAGTCAAACTGAGTGTTCTTTTGCAAATATATCTCCCTCCACCCCAAATAAATCCCTCCTCTCCTTCTGATGACCTTCAAACCCTCTTGCAAAAAGGTGGGGACCTTTTGGCAAAAAGAGGGGGCATGGCAAAGAAGAGGGAGACGTGATCCTGTAGTCAAGGCAACTGGACTGGTGTTCCCTCCCACTCTCGAGCCTTGCATGGCTTACTAGCCGGGGCAAGGTGTGTCTTTGGGTCTGCTACTGAACAGACACATTCCATTGGAGGGGAAATACAACATGGATGGATGCCATTGGTTTTGGGATATTCTGAAAGTCACCCACCCACCTGGGGGTATTATTTGCATCACTTCCAGTGCCTGAATTAAGGATGGTGCCAAATGTTCATGAACACATTTTCCACTGGCATGGGCCACTCCTCACTCCACTGCTGCTCTCAGTGATGGGATCCAAAAAGTTTAATAACAGGTTCCGATGGTGGTGGGATTCAAACAGTGGCGCCGCCGCACACACGCACCTCCAGTCCCTATCGGGCAGGGAGGTTGTTTTAGTAACCCCTTCTCGGCACTCAGAAAAAATTAGTAACCACTTCTAGAGAAGTGGTGAGAACTAGTTGGATCCCACCTCTGCTCTCTCCCCCCTACAACAAAATGGGAATGAATTCTTCTCATTAGAATGGACCCTTGTTTTGTTTTGGTGTGACTTGCACGAAAACAGCCTACAATATGCAAGGGCCATAAAATGCTGTAAAAACTAACAATCAGGGATCTCAGCAGCAACAACAAAAGGACAGAATGAACAGGCTTTCCGTGGTCATGTGGAATAAGGAGGCCATTAACTAACATCTGAATGCACTTGTATGTCTCTGTGTTCTGATCCAATGAGTAAGCGACACATGAGCAGAGTCTTATTGCACAGTGTGGACAGGAAATGACAGGGAGCACCACTCAGGGGATTTACCTGGCCAATGGAGACCCATCTGCTCCCCCTCTGTCCAACTATGCGCAATGTCAACGTCATGATGTCAGTGAAAGCAAATAACCAGATCTGATTGGTTAAGTGGAATCAAATGGTCCTCAAACAGTCTGTTGTGGGGAGAGGAAGGGAAAGGAGCTTGAAAGCCACCTGGAGTCTCCTGACAGGAGAGAAAGGTGGGGTATAAATCCAAACTCTTCTTCTTCATTTTCTCCATGTGTTCCCTGATTGGTTAGGATTTTCCAGCAAAGAAGAAAAAAGCCAAACCATGGGACAGGAGCAGCAAAAAAACAGGCAGGGGTGTCAAACTCAGGCCCTCAGGTTCATGGACTACATTCAGGTTCATGGACTACAATTCCCACCAGTCCTTCCCAACATGAGCATTAGCCATACTGGCAAGGGCTGATAGGAATTGTAGTTCATGGACATCTGGAGGGCCTGAGTTTGACACCCCTGCCAGTGAGTACGGTATAGAAGTGGGGATTTTGCTGGCCTTGAAAACCCACTAATTGAACTACACGGGAATTTGGTGCAACCCCTGTTTCAACCAGGTAATTCTGTTGGAACCTCACCTGACACTTGAGATCCTCCAATGGGAGAAGCAGGGGACTGAACCTTGGGACCTCCTGTACAGAAAGCCTTATAGTCGCAGCCCTTCCCAAAGGAACCTCAGCTGGCCAGTAATACATCTCATTAACAAAACAAAGACATTGTCCACATTTGTGTAAGCATAAAATAAAAGATGATCCAGCTATGCTACACATGTTCCTGAAAAGGATCAATGCCCAGTAATGGCTATCTTCAACAGCCGAGCAGTTCCATCGTCCTATTTCCATCCACAACCTTGTGGAAATGGAATGAGCTTGCAGGGAGTAAAGTTCAGAGCAGGGGGTGGGTGGGTAGGGGAGAAATATAGGAAGGGGGAAAGGAAGCAGTTATTTGTGACATCAACGGCTTCAGGTAGAAGTGAGCCGGGCAACGAAGAAACAAACAGCCCGCTGCACATCTGTGGCGACGCACATCGAGAAGGCGCAACTTGCCAAAGTCATTTATCCACAATGAACACACATCCACACCAGCCAGTATCTACTACTGAGCAGAAAGGAAATGTAAAGCAAAGTACATCATTTATCATTACCAGACAGCTCTGCAATATTTTGCGAGCAAAGGAGTGCCGTTGTCGGGAGGGGAAGGGGGAATATTGCTCTCCTCCGACTGCGGGAAATGTAGATCTTTGAGGAATGAAACCATTTGCCCAGAAATTCGGCCTGTTAACACTATCTTGACTGTAGAGCCTTAGCAGCAGAGACCTTCCAGCTCACCTTGAGCCTGGTAGCTCCAGCAGGTAATGCTGGAGAGCCAGCACGGCATAGTGGTTAAGAGCAGGTGGATTCTAATCTATAGAACCAGGTTTGATTCCCCACTCCTCCACCTGAGTGGCAGAGGCTTATCTGGTGAACCAGATTTTTTCCACACTCTCATATTCCTGCTAGGTGACCTTGGGCTAGTCACAGTTCTCAGAACTCTCCCAGTCCCACCTGCCTCACAGGGTGTCAGTTGTGGGGACAGGAAGGGAAAGGAGCATGTAGGCCACCTTGAGCCTCCTTACAGGACAGAAAGGTGGGGTATAAATCCAAGCTCTTCTTCTTCTCTCCCAACCCATCAGTAGACCAGGACTACCTCAGTGGCATTAATGACCAACCTGCCTCAGGTACACTTTCATACAAAGTGGTAGCTGCCATGACACAAAACCTCCCCCTCTTCCACCGCATCAATCCTCATACCCACACAAGAAAAGGCTGAAGGCCAGTTCAAAACCAAAGAACAAATCTGCAATGCCATCGCTTTCGTGACCGCAAAGGGTGTGATTATTTACAAAAGTACTTTCCAAGCAGGTCCCAGAACTCCCCATGTGCTGCTGGAGACACATTCTGGAAAAGGTTTGGCAGATCCATGCCTGTCCAGATGTCCGTAATAAATTTATAAAATAAAGTGGGTTATTTAATGCAGCTCCGAACAGGTTGCACAAATGCGAATGCCTCGGTTTTGCCAAAGCCGGAGATGGACGAACGCCAAGGCAATTGCCATTATCTCCATTAGAGGAGCTTCTTCCTTCAGCTTTTTAAAGCAGAGCGGATTTTTAGGCAGGAGCGGGGAAGGGGGAACACACCATATCTGGATGTTTATATTCCAAAATCAATAAACAGCATATATGGCTATATTTAAAAGCCCAGAACCATTGTAAACTTGCAATATGCAAGGTAATAAAATGAACAGCTTCTCGGGCTTTGGAAATAGATGCCCCCCACTCTCGGCCTTCAGCCCTTCAGGGGAAGTCAGCCAATAATCCCCACTTCTCTGCAAATGTTCTTTCTGAAAGCATGCCACAACCATTGCTGACTTCCTTTGTTCCAGTAACCTATATGCACTTTAGAACAATTGGACATGATGCCCCGTGCAGCAATTCCAAAATGGCACTTGAAGGAACACTGGTACCCAGGAGGAGCAGCAGTGGCGTAGGAGGTTAAGAGCTCGTGTATCTAATCTGGAGGAACCGGGTTTGATTCCCAGCTCTGCCGCCTGAGCTGTGGAGGCTTATCTGGGGAATTCAGCTGGGTGACCTTGGGCTAGTCACAGCTTCTCAGAGCTCTCTCAGTCCCACCTACCTCACAGGATGTTTGTTGTGAGGGGGGAAGGGCAAGGAGATTGTAAGCCCCTTTGAATCTCCTACAGGAGAGAAAGGGGGGATATAAATACCAGTGTACAGTCATCAGAAGGTTCCAGGTTTAGTCCCTGGGATTGCCAGCTGAAAGTATCTGGTGGTAGGAAATATGAAATACCCTGGCCTGGGACCCTGAAGAGTGAATGCCAGTCTGAGTAGAATATACTGATTTTGATGACTCAAGGGTCTCATTCAGGATAAGAACAGAAGAAAGAGCCTGCTGGATCAGACCACAGTCCATCTAGTCCAGCACTCTGCTACTCGCAGTGGCCCACCCGGTGCCTTTGGGAGCTCACATGCAGGATGTGAAAGCAATGGCCTTCTTCTGCTGCTGCTGCTCCCGAGCACCTGGTCTGCTAAGTCGTTTGCAGTCTCAGATCAAGGAGGATCAAGATGGGTAGCCATAGATCGACTTCTCCTCCATCACTCTGTCCAAGCCCCTTTTAAAGCTATCCAGGGTAGTGGCCATCATGTCATGTCAATCATATCCGCCTTCAGAGGTCTTCTCACCAAACTAAGGATAAGGCACTTTCGTGTGTCCATGACTGTTCAAAGGTCCTCGTGCAAAAGCCGACCAGTTCTATCTCTGAAATTATGGGTTCCAGAAACACAGTTCCCCACCCCCCACCCCGGGCAGATATGAAAGGATCAGAAGCTGTCTATCAATTCCCCCTGGGGCTCATGCAACTGAAAGCCTTGAAAGTCTCCACCAGCACTACATACGGTGCCCAGAAACAACCTGGCAGTGACTGACGTTGAAAGAGGAGCCACATTCTGAATAATTTGGGTCCAGTCCAAGGTTCTTCCACATCTAGACACCAGAAATTTTGGATTTCAGAAGTGGGCGACCCTCTCACAAAAACGGAAGAGAGGAGAAACCACGCAGAAGGGCTGCCTGCCAGTGACTGGTTCTGATGAGGCACAGAATATTTTTTAATGAAACTTTTATAGGCATGAGAGTGTCTCCACTAATGAGAGTTTAAGGGGATTTCTTAAATCTAAAGTGAAAGATGCCAAGACTAGAACATAACCTCCGGGTTTTCCTGTACATGTTCGCTAATATTACAAAGAGTCTTTCCAGAGAAGCCTCTGAAGAGTCTGTTTCCTTCAGGAAGAAAAAAAGACGTCGAGCACAGCAGAACTTGAGGGAATTGAAAATGAATGAATTTTGCTATAAAGTTACACAGGGTGTGATGGGGGAAGAGAGACTAGTTCGCCCGCCCACCCATCCCCCAAATGCCAAAGCATCATCATTTTCAAAAGAACAGAGAGTCGGCGAGGAAAGGCAAGAATGCAAAGCCCTTTGTTGATCCCCTTCACCTCCCTGCCTTCCAAATTCTGCTCAGACACAAAGGAGGTAGATTTGGATCAGCTATTTTCTTATGAGCCTAGTGGCTGAATGAGAACTTGTGGTAAGCCAAAAAGATGGAGCTGTGCCATGTTGCCCTCTAAAAGAAGCTCCTCCCACTTCAGGTTATGATTCCATGAGCAGTGTCCTCCCCGTTCAGAGTGAGAGAGGAAGGTCACCCAAATGGCAAGTGTTGAAATGCACAAGCAAATCTGGTTCACCAGATATGCCTCCACAGCTCAAGCGGCAGAGCGGGGACTCAAACCCGGTTCTCGAGATTAGAGTGCACCTGCTCTTAATCACCACACCACGATGGCTCTTTTAAAGCTAGTCATCTTTTCCTTCACTGGCGGTGAATTCTGCAGTTTAAATCCTTGTTGATTGCTCATTTAATCTCTTTAGGAATAGCTATCAACTGTGGGTTGAAAAGTGGCTTGTCTAATGAGAGCTCTCCATGGTCCTGAATGTTACAAATAGAGTAATCTTAAAAAATAGGGGCTGTCAGTCATGTTGACATGGGTGCTGAGGGTACCTGCAACATAAATTACGATAGATGGGAACCCCCAAAGGTCCATGGGCGCATCCTAGCCAAATGGTAAATCATATAGTAAAGGAGTCTCTGCCAAACACCTATGTCGGATTTTGTTTTTTTAACAGAAACCACGCAGCAAACATTTGGAAAAGCCTGAAACGGGCGCCTGATTTAAAATTATGTATTGCTGCTCTATTTTCAAAGTCATGCTTATATTTTAAGCTGCTGAGATTTAAAATGGACAGAGGGATACACGTTTACTGCATTGCTCTGTAACACGAAACAATTCCATGCAATAAACAAACAAATAAACAAACAAACCAGGCAGGAACAGTGACTAGAAACTGAGTCACTTTTTACTTGCCTGCCTTCAGTATCAGGGCCACAACCATAGCTCAGAGGGGGCCCTGGAGAGACACCAACTCAAGCCCCCCTCCCCCCAATCCTGGAGCCAACCCCAGTTTGCAACACCCCAGCCCTTCTGAACTGGACCTTTGGATGGAATTATAACGTTGTTGTCAAAATAGTGGCATAACACATTCCCCAAAACCAGGTACCCTTTATGGCCCAACCACTGTTTGGCTAAAGGGCCAATTTTTTTAGATAAATAGATTGTTGCCCCGATCCACTCTTGCATCAATTCATTCCCTGCCTGCAAGCAGATGGGGCTATTTCTTTCCCAGGAAGCCCGGAAATAAGATTTTGCTTGGTATTCTTCGAGCCACCCAAGTGCCTTCGATAATGAATGAACAAACTACTTCAATGAGGAGCGACAAGGGAGACGGGCCTTCTGCATTATTGCTTATGTGAACTGGGGAGGGGGGAGCGCGTATTTGTATTTGTGGGCCTTTATTTGCCTTGTCTATGGCTGGCTCTAGTTAATGTGGACATTTGCACAATCTTCCCCGTGTTCGGCGCCTTCCCCAGAGGAGCGTGGCGGTAGAGCCGGAGAAAGGCATGCAATAAAGCCTGTATTAATAATGCATACCGAGCTATAGGTTTTGATTTGTACGGCGCGGGGGGTGGAGGGGAAGAAACTGCAAGCCCGTTGCTTCTGCCATGGCTTCTCAGATGGCTTCGAACGGCCAAAACAATGTTCCTTTTTAGAGATATATTACACGCACGGCCCCACAGAGGACGATGCTCTCTGGAGCAAACTATATCTCAGCAACGATGTGTGTTAAGCCGTGTTTTAAAGATGCCATTTACCAATACAATCATGCATAGCATAAGCAATCCGTTCTAGCCCTGTGCACTGGGGATGAATGCAAAGGGACACACCGACCCTTCAAGTCTGGAGGTATTTATTTATCTAAAATATTCATCACCTGCCTTTATTCTTACGGAGCTCAAGGTAGCTTACGTAAAACATGAAACCAAAAACTTCAAAATGCAATTGAGGACCACTTTAATTAAAGGCTGTCCTAAACAAAACACCTGATTCCTAAAGGCCAAAAGGGACGGGATCCGGAGCTCTCTCCAGAGAGGTTGTTTCTTACTTGTGGGGCTGCCACTGAAAAGACCCTCTCTCATTTTTACACCAAGCAACCATTTTTTATTGACAGGACAGTCAGGGGGGTCCCTACCAGTGATCTTAGTACTTCCCAGGCAGGAACGTCTGGGAGAAGACTGTCCAGGTCCCAAGCCATGTAGGGCTTTACAGATAAAAACGAACACCTTGGATTGGGCTCAGGAGCGGATTGGTAGCCACTGAAAGGGCTGTACTATCAGGGCCACTCCAAGCCCACGGAGGTCCCCATTTGTTCTAAGGTCTCCCAGGTAAATCACTGTCCCCTTTGGGTCTGTATACAGAGATCCTTCGGGATAATGCAGTGGCGTAACTAGGCCAACTGGAGCCCTGGGCAAAAACTGAGTTTGATGCCCCCTAGGCGCGTGCCTGGTGCAACGTGCACCCCCCAGTGGCGTATCTAGGCAAACTGGAGTTTAGCCCCCCCCCCATGGGCAGCCGCCCTCCACCCCCATGACCAAGCAATGATTTTTACACCAGGTCCTTTCAAAGTCACCATCACATTACAGAACATGCCCCAACTCACAAATCTGAACACAGCAATTGGCTATGCCACACAGCAAGAAAACATTTTCAAAATGCTTTCAAAATGTTTTATTACTGCTATGAAAACATTTTACGGTGTTGTATCCAGTCCCCCCAATTGGGGGAAACAGCATCACTTTCAATGTTATTTAAACTGGGAACCCCAGATTCTCCCTTTAAGGTGGATTTAAAAGGAGAATCTGGGCTCCTTAGTTTAAACAAGTGATGCTGGAATCCACCCCCAAACAGCATCATTTTCAATAGTGTTTAAACTAGGGAGCCCAGATTCTCCTTTTAAATCCACCTTAAAGGGAGAATCTGGGGTTCCCAGTTTAAACAACATTGAAAGTGATGCTATTTTGGGGTTGATTCTCCCCAACCCTGAAACAGCATCACTTTCAATGTTTAAACTGGGGTCCTCAGATTCTCCCTTTAAAACCATGCCAAAGGGGGGGATTTAAAAAGAAAATCTGGGGAAATTTGGGGGGTGCCTGCTGTCAGGGGTGCAATTGTTAAGCTAGCTGCACCAAACTTTCAGGGTATCTTTATGAGACTGTCCTAATGATACCACCCAGGTGGTGAAATTTGGTTCAGGGGGTCCAAAGTTATGGACCCTCAAGAATGTAGCCCCCACCTTCTATTAGCTCCCATTGGAAACAATGGGTGATGGGGGCACCCCCTTTGGGAGTCCATAGCTTTGGACCCCCTGGACCAAACTTCACAAAACCTGGTGGTATCAGTAAGAGACTCTCCTGATGATACCTCCCAGGTTTGGTGAAATTTGGTTCAGGGGGTCCAAAGTTATTGACCCTCAAAGATGTAGCCCGCATCTCTTATTAGCTCCCATTGGAAACAATGGGGGATGGGTAACCCCCTTCGGGAGTCCATAACTTTGGACTCCCTGAACCAAACTTCAACAAGCCTGGGTGATAGCATCAGGAGAGTCTCCTGAAACATCTCTGAAATTTTGGTACCACTAGCCTAAAAACTGTGCCCCTGCAGGCCAAAAACGGAAAACCCACTAAAATTCCAAAAAACCCCACAAACAAACTTTGCATTTTTGGGGCCCGCCACAAGGGGGCACCCTGGGCAATTGCCCACTTTGCCCAATGGGCATTATGCCTCCGCGGTAATGATGATCACAAGTGTGTTTTCTTTAGATTTCCCACACCTACCCAGGCTTAGAACAGGGCCTAGTCTTGCCTGTGGGCACTGTGGTGCCTGCCAACACTTTTCAAGGGGGCCACCAAATGTTTTTAGAAAATGAGTGGGGCCATCTGGGACTTCTGCCCAGCAAAGCATCTAATTAACCACTGGAGATTTGACCGGCAGTGCAAGTTTTTTTTAAATTGTTTTGGCAGCAGCTGCCATAATAGCACAGGCATCCTCACTGGTTGACTGAAGGTAAGCTGTGGCAACCATTTTGCAGCTGGCTATGCACACTGCAGCAGCCATCTTGTGACTGTGCCCACCATACTAGGTTTCTGAAGGCTGAAGAAGGTTGGGGACCCCTGGCTTAGAAGGTAACTGCTATAATTACCCCCCCCCCCAGGTGAAAGTGACAACCTGATATCAGATTCACCCATCATCATTTTGGTTATTCAAAGCTACTGTAGATTAACATGAGAGAGCCAGTCTTTCTCCCAATACTAGAACCAGGGGGCATACTTTGAAAATGCTGTGGGGAAGAATTAGGACTAATGAAAGGAAACATTTCTTCATGCAACGCGTGCTTGGCATTTGGAATATGCTGCCACAGGAGGTGGTGATGGCCACTAACCTGGATAGCTTTTAAAGGGGCTTGGACAGACTGATGGAGGAGACGTCGGTCTACTGCTGCCAATCTTGATCCTCCTTGATCTGAGATTGCAAATGCTTTAACAGACCAGGTGCTCGGCGGTGGTGGCGGTGGCGGCGGCGGCAGCAGCAGCAGCAGCAGCAGCAGCAGGCCATTGATTTCACCTCCTGCCTGGGAGCTCCCCAAGGCACCTGGTGGGCCACTGCGAGTAGCAGAGTGCTGGACTAGATGGACTCTGGTCTGATCCAGCAGGCTCCTTCTTATGTTCTTATGGTGTAGTGGTTAGAGCATTAGACTAGGATCTGGGATATTTGAATATCTACCCGTGTCATGAAAGCTAGCTGGATACCCTTGGGCCAGTCACACATTCTCAGCCTAACCAACTGAACAGGGTTGTTGTGAGATTAAAATGGAAGAGAGGAGAACGACATAAGCCAATTTGAGTACCCACTGGGGAGAAACACTGAGTAAAAATGAGCTAAGTGAACACATAACAGAAGACACGGAAAAGAAGCAAACTAGAAAACTCATTCATGCACTTTTAAAAAATCCAGCATGAGGAAAAGCACTGGAGAAGATTAAGGCTTTCCTACACAGTACACTACTTAAGATGTGAAAATTAATTATAGCGATAACTGCCTTGCAAATAAATAATGGTATACATTTTGTCAAACAGAAATAGGCAAGCAAAAGGGGAATTCTAAAAAAATCAACCCAAAGCTATGGTTTGACTCATGCATGGAATAAACAAAATTAAAGGGGACCGTGCTCAGTTCAACCCAGTATTAATTTACTTATTGAAAGCCTTTATTCTGCTTCTTCAAAGACCTCTCCAAAAGAGTAGATATGACAAAGGGAAGGAGGGAAAGAGAACTGGGGGTTATAGAGGACAGCTCAATGAAAATAGGTGCTGCAGCAGTTAAAAAGGGCAAGCTCTGTGTGGGAGACAGGAAAGGAGGTGAAATAAAATGGCCAATATTGTAATGACCCTGTATTGAAATTGGAGCAGAGATAATTTGTTCCTTCTCAGCCTTATCCTCATAATAGCATGAGATAATTTAGAAATAAGGAAGAGAATAATGGCTTGTTCGAGGTCACTACGTAAGTGTTAGGTCAAGAGGGCATTTGAACCCAAATCTCTCCAGACCCAAGTCAAAGTACTCTCTGAGAAATCCTGGTTCCAGACCATTAATTGCCAGCAGCTACATTAACTGGGCCCAAAAAGCCAAATGGGAGTCAGTGAAGCTGTGTGCTCCCTTCCGTTTCAAAGCCAGCTGATGATTCTAAGCTGACTTCAAGGGCAGTCCCATAGGGAAGAATATGACTGCAGTCTAACCGAGAACTCAGGACTTTCCTGCTGTTTCAATCCCGGCAATGGGAGATAGCAGGAATTGAATCTAGAATAGTGTGACCAGACGTCCCGCTTTTGGCGGGACAGTCCCGCTTTTGACTAATTTGTCCCGCGTCCTGCGGGGTTTTTAAAATGTCCCAATTTTTGGAAGGCTGCCGCACTGCCTTCTGGGGCGTTCCCCTGTGACAGGGTGGGAAACAGGGTTTTGGCAGTGTGGCAGCCTCCCGCGCTGCCGCACTGCCTTCTGAGGTGCTCCCGTTTCCCGCCCTGTAACAGGGTGGGAAGCGAGGAGCGCAGAAGGCAGTGCCTCCCTGACAATGATATGCGCATCTGCATAACATGCGCCGCCATTCCCAATGGTGTCCCATTTTAAAAAGGTGAAAATCTGGTCACCTTAACCTAGAACCTTCTGCACCCAACAGCAAATACCCTATTGACTGAGCTACACCCTCTGCCTTGCCATTCCCAACCAAGTATTTCTCTCAGCCTTCACAACACAGTTACAATCTCTTTCCTGAGGTCAGCCACTTCTGCTTCCTCCTTTTATCAGTTTCCTCCTCTTGGAAGGTAGCCACACAGCCTTCCTGTAACCCTTTCCTCCAGTTGTTTTTACACCTCCTCTCAAGTAGAAGTAATCTCATTCTAGTCTTTTTAAGGGGGGGGGATCTAGCTTGTTTCTACCATGACTCAACACGGTGTGGTTTCTTAGGCCTTACCAAAAAAACCCTGAACTCCAAATGAATTTTCCATTATTCCACTTGGCAGCCGAGGTTTTATTTTTTTAAAATAGATCAGTGGGTTGAGCCATTTATTAGAAAATATGGGAGGAACTGTGGTGATTCCAAAAAAGCTTGCCTAGTCTTGGTATACCAGGAAGGAGACAGAAGCTTTGGGGGCCCATGGTAGTTTGGTGAAGGCAGTGCAGGGAAACAAGCACAATTCCAGAGCTGTGATGCTGACTGAGTAAAAGTGGAATGTAACTCTGTGTAGTACAGGAAAACTTGTATTTAGGGTTGCTAACCTCCAGGTGGGACCTGGAGAGATTGCAACTGAGAGACAGCGTGGTGTGGTGGTTAAGAGCAGATGCACTCTAATCTGGAGAACCGGTTTGAGTCCCCGCTCTGCCACTTGAGTTGTGAACCAGCACATGCCAGCTGAGTGACCTTGGGCTAGTCACAGTTCTTTGGAGCTCTCTGAGCCCTACCCACCTCACAGGGTGTTTGTTGTTTGGGGGAGGGAGGGAAAGGAGATTGTAAGCCCCTCTCCTTACAGGAGAGAGAGGTGGGATATAAATCCAACTCCTCCTCCTCCTTCATTTTCCCTGAAGAAAATGGCAGCTTTGGCATGATTCCTTCTGACCTTGCTCCCTTCCCTTGACCCTATCTTCTCTAACTTCTCCTCTTGAATTGCCAAGAATTTTCCAACCTGACACTGGCAACCCTACCTATACACGCCACAGCCCAGAGGAAATAACTAGCCCAAGATCACCCAATAACTAGCCCAAGATCACCCAATAACTAGCCCAAGATCATGTCATGATGAACAGAGCTTGAAGCTGAGTCTTCCCAGGCCAAGTCCAACAGTCTGACCTCTCTTGACAGAAATTACTATTGGAATTGGAGATGTCATAAATTCCACTCCATGAACAAGGTTGTCAAAAGGGTCATTAAGCCCTCAGAGGGACCTAGAGGTCTAGAGACTCCTCTATTATTGACTGAACCTCATTTGAATGCTGCCATATTGCTGTCAATGTCATTTCCCCCCGCCCCCGCAAGTAGGCTTCCCACAGAAAAATACCTAATCCGAGAAATCAAAATTCTGCTCAGTCCGACACAAGCAGCTATAATTCACTGCATTCTCTGGGAGGACTGTAGCACATTCCTCAAGCACTCAGGACGGAGCTCAACGAATGTCAGACAACCGAGGCCCGAGCACGAGGAGTTCAACTTTATTAACCAGCTGTCCTTTCCTTGAAAAAGCAACTCTTCCCCATCAACCCAATGTGAACACATATTGATTGGAACCTCTTCCCCCCCTCGAGGTCTGCTCAAAAGATCTTGAACCAAACTAATTTTGCCCGCCGAGCAACATCCACAGACTCCGGTTCTCATTAAAAGCTCCAAGCACATCCGGTGCGCGTTTGGGAAAGCTGATGAATCTCTCGGTGACAACATGCGTAATGAGGAGGCTCCGTTTCTCACCAAGAAGGCTAATTAATCATTAGGCTGGCACTAGTAAATTTTCCGAATCACCAGTTTTGTGACAGACGTGTTGTTAAGCTCGCAGAATGCCCCCCAAAGATGTTGCTTGCCCGTCAGAGAACACCTTCTCTCGGGCGCTCTCGTCTGGCTCTGGACACACTGTCATACTTCTAATTTCTTCCGCATAACAGCGTTGACAAAATTGTTCTTGGTAATCAACAAGCGCAGGACACCAGTCGTAGCCGATTGCTCAGCTGCTGGGGAAAACCTGGGAGGTCAGAAGAATTTCCATCCTCCAGGTAGATTCGGGAGTTCTCCCAGAATTACAACTTGGTCTCCAGACTGCAGAAATCCATTTTCTTGGAGACTATAAAAGACTGATTGTCTGGATTGGATGGCAAGAATTTCCCAACCTAGAATTGGCAGCACAGGTGTTGAGGAGATCTGACATTTTGGTGCCAAAAGGGAGATGACATATTAGGGAGTCTGGTGGCCAAGGTACCATTTCGTACTGTTCACCTGAGGCTCATGCATTTTCCAAGTTATCTTAATTAGTTGAACTGACATGATTTGGCTGTGCTTGGGTCAAAAGGGGCCAGGGTGGGCAGAGAGAAAACGATATCCTTTCCAGAATTCAGATGTAGTCGCATGCACATTTTTCCAAACATGCAAAACTTTTTTTTTAAAGCAAACGTCTAGATCTGCTGTATCCCGATGATGCCATTTGGATATTTTTGAGCGATATCCACGAATTCCCTGCCCCCTCCCTACATTAATTTCATTATAGTTCATTAACTGAGCTAATTAGAACATAGTCAAGGCGGCGACACAGGTGCCTGCTGAGCTGCCATTCTTGCATTAATGGACCCGACATGGCAAAGGCACCCCGATCGTTAATTTGATTAGCAATTCTTCTGCTCTCTTCGGAAAGGTGGCATCTGCTGATTATGATAATGCGGGGTTTCCAGTCCGCCTAGGCTCTGGACATGTGCAAATTGAGCCAACTTAGCTTTGCTTTTGGGCCGGCTGATGGCTGGCGGCTCAAAACATGGCCCCTCCGGTGCTGAAGTGCGCCTGAGCGGCCATGTCCAAGTAGGTGTTCTAGGTTCCTGTTTGGAATACTAGAAGAACCCTGGTTCCACCACAATGAAGGCGGGAGCAGCATTGTCGTAATGGTTATGAGCAGGTGTAATGTAATCTAGAGGAACCGGGTTTGATTTCCCGCTCTGCCGCCTCAGCTGCGGAGGCTTATCTGGGGAATTCAGATTAGCCTGTATACTCCAACACACACCAGCTGGGTGACCTTGGGCTAGTCACAGTTCTTCGGGGCTCTCTCAGCCCCACCCACCTCACAGGTTGTTTGTTGTGAGGGGGGGAAGGGAAAGGAGTTTGTAAGCCCCTTTAGTCTCATATAGGAGAGAAGGGGGGATATAAATCCAACTCTTCTTCTTCTTAAGAACACCAAGGCCAAATCAATGAGAAATACAATATCCAACTCATCTGATGCTGTAGACTACGGAAGATCTATCAATCTGCCTAGTGCAGCATGATCTTGATTATGTGTTCCTGCATTGCAGGGGGTTGGACTTGATGGCCCTTGGGGTCTCTTCCAACTCTATGATTCTATCTATCCTGATGGGCAGTAGCTCTCTGCGGCTTCAGGAAGTAAGAGATAAGAAGAGTTTGGATTTGTAGCCCCTCTTTCTCTCCTGCAAAGAAACTCAAGGCAGCTTACAAACTCCTTTCTTTTCCTCTCTCCACAACCTTGTGAAGTAGGTGGGGTTGAGAGAATTCTGAGAGAACTGTGACTGGCCCAAAGTCACCCAGCAGGAATGTAGAACTGGGGGAAGAAGTCCAGTTTGCCAGGTAAGAGTCTGTCGCTCATGTGGAGGAGGGGGGAATCAAACCTGTTTCTCTAGATTAGAGTTCACAGTTCTTAATCACTACACCATGTTGGTTCTCATGACTGGTTTTTCCCAGTACCTGCTACCATTTCAGTGTGTCTGCAGAACACATTTGGAATGTGGAATGTGTACCAGGCTGGGACTACGGGTCCCTGGGAACAACATATGAAGTCGTCTTAGATCATATCCGACCACTGACCCATTAGTTCAGAAATGCCTGCTCTGATTGGCAGCGTCCCTCCAGGGTCTAACATATAGAAAGCTGTCTAATAAGCCAGGCGACAGGATTACGAAAACGAAAAACACAGCAAAAAAAAAGTATCACAGTTACATCAAGTGATGCAGAATACGGAATCACCAACGTGGAAAACAAAACAGTGAGAAACAGGATAATACGTACAATAAGTTGTTATGACATACCATGTATAGTGGCATAGACAACGGTCCCACTCCCTTAACAACAGGGCATTTCTGAACCATTCCTTTATACTATGGCCTCATTCCCTTTATAAAAATGCCCACTCTGTTTTACACTGTTTGCAGAAGGATGGAAGGATAGGATTCTTCCTGTGGAGTAGGTAGGTTATTCCACAGGGGTGGGGGGTGGGGGCTACTGCAGAGAATGCATATGTATGAGCAGCTATTGATCCTGCTTACTTGCAGGGCATTGTTTTCAAGAGGCTTTCTTCAGCTGAACTTGGCTGTTGTGCAAGAGCACAGCAAGGCCTGCCAATATGAGGATCCGAAGCTACGAAGGGCTTGATAGGTGCTAACAAGTGCCTTGAATGGAACCCAGATCTGCAAAACATGATACAGCTCTGGGCCCTGCAGAGGCCTGAACGGAGCACGCAGCTTGAACTCAGAACAAGCAAGTCTGCGAACCCTCAATAAAATTCTACGTTGTTCCCTGAATTAAAATTGACTGTTTAACCTCACCCATTTATTAGCTGGCCAAACTAGAAAAGGTTTAAAGACACTGGCATTTCTGGATAATATCATCTCTCGGTAGCCCGGTATCTGTCTTTACACACGGTCCAGTGAGCAGGCTTTTTTCTTCCATTCTTCACTGCCTACAACACCAATTTATCAGGAGCCACACTTAGTCGATTGAGGCTACGATCCGGAGCAATTTGGCCTGGAAGAAAGGATCACTGACAATCTCCAAGAAATGCTTACGGACGGCCGTGTTTAGGATCAGGGTAAAGATTGCCAACAGGTAAATCAGCAGAAGGGAGGGGAGGGGAAGAGAACCAAACGTCGGGTCTATCAAGTCAACTGTAGCAAATTTGCCATGCGGCAGAACAAACAGAAGGCCTAACAAGCAAAAAGGAGAAGCGCTTTGGGAGACCTCTGAAGCGGAGCGCACGTTTTTGTAACATCTCTCGGCAGCGGCTGTGGAATTTGCAGAAGCGACGTTACCGAACCTTAGATCTGCACCATCTGACATTTCCCTATCTTCTTAAAATTGGCAGGCTGAGCCGTGGAACCTAAATTTAACCTCTGGAGAATTTGCCGCGTGACACGGGTGTTCTTTACATGTCCGGGTTTAAGACTCCGAGAGCTAATTTAGCCATGTGGCACCTCAGAGCAAGCGTCACCTCTGATTCTGTCTCTTGTTAGCCTCTGCTTCCCCTGCCCTTTCCCTGCCTGGGGATCTTTTTGTTAATAACAACCCTTTTATGTCCCCAGAAGATGGGTACTAATGAATATTTGAAAATGCCAGAGATTTGGCATTTTGTCACAGACTTCTGACCAAGTAATGTCGTTGCTAAGTGATTATGTTGAGAATCGATACATTGCGAGGATTATACGAGACTTTCTTTCTGTGGTTTCGATCCGAGGACGCCCCACCTCCAAAGGAAAAGGATAAGCCGTCCCCAACACACAATAAAAGACCCCTTCAGGAAGATTCCTGATGTGATTTAAAGTCCAGAGTTGGAAGAGAAATAGGTTAACAAAATATTTTATAGCTGTGCATTTATAAATTACACTTGAGCAGCACAGAAACTGAGTTTTGGATTCTGTCACATCCCTGATCAGAATCCCAAGAAACAAAATTCTGAGTGGGCAGATAGGATTGCCTGGATTGGGAAATCCCTGGACATTTGGGTGTCGACCTTAGGGAAGGACTTCAGCACAGTATAATGCCAGACGGGGAATTAATCTCTGTAGTCTATAAATGAGCTGATATTCCAGATAGCCAGTTGGCATTAGGGATGTGCACCATTTCCCCCCCAGTTCTTTTTTAAAAAATCAGGTTTATTGATCCCAAAAGTTTCAGAAAAGCCGAAAAGCCGAATATCCATAATGCGAATTTTCTGGATATTTAAAAATGTTTGGGTCTATTAAAGTTTAAGGAGAGATTTTGTGAGGCTGGGAGGAGGGGCTGTTTTTTAAGGAAGAGGGACCAAATTGGCAGCACAGCTGCTGGTGACTTTCCTTGGAAGAACACTCAAGTCTAGTGAAGTTTGGATAAGGGGGTTCAATTTAATGGACCCGCCCAAAGTGGTGCCCCATCTTCCATTGGAGTTTTCAATTGTTTTCCCAGAGCCTCTCAAAAGCTCCCCACAGACTTTAATGAGCCAATGTTATACCTGAGCACTTATGGGAAAAAGTTCCCATCATTGACTTCAATGATGGGGGAGGGGTAACTGTTTTGCGCCAATTGAATTCTTCAGAAGATCTTTCCAGGGCTCTGAGGGGTGAGGGGGTCCAATTCTATGGGCACCCAGTTTTCCTCCATCTGGGTGCTCAACGCCTCCCATCCCAAGAACCAACACAAGCCCAACAGAACTACCAGAACCCAATCCAATGGAACTACAAGCCAACGCATCACAATGCCTAACAGACCCAATGTCAAAACAACACAGAAACACAACCCAAGGAAATCAAATTTGGCGGGGGGGAGGGGGGGGACTTTTACCAGGCCAGATGAATCCACAAGTCCACACAAGGCACGGTTGTCCAGCAAAATCCAGGCACGCTCTGGCTGTACAAGCCCAACAGAACCCATGTCCAGCCTTTCAAGGGCAAACGAACAAAAGGCAACTAACTAAACTGCACAAGGCATTTCCAAGAATCACACAACCAAACAGGAAAAGACAACCAGTCCCTAAGACCTCACAAGGAGTTTTGGCCTGTTCTTTCCCCACGGTCCCACACCAGAAGAAAATAATTTCCAAGCCAACTGGAAGGGGTAAAGGAAGCCCCTCCTGCCAAAACATCCCCCAAAACACAGCTCAGGGGGAAAAAACCCACATTAATAAGGTCCTAAACATTTTTTTTAAAAATCTGAAGCAACTTTTAAGAACACAACAGGGAAACCAAACAACTGAGTTTGAGGCAAATGAAAGTTCTTTAGGCCTTACAAGGCCCTGAGGCTCCCTGCAACTCACCAACAGATGGAAGAAAAATGTGCCACAGGTGCATTTCACATAAAAATAAATAAATAAACCAACTTATTTTGAAATAAAGCAATTACTTGAAGTCTTCTTTTCCAGGTGGCAGGCAGTGACCCAGGGGTTCTGCAACAGAAGCTTCAGAAACTCAGAGTGAGGAAAAGCAGCTAAAGTTAAGTTTTGCACAGGACTGTCTCAAAACTTTGTCTGGAATAGGGTCTGTGGCAACCAGGCCTCCTATTTATGTTCTTTGGCCATGCACAGAAAAATCTGAATGAAATCCAGGTGAAAAATGCCTATTGTGATTGGTCAAAGAGCCATGTTATCCCTAATGTGAAAACCTATGGGCCCATTCTAATTTTCTGCTCTCCACTTCCATCCTCCCCTCTCTAGAGGTTGTCGCCATTCACATTAAGACTGCAGCAGCTTAACAAAACATTGGCCAAATAGGAAAACACCACCCAGCTGTCCTATTTGTCCCTTCAAAGATCCTTCAAAGATGCCTACCCACCAGGACCCAAACGGAGCATCCTAAAACAAAGATGAAGTTACAATTTTCATTTCTTTTGGTGAGACCATACAGTGCGATGTGATGTGACCTTGAAACTTCAACTCTGCCATGATGTCCCCTTAGAAAACCCTCTCAGATTCCCCTTCTGTAATGTAAGGATAACATTAGACCTACCTAACAGTTGGCTGCAGTGGAGAAAACTAGACAGGCCTTTAACGTGTGTAACTGATCCTTGATGTATATGTCTCGTATTCCTGTGGAGAGGGAGAAAAAAACCCAGTGGGCATAATAAGGAAACATCTTGGGATCACACATTGTGCTTGGAGGCAGTTCAGAAGCGGAATGAGCCCTTCAGTTGCCCATGGGTAACCTTGACGGAAATAGCCAGCAGGGCTGCCATTTTTTTCCCACCATGCCTCGTGGCGTATCTTTAGAAAAGGAAAGGAAAAACAACCAGGAGACCTAGGAAACAAAGTGTAATGACTCCATGGCAGTTTCGAACTGGGCTCGAACCCCCTTGTCGATCCTTCTGAACTTTCAAGAGCTGTCTATTCAATGATTCACTGCTGGATGAATAATGCATTTAGATCACAGGCTGGTGGTAGCATAAAATTATCTATAAATGTTTAATAAATATTCGGGAATGCTTTTGGTGCTTGGGTTATAAATGATAAATAAGTAACAATAGATTCCTTGTGCAATATTGATGCTGGCGGTGGTTATTGTTATGCTATAACTGTTTGAAGGGCTATTACTAAGCCTGCAAATGGAGTTACTGAGGTTGCAGATATGTTCAGCAAGCCATTTGTAATGAAACCTGCAACATTTTTGAAAATCTATCTCACACACAAAAGTAAATGCACTTCGCCCCGCTGTTGACAAAGTCTTGGAAACAGTTTCTGTAAAATCCTATGCAGATATAAATTATATTCAGCCATTCAATAAGCCCCTTATAATGAAAAGTGCTGCTTTGCTATAAATAGGCTGTACATTTTATCCCAGTCTCTCATCAATGATCCACCGCATGCTTTGCAGACAAGGTGAAAGAGTTGGTTCTGGTGGGTTTTCCGGGCTGTGTGGCTGTGGTCTGGTGGATCTTGTTCCTAACGTTTCACCTGCATCTGTAGCTGGCATCTTCAAAGGTGTATCACAGAGGGAAGTCTGTTACACACTGTGTCCAGAGAGAAGGAAATGTGTGGGGTATATATTGTCCATGTCCCAGGATGGGGAACCAATCAGTAAGTGTTTGTGTGGATCTTGTTATGCAAAGATGTTGTTGATAGTATTGTATTGTGGGTGGGGCTTATCAGTCCAGGAAGTGATTCACATTTTCATGCCCTGCAGCAGCAGTAGCATTGGATCCTGATTGCAAATCCTGCATTCTATCAATACTATACAATACTATCTACTATACTACAATACAATATCTACCATACTACAATACAATACAATACTATCAACCACATCTTTGCATAACAAGTTCCACCCAAACACTTACTGATTGGTTCCCCACCCTGGGACATGGACAATATATACCCCAAACATTCCCTTCTCACCAGTTACAGTGTGTAACAGCCTTCCCTCTGTGATACACCTCTGAAGATGTCAGTCACAGATGCAGGCGAAACGTTAGGAACAAGATCCACCAGACCACGGCCACACAGCCCGGAAAACCCACCAGAACCAGTTGAATCCGCCCGTGAAAGCCTTCGACAATACATTAAGGTGAAAGAGCTTTGCTGTAAAAACAAAATTTTTAAAAATTCTGAATCATAATCCAAGTTTTCCACCCATTATAGCTTCTTTTCATATCAAGCAAAGCTGTAAAAATTATGCAAATTTTGATAATACCTCTTAGTTAACATAACTGATTCCTGTAGCAGGAGAGCCAATATTCCCTTTGTCCTCCTAGTTTATATTTTTGTCACTATAACACGGATCTCTGCTGTTGGTTTTGCGTGTTTGTTTGCATTATCTACGCACAGTGTTCAGAGATGATGTGTACAGTTTATACCTCCAAGGTATCCTTTATCGGTATAATATGCACACCATGCTGATTTTATTTACTTTTAAGAAATATGCATGTTTAATGGGTTGAGAAGAAACAAAAAAAAGACACAAAAATAGCAATTTAATTTGCAAGAGGGAGAACTGAAATGGAAAGAGTTTGTTTCCCCCGCCCTGGATTCACACGGCAGGAAGGCTCAGTGGCAGAGCATCTGCTTTGAATGCCAAATGTCCTGGGTTTAACCCCTTCATGTAAAAGGACAAGGTAGTAGATGATGTTAAAAATCTCAACCTAAGACCCCGGAGAGGTGCTAATATTCAAACTGGACTGTCGTGCCCTTAATCAAGGGTCTGAATCATTAGAAGACAGCTCCTTGGGTCACAGAATCATAGAATCACAGAGTTGGAAGAGACCCCCAAAGGCCATCAAGTCTGCAATGCAGGAACGCACAATCAAAGCACTCCTGACAGATGGCATCTGTCTAAAAGCCTCCAAAGAAGCAGACTCCACCACACTCCGAGGTAGTGAATTCCACTGTCGAACAGCCCTGACTGTCTGGAAGTTTTTCCTGATGTTTAGGTGGAATCTCTTTTTCTTTACCTTGAACCCATTACTCCTGGTACTAGTCTCTGGAGCCGCAGAAAACAAGCTTGCTTCCTCACCAACACGACATCCCTTCAAATATCTAAACATGGCTTTCATGTCACCTCTTCACCTTCTCTTCACCAAACCAAACATCCCCAGCTCCCTAAGTCTCTCCTCTCAGGACATGGATTCCAGACCTTTTACCATTTTGGTCACCCTCCTGTGGACCCGTTCCAGCTTGTCAATATCCTTCTTGAATTGCAGTGTCCAGAATTATACACAATATTCCAGGTGAGGTGTAACCAATGCAGAATAGAGAGGTAAAATTACATCCCTCGATCTAGACACTGTGCTCCTATTGAAACAGTCCAGAATCGCATTGGCTTTCAATGGGTCAAGATACTTGAATTCTGCCCTAGTCATGGAATGGTCCAGTGCTTGGACCCAGGCACTTAAGGTGGTCCTCCAGCCTTCTAGTTCTCTATTAAGCTCTGCGCTTCATTCTATTCTGCCTGAATACAGGTTTTGAGTTGAAAATGTCTATAATCAATTCTACAACTGAGGCTGTGATACGAAGTCAAGTCCCTGTACGTTTATATCTAGATCATACTCTCTACCGAGAAAGAGTTCTGTCCAACAGATAGGAGCCTGTGATAGGAGCAAGTGTGGCATAGTGGCAGGAACCGGGTTTGGAATCTGGAGGAACCGGGTTTGTCTCCCCACTCCTCCACACAAGTGGCAAACTCTAGTCTGGTGACCAGGTTTGATTCTGCTTTTCCGCATGTGTGGTGGCCTCTAATCTGGGAAACTGAGTTTGTCTCCCCACTCCTCCACATGAAGCCTGCGAGGGTGACCTTGAGCTAGTCACAGTTCTCTCAGAACTCTCTTAGCCCCACCTACCTTACAAAGTGTCTTCTGTGGAGAGAGGGAGGTGATTATAAAATGCTTTGTGACTCCTTAAAGGTTGAGAAAAAAAAACGGAAAGAAAAACGAACTGCTCTTTTTCTTCCAGGATACATACCTTTGTTCTTTTTCCAGAAGAAAGAAGGCATTGTGGGGACCAACAGATTTCTGTTCTTCGCTCCCTCCTATTGTTGGATATCCTGTGTGTAAAAGGATGCCCTTCATTACTTTAGTTAACCTCTAAAGGTAAAGTCTAAACTTGAGCACTTAATAAATACACACCTCTGGTTTTATAGCTGCTCTAAACATTAGAAGGAACCACTTTTTCTAATAATGGTATGTTAATGAATGATAAATTGTGGAGGAAATGCTATTGAAGTTCTTATGACACCTCCATTAAAACTAAATGAGTTCATCATTATTAGAGCTTGGGCGATAAATAGCAAAAAGAATTACCAAATAATTAGGCCATGATTTTACATTGTTAAGCTTTAAAGATGATATATTTTATCTGGGAAGAAGAGGTGAAGAAAGATAGGATCCCTGTTAGAGGAACAACCCTCAACCTTATCCTTTAATTGGTAGCCATTACAAAAAAAACCCCATACATGGTCACTGGGATCTGCCCAATGGCTGATCCGGCTTTCCCCACATAATCCATAAATTCCAAATCCCTGTGTCTTGCATGCGTGTTTTTCTTCTTTGCATCCTTTCAACTCTGAATTACATTTTCCACTGAAAAGGTCAGATTTCTTGTTAAAGCTCTGTAATGCAGTTCTGCATCACAGTTGTGCATCCCTTATCCAATTGGCCGAATAGCGTTGTGGCTTCCCCCCTCCGGATTGGATGATCATTCTGGCCAATCTGTTGCCTGCCTGGGCTAATTATCTCCAAGAATGAATAGGACATTTTTGCCCTGAGAATGACACTACTTATGTCAATATTACAACGGAACGTTGCACCCCTTCTATTCACTGCTTGTGTCGTTAGATTATTTGAAGGGATGGAGTACCTTCAGATATGCTGGTCCCAAGCCATACAGAGCATTAATGCTCAACACCAGCTGCTCAAATTAAGCCCAGGAATATGCCCGCATATTAGTGGCAACCCAGCCCAAATCTCTGAATGACCTCATCCAGAGGTTTCATGTAGATGTTAAAGAGCTTGGTGGACAAAGGGGAGCTGCGAGGGACGACACGGACTTCCCACATGACCTTCTGAAATCTACCCTCCCCCCTCAGTTTCAGCCTGGAAAGACAGCCTAAAAGGCTACCATGGTCAATAGTACCAAAGACATCTGAGAGGTGACCACTCTGTAGGCCGCATGGTCAATGGTACCATTGGAACCAGCGTGATGTAGCAGAGTAGTTAAGAGCAGGTGCACTGTAATCTGGAGGAACCGGGTTTGATTCCCCGCTCTGCCGCCTGAGCTGTGGAGGCTTATCTGGGGAATTCAGATTAGCCTGTGCACTCCAGCACATGCCAGCTGGGTGACTTTGGGCTAGTCACAGTTCTTCGGAGCTCTCTCAGTCCCACCTACCTCACAGGATGTCTGTGTGGGGGGGAAGGGAAAGGAAACTGTAAGCCCCTTTGAGTCTCCTTGCAGGAGAGAAAGGGGGGATATAAATCCAAACTGTTCTTCTTCTCCTACCAAAGGCATCTGAGAGGTGACCACTCTGTAGGCCTCAACACTACTAGGTATCATTGTATTACATGGCATTTATGAGAATCAGGCACTAGTGCTAATATTTGTTTGTTTGTTTGTTTATTACACTTATACCCCGCCCACTCTCCCAAAGGACTCAGGGCGGCTTTACATAGAATACATAGTAAAAATATAATTAAAACAGTACAAAATCATCAAATATAAATAGGAATGCACTATAAATACAATATAAAAACTAAAACCCGCCTAAAAACGGGTTAAATTACAATTTCAAGGCGGCACTAAAAACTTAACAGTATAACAATATAAGGGAGCAGGTGTGAGCATCATATCCCAGGTGGGACCAAGAATGATGTCCAAAGGGGTGTCTGGCTGGCCCAACAGAAGGCCCAGTGGAACAACTCCATTTTACAGGCCTTGCGGAATGGAGACAGATCCCGCAAGGCCTGGATGTTGTTGGGGAGGGTGTTCTACTAGGTTGGGGCCAGGGCCGTAAAAGCCCTGGTTCGTGTTGATGCCAGTCGGACATCCTTGGGGCCCAGGACAGTTAGAAAGTTCATTCTGAATACACCAGGCCCTGCTTCGCAACCATTTCCTTTTCCCGTTAAGGATCATAATTGGCACACTTCAAGACTTTCTGCTCCTATTCCCAGATGCCTATTCTTGGGTGCCGAGGAACAAGCATTTGACTCAGGACCGAGATGCAGGAGATATTAATAAACGCCCGCGTGGCCCTACAGCCATAATTTCCGCGTCACGTAAATGATGAAAAATTAGGAAAGAACATCAGAGGTGGCAAGTGACAAATTGCAACCTGAGAGGCCAACGGGAGCCTCTTGGAGTGTTATCAAGATGTGATTAAATAGTTTATTCATTGCTGAACATTCATACAGGAAATGGAAATTATCCTTTCTATGATATCCTGTGCTGCGATATTTTTCATTATGATAAGCTATTGAAAACAAGTATTTTATTGAGACGCAATCCATCTTCTCCCAGTATCACATAAAGGGAGTATACAGCTCAGTTATTTTCACCTTATTATCATTAGAAAAAAAAGATTCTTTATATTAATTTTTTACAGTTTCCCATGATTCTTTTGTAGACTCATTTCAAGCCTGGGTTTTTGTTTTTTTTTTGCTTTTGGGTTGAACATATTGAAGATGGGTTGAACATATTGAAGATGGGTACATAAAAGGGGGGAGGGAGGGGTTGAAGCCATCTGTAGTTTTAGTATTTTATGTATTATTTTATGTAAATTATATACCATGATGTTTTAAATTGTTTTACCACTGATGGACACCGCCCTGAGCCTTTGGGAAGGGCGGTATACATATAAGTAAGTAAGTAAGTAAGTAAGTAAGTAAGTAAGTAAGTAAGAAAGAAAGAAAGAAAGAAAGAAAGAAAGAAAGAAAGAAAGAAAGAAAGAAAGAAAGAAAGAAAGATTCCAGGAATCAGAGGCAGCTCTGGAGCTACAAAGTCTTTCCTGTGTATGAAGAAGAAGAGTTTGGATTTATATCCCCCCTTACTCTCCTGTAGGAGACTCAAAGGGGCTTACAACCTCCTTTCCCTTCCCCCACAACAAACACCCTGTGAGGTGGGTGGGGCTGAAAGAGCTCTGAAGAGCTGTGACTTGCCC
Source organism: Sphaerodactylus townsendi (assembly GCF_021028975.2). Classification (NCBI taxonomy): domain Eukaryota; kingdom Metazoa; phylum Chordata; class Lepidosauria; order Squamata; family Sphaerodactylidae; genus Sphaerodactylus; species Sphaerodactylus townsendi. The sequence goes on from NC_059428.1 coordinate 142,790,509, forward strand.
AAGGTCACCCAGCTGGCATGTGTTGGAGTGCGCAAGCTCATCTGGTTCACCAGATAAGCTTCCACAGCTCAAGTGGCAGAGTGGGGAATTAAACCCGATTCTCCAGATTACGGTGCACCTGCTCTTAACTGCTGGCTCTCCACGCTGGCTCTCCATCCACACGTATGGATGCTGTTTAGTTTCTTTTCATACTAATTTGTTTTCGTCTGTTACTGTCCGGGTTCTGTGCCTTCCATTTTTAGACTTGTACCGTGCATCCCCACAGTATGCTTTTTGGACACAATTTGCATGTGGCCTTTTACATAGAATATGTGCACTGTAGTAGTTACTGTGTTGAACTCCGATACAGGAGATGCAGGTTTGAATCCCTGGAGCACATTCTCAGCCTAACTTGTTGTGAAAACAGCACGGAGGAGGGCGCAACGTTGTAAGCCAATTTGCAACCCACTGGGGAGAAAACTAGGGGTAGCCGTGAAGTAAATAAAATGATTCTTGCTTCCTGCGAGGAAGATACAAGCTGACCTGGCAGGTGACCGAAACCTCCTTCGTCTTTCTTGATTCTTTTATGGCCTGTTTTCTTTCCACTCTCCTCCAGCACAGTTTACCGGTGTCTTCTCATTTTGCATGCAGCTTGGGCGGCATCCTTGCTTGCTGGAGGTAGAAGAAAGAGAGTTTCACACTAACAATTACAAATCCCATTAATAATGGAACAACAGTTTACTGCTGGCATCGCTTTGCGTTTGGTACGAAGTCAGCTCTTCGGGAAGAAGGAAAGAAAGAAAAAGAAAAAGGGGGGAAAAAGATAAAACAGCTGTAATTAAATTAATGAGCCCTGTAGGTACCACAAGAAACAAGCAGATAGACTGAATTCATACTGAGCCAGCTTGGGAAAAAACCCTTCTTAAAAATGGGACAATGAGAATTTGCATAGGATTAGAAGTGCAAATGGTGGCCTTTGCCAGTTCTGAATTGGGGAACACCTGGGGAGGGCGGGGTTTTGAGGTGGGAGGAACCTCAACAAGGTATATTGCCACAGGGCCTGCCCTCCAAAGCAGCCATTTTCTCAACAGCAGCTGATCTTGGTAATCTAGAGAGACCGCCAAGTGTGACCTGGAGTTTTTCAGCCCTATGTCACACGCCCTGTACAGATGGCAAGAAACCATTTCTGAACACCGTCTATTTCTTGGCAATGTTTGGTGAGCTGTCGGGATCCGGAGAGGGGAAGTTTGAGGGGCGGTTTACGGGGAGGGGAAGTGTCGCTGATTTGGTGATGTCACTTCCTGGCACTCATCAAGACGTGCCATCACATGGCAAAAACTGCCTGATAACCCTATTTAGCATTCCTCACCCAGCCCCTGAGCAGTTCCACCTGTTCTATTGCACGACTTCCGTTCAGTTCGCTGGAAGTGTGCACAAGGAAGCACCGGGGTGCTTTGCATCATCAGCCCCTAGGTTCTGCAGCCTTTGGCTTTGGAAACAGCTGACCTCTGGAAGAGCAGAAGGGGAGATTGTAATATAATTGGTTTAGCAAGGAGGAACAGTGGTCTTGCTTCTGGAGGATAAGGGCAATGGAAGTCTGACATTTTAGAAACAAGTTTTGGGCAGTAATTTATCTGCTTACAACGAATGGTAATATTTCCATTATCTTGTTACAATTCTAATAGGCCCTTTCTATGGTAAGATGCGGGAAGGCATAATTGGGGCAAGGGAACATCTTTATACAATTAAGAGGAATAATTTGGAGACAGAAGTGGTGGTATGACAAAGGGGAGCAAAGCTGCAGGTATTAGAGACAAGCTGTGGGAAACCTGTCAGATCTTAAAGCATGACGGAAAAGCCAGTTCTGGATGGCAGAGATTTGGGTGTAGCAGAGCTCTGAATTTGTAGGCCTGCACTGAGCCTAAGGCCAGGGCCTTTCAACACTCAAACCAAGTCGTTGTGCCATTTTGGTCTCTCGTCACAGCCAGAGGAAGGGAATTGAAATTCAGCTCAGTTCTTAGATGTGGTCAAGAATTACATTCCTTTCCTCCTATGATCCATGCACATATTTAACATGGTAACCTGCTTTTCAACTAGCACTGGCTGTCAAAATAAAATAGTCATAACATCTGAATTTAGGCATTGCATGGAATTACCTGGCTGCTTCCTGTCTTCCCTCTGATGGTCCCATTGATGATGACTGGAGATGGCTGCAAGAATGTTGAAGAGATGCCTCATTTCTTCCTGTCTTCCTTCTGATAGTCCCATTGACGATAACTGGAGATGGATGAAAGAATGCTGGAGAGAGGCCTGGTTGCTTCCTGTCTTCCCTCTGATGGTCCCATTGATGATAACTGGAGATGGATGCAAGAATACTGGAGAGAGGCCTGGTTGCTTCCCATCTTCCCTCTGATGGTCCCATTGATGATAACTGGAGATGGATCCAGAAATGGTGGAGTGATGCCTCATTGCTTCCTGTCTTCCCTCTGATGGTCCCATTGATGATAACTGGAGATGGATGCAAGAATGCTGGAGAGAGGCCTCATTGCTTCCTGTCTTCCCTCTGATGGTCCCATTGATGATAACTGGAGATGGATTCAGAAATGGTGGAGTGATGCCTACCCACCATCTGATGGAAGTTGATGGTATATTATATGTAATATTCCAGTTGCCTTTGCCACAACTTTGATTGCATAACTGAAACACTTGGGGCTGACATCAAGATATTCAGAATTAAACATATGTCCAGACAACAAGCTTCCCAACTAGGTTAAGGTGTTCACAAAGACTGCAAAGGAAAAAAAAGAAACATATTTTTCTGAAGAAAATTCCCAGATCATTTTCACTTTTCTCTCTCTCATAAATGGAGAATACATTGTATGTAGTTGAATGTACTCTCCTGTATGCAATCAAACATTTTGTTCGATATTGCTTAATGGCATCAATGGTGGCTAAATTATATTAAATAATATATCAGTGAAATTAATAAAAGTTACAAATCTGGGGGCATTTGAGTTTCTAAATCGGCGGCATCTGCTTCCTATTAAAAACGACAGCTGATTAGCAAATCTAGGCTTTGGGTGGAAGATCGGAGCTAATAAGATGAAATTAAAATTTACATCTTCTTCCAACATAATGAAGATCATTAAAAAGAGAGCAATAAAATTCTTTGATTAACCCTCTTTTCCATTCTGCGAAGCCTGTGTGGTGCAGATTTAAATGCTCAGCGTAGTAAACTCCTTGCCCCAATAATCTGACGTCAATATATCCTAATTTAAAAACGGAGAAATTATAGAACCCAATGAAATGAAATCTTCCTTATATACTCCTTTTTTATTGGTAAAATAAAACAAAGTTGGGGGCATGCATCAGACAGAACGGGGGGAAATGATATCGTGAATTGCTGAAGGCATCACGGTGTGGCCTCCTCCTTTTGTGGCAGCACCCAACTCCATATTTATCCCAGAAACACTTTTGGTTTATTGCTTAATTAGCATCTTAGCATAATAATAATTTTACGCCATGAGGAATGCTCAGACTTTGCACAACAAATGTTTGACTCATTCCAATTAGGGCTTGCTGGGGTTGAATTTTTAGACCGGAACACGTTAGCAAATTAGTCAGTTTCGGGCAATTTCTAGAATCAGAGGACAAGATGATAGATATTTATTCTGACGAGTGACATTTTGTCCTGCCTTGCAGTGAAGTTGTTCTGCCAAGGTGGTATACAAAATCCATTAAAAATACAACAAATCAGCTATGCGACCTTGCGCAGTGAACCAAAACACACCCCAATGTCCTTGGACATTTACACTGACTGGATCTTGGTGAAGCATTCTAAGTCATCTCCACATGTCATTAAAATCTCCCTCAGAAAATTAACCACCATGAAAAAGTCCCAGAGCCATCAAGTCCAACCTCCTGCAATGCAGGAACACACAATCAAAGCACTGCTGATAGATGGCCATCCAGCCTCTCTTTAAAAACCTCCAACGAAGGAGACTCCACCACACTCCAAGGTAGTGCATTCCACTGTCGGGCAGGCCTTACTGTCAGGAAGTTTGGTCCCTCGCCAACACGACATTCCTTCAAATATTTAAACATAGCTATCATGTCACCTCTTAAGCTTCTCTTCACCAAACCAAACATACCCAACTCACTAAGTCTCTCCTTGTAGGGCATGGATTCCAAACCTTTGAACGTTTTAGTTGCCCTCCTCAGGACCCGTTTCAGCTTGTCAATAGAGATTTGGGGGTGCTGTCTGGGAAGGGCAGGATTTGGGGAAGAGAAGGACACAGAGTCCACCTCCATGGGATCTCATCTCTGTTGCCTGGTGGCCGCTTGCAATTCTAGAAGATCTCCATTCAGTACTTGGAGGCTCCCAACCCTAGACATATTCTTGGAAACCTTGAGACATTCTCCATACAGAGTTGATAACTGTATGCACACACCAACGATTGCCAAATTTCCTTTCCCTTGTTGACATTCCCAGTGTAGACATTGCATTCGTCCCTTTCCCACATTAGAACGGGAAACTTAATGAAAAACGATTGTATATATACATTTCTTTTTGAAGCTTTTTTTGCGGGGGAGGGGGGTTGAACATAACTCTCTTATCACCAAACCACAGCTGCAGGAGGAAATGCTTTTAATCAAGAACTTTCTCCTCCAAGAAGAATACAGATTTATGACCAGACTTGTGGTTCCTAAGTAAGCGAGGAAGATTGCCAGCTGCCATCAGGCGACTTCCCATTGGCTGGAAAAAAACTTTAATCTCCTTCAGCTGTCATTTTGCAGTCAAGAGATATTAGAGTCCAACGTAATTATGCAGTTGTGAGCAGGAAAGACCCTTCTTTTCACCACCCGTCTTCCCCACTTGAAGGAAATATCGACCTTGTTCTTCTCCAAACGTAGCCCTATCCTGCCAACAAAAGAGTTGTGGCACAGGGATCTGTGGCTGGCTAAAAAGGATACCCTTTGATTAATTGGCCAAACGCAATGAGGAAATCAATCAAGACGTTCTATTTCATGTAGCCACAGGTCTACTTGGCATTCTGTTTGCGTGTGTGCTCGTAAAGTGACATTTCTTTGGAACGTGGAGATATTGGGATGGAATTGGAGCAAGGACTCAGGGAGCGCTCTAGAGTTTCAGGATGGAGCGTCATTTCAATGGCTAGAACTGTTTCCCAAAAAACCCTGCAAAATACATTGTAGTGTGATGTGCTGAAGGTTGAGGCTGATGCCTGTTGAAGCCCACCTTGGCCCCACTCTCCATTCAAAGGAGGCAGGGAAGATGCCAAAGACACTGGAATGGGGCATCTGCCAGAGATGGCAGGGGATTGTCAAAGGCTTTCATGGCTGGATTCAACTGGTTGTGGTGGGTTTTCCGGGCTGTGCCAGACAACAGCCACACAGCCTGGAAAACCCACCACAACCAACTGGCAGGGGACTTTCTGCCATCTTCTACAGAAACCAGGGGAGCAGGGCCTTGCTGCTCCTTGAACAACCCACCATTCTACAGCACCTGGTATTCCCAGGTGGTCTCCCATCCAAGTACTAACTAGGCACACACCTGCTTAGTTTTTGAGATCAGCTTGTACAGCATGGTATGGCCATCTGCAGAAACATATAAATAATGGAGAAGAAGAAGAAGAGTTTAGATTTATACCCCATCTTTCTCTTCTGTAAGGTGTCTGTTGTGGGGAGAGGAAGGGAAAGGAGTTTGTAAGGAGACTCAAGGTGGCTTACAAGCTCCTTTTCCTTCCTCTCCCCACAACAGACACCTTACATTGTGAGGTAGGTGAGGCTGAGAGAGAGTTCAGAAAGAACTGTGACTAGCCCAGCAGCAATGTAGGAGTGTGGAAACACCTGGTTCACACCTGAGAGAAGGTGTATTGGTTGCAAGAAAAATCGAGCCACAAAATCTGGGTATGACAAGTGCATCCGTCCATCCGCCGGACACAGCCTTGTCCCTAATCTAAAAGTTGCAAAACAATTTGAATTGTATCTTCTTGTTTCGAAAAACAGCGACACAGCAAAGGCACATCTCGCTAAATACCTTCCGATGAGCCGTCGTGGAATCGTGTGCCTTGTCCCTGTGTCGCTCAGAGCTCCTGTTCACCTTTCCCGTTTGACCTGGAAGGAAGAACGAGGGGGAAAAGAGAACCATTAATCAAGCCATTTGCCTCGCTCAGAAGTAAGACCATAAAAAGGCATTTATGAGTGAGATCAGGCCATGCCATGTATATCTATCCATCATGAAAAAGAATCTCTCTCCAAAGGCTTTTCCTGCTGGTGGGGCCACGTCAAGACAAAAGAATCATGAGCAGGCTGTCAATGTGACCCCTGTTCCCTGTTTAAGGATGCATACAATTGTACCCAACTTCTAGGCTGGGAATGTTTGCTTCTCCAGCCCAGGGGTCCTGCCATCAATTTCTGGCTTCAACAAGAGAAGCTGCAAGCAGGAACTCTGAGATCCAGGGTGCCTAGAAAACCGATGTTAGAGGACATCTACAGGCAGCACATTGCAATGGTTAGAGTGTTGGACAAGGATCTGAGAAACTTGGGGAGACATTTTTTGAAGCTTATTTGGGGGACGTTTTTGTACCTTCTTCAAGGTGTATAGTGTTGTAAACGGACTTGTGTGTGTAACGCGCCGTTGCGTGGCAGCAGCTTTATGAAAACCCTGTACAGTTTTCAAGGCAAGAGATGTTCAGAGGTGATTTTTATGCCTTGACTCAGTGTAGCAACTCTTTCCAAATACTTCCAAATACTAACCAAGGCTGACAACCCTTAACTTCTGAGATGAGATAACATTGGGCTAGCTTGGGCTATCAAGAGCAGGGCATAAATAGAACCATAGAGCTGGAAGAGCCACAAGGTCCATCAAGTCCAACCCCCTGCCATGCAGGAACACACAATCAAAGCACTCCCAACATATTTTCATCCAGCCTCTATTTAAAAACCTCCAAAGAAGGAGAGTCCACCATTCTCCAAGGCAGTGAATCCACTGTTGAACAGCCCTGAGGGTCAGGAAGTTCTTCCTAATGTTTAGGTGGAATCTCTTTTCCTGCACCTTGATCCATTACTCCGTGTACTAGTCTGTGAGGTAGCAGAAAAAAAGCTTGCTCCCTCTTCGACATGGCATCCCTTCAAATATTTAAACACGTCTATCATGTCCCCTCTTAACCTTCGCTTCTCCAGACGAAACATCCCCAGCTCCTTAAACCTCTGTACATGGATCATGGACTCCAGACCTTTTACCATTTTGGTTGCCCTCCTCTGGAAACATTCCAATTTGTCAATATCCTTCTTAAATTGCGGTGCCCAGAACTGAACACAGTACTCTAGGTGAGGTCTGACCAATGCAGAGCAGAGTGGTACAAGCACTTCCTTCGATCTAGACACTATACTCTTATTGATGCAGCCCAGAATTGCAATGGCTTCCATGGCTGCCATATCACAACACTTTAAGTCCTTCCTAACACACACACAGGTACCTCGTAACAACGGACATTTGCTAGTTAAAACAATCAATAGAGCCCATTTTGGTTCCTTAAGAACCGCTCCCTTTGGCTGTCCTGCCAATCTAGCACTTTCCTTTCCCCCGCCTCGTGCTTTTGACAGTAAACTCAATGATCAGTTGATCGGCCCGGCCCATCTGTCTGCCTGCTGACACCGAACGCCTCGGAGCTCCCGTTTCCCCATTCCATTTCTCTATCATTCAGTAACGTGTGTTTTCCTCGGAGGTCACCCTTAGAGGTCCGTGTGTTGTGTTTTTCATTTCTGCCTTGTCAGGGAAAGCTTGCCAGTGCATCTATCAAAGTAATCATTGGGTCCTGATGTGGGAGTGTGGTTCTTCTCACATTTTTCATTACCGGATAATTTATTAATATCCTTCGGAGCAACACAAGATTTATCTTGATAAAAACGGCTATCGGCGGTGACACGGCACGTTGAATTGGGAATGGGCAGCCCAAGTGGCAACTACGGGCTTGGCAGGTGTCCCTTCAACCCTTCCCAAATGTCCAATGTTGGATCGGGAGTCAAGAGAGGATTTTCCGTTTCCTCATGGGAGCCCATAGTCACACTGCATTTCATCATTTTGATGAAGGTTGAGTTCGGACAGCCTCAAACAGATGTTGACTTTTGTGCATCCGCTGCTCTGGACGTTATTGACAGAAATCGTGCCAAGTTGGGATACAGTTGCTGGGTTTCAGCCATCCAATTCAGTAATCCCCAAAGTTCTCATTTGGGCTAGACTGGTGGACTCCAAGGGGCCATGTCCAAATACACTTTGTCATGTTAATGTAAATTCTTCCATGTGTGGGGCTGCAACTCAGTGGTAGAACATCTGTTTGGAGTGCAGAAGGTCCCACGTTTAATCAAAAAGGATCGGGAAGCAGATGGTGTGAAAGACCACTATCTGTGACCCCAGAGAGCCACTGCCAGTCAGAGCAGGAAACACTGATATTCATAAACAAAGTCTCAGTAGAAGAAGAAGAGTTCTGATTTATACCCCCTTTCTGTCCTGTAAGGAGACTCAAAGGGGCTTACAAACTAACTGCCCCTATTCTTCCCTACTTTGCGAGGCAGGTGAGGCTAAGGGAGTTCTGAGACAACTGTGACTACCCCAAGGTCACCCAGCAGGCTTCATGTGGAGGAGCAAGGTGGCAAATCCAGATTAGAGTCTGACACTCATATGGAGGAGTGGGGAATCGAACCCCGTTCTCCAGATTACAGTCCACCTGCTTCTAGCCACTATACCATGCTGATAGCTTCCTGTGTTTTCATGTGAGGCCCAGGGTAGTGGCTCCATTGTTCTACCTTTAAAAATGGCTTGGTGTGAATCTCCAAAGATAATGGAGATGGCTACTTGGACCATTTTTATCCTGTACTTCCTCTGTCAGAAGAGTGTAAAGATCTTCCTTTTACTACACAATAATTCTGTAAGCTAGGTTGATGGTGGCGGAAAGTCACACTCAACTTATGCCAGCCCTGTAGAGTTTTAAGGCCTGTCTCAGCAACCCTGGTCTTCCTTGGAACTGTCTCATCCAAGTGCTAACCAGGGCTAACCCGACATAGGTTTTGAGATCTGACAAGACTGCTAGCCTGGGCCTTCCAGGTCAGGGCATGAAGTAGGTGGGGCTGAGAGAAACTGACCCAACAGTTCAGGACAGACAGTTGTGAATGTCATGGCATAGTCATTCTCTCAGATCCTAGTCCTACCTCAAAACTCCACAGAGCAGTGGTGTACCCCCATGGGGACATGTGGGGTCACACGTCCCTGGGCGCAGGCCATTTGGTCACACAGGGGTGGAAAATCACCCCACACCCCTCCTCCTTCCCCCGCCCCGGGTCCGACCCCCCAACAGAGGCCAGTCCCCCCCCACAAGAGCACGGGGCGGGCACAGACTGTGGTTATTCCAACTTAACACCCACATCTCAGGCGAATCACATGACTTCTTTTACCAGAAGGCATTCTCTCTCTTTCTGTCTCCGAGTGTTCCATTACTGTCCAAAGGGGCAGAAGAGAAAAGATCGTTTCCCCTTCAAGTGATAGTTGCTTGAGAAAGAAGCGGAAGGTCTCTCCCACGGCTGCTTGATCTATTATTCACCAAAATTAAAACGCAGGAGGCTTTCGGCGAAGGACGGCTGGCTAACGGCTCTCCTGGCAGCCATTGCCGCACAGACAGGAGACGGTGGTTACATGCTTGGCAGCTGGACAGACTTCATTTTCCGCCATTCAGAACAGCTATTTCATTAATTGGGTTTCACAGTTCATTTCTCGGCATTACCCTCCCGGTAAATAAATAAATAAGAGGGGGCGGGGGAGGGGGGGGAAACTACCCTTCACTGGGATGCGTAAGAATAAAACTCACCTCGGTTGCTTTCTCCCTCAGCTCTTTGTGTCTTGAAATGCTTTCCTTTGTCTCTCTTTTCTGGGAAGGGGAAAAGTGGTGCATGGCTTTAAAAAACCCCGAATCAGATAGAAGTCAAGCAGAATTAAAAATGGTTATAATAGGCCAGCAAGGCACTAACTACTTGCAATGCTTTTTACTGAGACTTACAACGGTTTGAGAAAAGGATACCACTGGGAGAGGCGCTTCTCAATTAACAAGGGTTTGTCCCACTGGGAAGGAGAAGAGTTGGTTTTTATACCCTGCTTCTCTCTACTTTTAAAATGTTGCAAAAGCAGCTCACAAATTCCTTCCCTTTCTTTCCCCACAACAGGCACCTTGTGAGACAGGTGGGAGGGAGAGAGTTCTGAGAGGACTGTGACTGCCCAAGGTCACCCAGCAGGCATCATGTGGAGGAGCAAGGAAACAAATCTGGTTCACCGGATAAGAGTCCACCGCTCATGTGGAGGAGCAGGGAATCAAACCCCATTCTCCAGATAAAAGTTCACTGCTCTTAAGTACTACGCCACGCTGGCTCTCACCTGCACCTTTTGGATATCATAGCTTCGGTGAATAATTAAAATTTATAAAAAGGCATTTCTGCTACCACACTCAATGTGTTGCATGGTTGGGAGCAAATGTTTTCAAACTCGTTTCTCGGGTGGCTTGCTGGAGCCAATTCATGTTGGGCAATAAATATGCCTCTTGCAGGGTGGTCCTGACCATGATTTTTCAAGATGGCACATGTGCAGTGACCACCATTGTGTAATATAGAACCATTAGATCCTAGACACAAGGTTAAGTGAATAGCCATTTCTGTTCCCTTAAAGCAGTGATGGCGAACCTTTTTGAGACCAAGTGCCCAAATTGCAACCCAAAACCCACTTATTTATCGCAAAGTGCCAACACGGCAATTTAACCTGAATGCTGAGGTTTTCATTTAGAAAAAACGGTTGGCTCCGAGGTGCGCGTTACTCAGAAATAAGCTTCGAATGGGTGAATCACAACCCTAGGAGAGTTTACTCAGAAGCAAGCCCCATTGCCAGCAACCGAGCTTACTCCCAGGCAAAGGATTGTGCCCAGGCCAGCCTAGATGTGTGTGTGTGTGGGGGGGTGATTTTCCACCCCGCATGATGAACTCTGGGCACGCGTGCCCACAGAGAGGGCTCTGAGTGCCACCTCTGGCACCCGTGCCATAGGTTCGCCACCACTGCCCTAAAGCAATGCCTGATGTGAATGGCTCAGAATAGCCTGACTTCACTGGAATTTGGAAGCTTAATCAGAGTTGGGCCTGGTCTCTTGCCTTGAAAACTCTATGGAGTTGTGATTTAGCCAGTTATGACTTGATGGCACATTCCAAACCCCCCCCTCCCCCCAATGCTCTCCCTCCATCCCAAACAATATCCAGGCTACACCTTTAATGACGCCATGTCTGACCTGAAAGACATTTAGCTAAATTAGTCCATCTCTGTCTGACTGTCTCTATCACTCCCTCCATCAGTGTGAATACTCAAGACAGCTCTCCACTTCACATCCACCACTCTCAAAATAAGGGCTGGGGCTTTCAGACAAAGTATTTGTTACTAGACTACAATTTCCTGGGTACTTTGGGGGAAAGGAGTACGACGAAAACACTCCAGAATGAACGTGAGTTTGTACTGCAGAGATGCTCCAAGTGTCATTCCTGGCCACATAACAACATAATAGGTCATTCCTGGTCAACCAGGCTGGGAAATTCCTCAAAACTTGGGGGCGGAGCCTGAGAAGCGATCTCAGCAGGGGACAATACCATACAGTCAATCCTTCAAAGCAGGTTTTTTTTTCTGGTGAACTGATCTCTATATCCTGGACACTGGAAGCGTGTTTAGGAAAAATAGAGCCCAGGGCAAAATCTGAGTTTTTCACACACACATACACGGACTCCCTTTTCCCTAGATACTGGTGGGCGGGGGGGGGGGGACATTGATGTATCTGCTGATCTCATGGAGGAGTGCCAGGTTGGCGATGGCACCCAGGTCAACTGCCTGAAGCTGGCAAGGTGCCCAGGTCTACCGCCCAGAGCTGGTGAGTGCAGCCAGTGCCCTGTGCCCCCATGTGATTAGTTGGTGTGCGCCTGGGGACATGTGATACCCCATGTTCCCGTGGGTGATACGCCCCTGCTGGAGACCAGTTGTAATTCCAGAAGATCTCCAGTCATCACCTGGAAGTTGGCATTTCTACCAGACAAGCTTCTTGATATCAGGTTTGATTATAGCAGCCATATAAATAAGAATTAAAACATGTTTTAGAGGTACATACATGGGGGAAATACAATGTAAGATTTCATACACAGTACAGGTCATTAATGACGGCCCCGCCAAACATTCATTAATGTATAGATTAGTTGGATAGTTAAATACCACAGATGGTGGAGTGAAAAGCCATGCATTTAACCTCACCAAAACATTTAAATGTACTGATCCCTTCCCCCAAAAATAGCAACCTGGAACCCTGATCTAAAATTATCAGCCCCTTGAACAAGCAGCTCGACTATTTGGTGTAAATATATGTAGCCCACATGGCGATAAAGCAGCTTCCAGAGAACATCCTGATATTCTGGCAAGATGTTTCAGCCGTAAACTTTGTTACTGCTTCCATTTTAACAGTGTGCGCCTCGTCTTTCTGTGGACAGATGGCCATTCATGCTCCAGTGTGCATTTAAGCATATACATCAACAATGACAGAACATTTTGGCTGTGAGAGACCCAGTGAGATCTTCCAAATTCATGACGATCTATCTTTTCCTTCTTGCTTTTTTGAAAGATGGGGTATATAAAACCAGAGCGGGGTGAAATGAGGAGTGATCGTATCTGGCGGAAAAGTAGGGAAAATGGAGGCAAAAAATTAAAGCCACCTGGTTTGGTATCCTCTCAAAATTTGGACCAGGCAAGCACAGTAATGGAATTTGGAGACATTCCTGATTTCTTTATCGCTGTTTTCCTCTCCTGACACAGCTGGAACGCAGGCTGAAAGTGCCAAATTGTATCCTCATTTAGCCACATTATCTTGGAGACATACAATCTCCATTATAAAAGCAATAAGGAGTTTTCTGTTCGTGTCCGTAGCCTCTGGCTGGGATTGGCTAACCTGCTGTGATGTCAGAGCATGGCAGGACAGGCAGAAAAAGGTCCAGCAGTAGCACACGGCCTGCTGAGTTTATTAGTCAAAGGTTTCTTGTGGTTCTCATGATTGGCAGTCGTTTGTTTTTATCTGTATCTGTTTTGTAAATGGCTTTGGTAACTAACACTCTGCAGAGGCAGGGGAATAGAAATGTTACAAGTAAATGAATAATAAATAATAGTCATGACTGGGCCAGACTACCAAATTCCAGCCTGAAAACTCAAGAACGTGTAAGGCAGTCTGACTGCTTTACACATTCCAATTGCCACAAATGTGCCCATCTTTGGAGGCGAGGTGAAGAAAATGGACAAGTGGAAAATGCTAGAGAGATCCCCTCCTTCACCCTAAGAAGCCTGAAATGGCCAAGAGAAACATCTCTTTTGTTTTATCCCTGTGTGGACTGGGCAGGGCAGACAGAGGACTGCTGCAGCTGTCCGGAGCAAAAACGCACACACTCGAAACATGGCAGGACAATTCAGAACGATTTAGAGGGTTTGATAAACAGCAGACCCTGTTTCAAGCGCCTGGGTACATGGCTTGCCAGGACAATGGCTTTTTATGCAGAGCATTGGTCTGGCTCCTGCCAATTCTCAGTGTTGCTTTCTTATTAACAGTATGGAACAGAAATCCCCAACCTTTTTGAGTCTGCTGGCACCTTTGGAGTTTTGACACAGCGGGGGGGGGGGGGGGGCATCACAAAATGGCTACTGCAGGAGGTGGAGCCAGCCACAAAATGGCTTCTGCAGGAGGTGGAGCCAGCCACACATCCCGAGCTCAAAAGGAGAGGGGTAATATAAAAACTCAACAAAATAAATAAATACAATGGCTGCCACAGGAGGTGGAGCCAGCCACAAAATGGCTTCTGCAGGAGGTGGAGCCAGCCACAAAATGGCTTCTGCAGGAGGTGGAGCCAGCCATACATCCCGAGCTCAAAAGGAGAGGGGTAATATAAAAACTCAACAAAATAAATAAATACAATGGCTGCCACAGGAGGTGGAACCAGCCACAAAATGGCTTCTGCAGGAGGTGGAGCCAGCCATACATCCCGAGCTCAAAAGGAGAGGGGTAATATAAAAACTCAACAAAATAAATAAATACAATGGCTGCCACAGGAGGTGGAGCCAGCCACAAAATGGCTTCTGCAGGAGGTGGAGCCAGCCACAAAATGGCTTCTGCAGGAGGTGGAGCCAGCCACACATCCCGAGCTCAAAAGGAGAGGGGTAATATAAAAACTCAACAAAATAAATAAATACAATGGCTGCCACAGGAGGTGGAGCCAGCCACAAAATGGCTTCTGCAGGAGGAGGAGCCAGCCACAAAATGGCTTCTGCAGGAGGTGGAGCCAGCCATACATCCCGAGCTCAAAAGGAGAGGGGTAATATAAAAACTCAACAAAATAAATAAATACAATGGCTGCCACAGGAGGTGGAACCAGCCACAAAATGGCTTCTGCAGGAAGTGGAGCCAGCCACACATCCCGAGTTCAAAAGGAGAGGGGTAATATAAAAACTCAACAAAATAAATAAATACAATGGCTGCCGCAGGAGGTAGAGCCAGCCACAAAATGGCTGCTGCAGTGTACATCCAATGGCACAGTGATGAACCTCATGCAGTTGTGGCAGATGCTGTGAAAGCAATGTGTTTTTTTTAAATCTGAACAGCTTATTAAATCCCCAGTGGCCAATCAGAAGCCTGGTGTGGCAAAAGCCTCAAGTTCTGAAAACACTGGTTGGACACTACGAAAAGGGCCAGGGCCCATGGGCACCCCCAACACAGAGGGTTTTACAGACCAACGAAAGAAGAGTGGATGAGACCTTGGCTTCAAAATCTACTATCTCAGAGAGTGGGGGAATGATGAACAGCCTGGAAGGCAGAAAATTGGTAGAAACAAAGAGCAGAAAGGCCTGTGAGGACTTAAGAATGGCTGGCACGTGCGCCGTCCCTAATTCCGTCTCTTGCATTCCGAAAACTCTCCTCCTCCCCGTCATGTGCTGAGCCAGCGTTCTGGAGGCAGTCACGGCTGTCAGTCTCCAGAGGGAAACGCGGCTCCTGAAACGCTGAATTATTACCAAGCCAGCATTAGCTCAGCAGGAGCAGGCGATGTGTCAGCCGCAGTGAGGGGGAGGGGGGAGAAATCCTTTACAAATTGCATTAAGAAAGAAAGGGCAGTTATCCTGACCCCCCCTTCCTGGAATGAAGGGAAAGTCTGGGACTGCTGCCTTCTTATGATCCCAGACACCAGACAGGGTTTCGCTGAATACAATTGCACAAACTGAGTCTTCCTATGATTTCAAAGTGTCTTCCTCCACCAGGTCTTGGAGGAGAGCATGGGGAAAATGGGTTGTGCAATTTCCTACTCGCGTGTTGTGATGGAGCACATGAGTGTCTTGTGAGAGAACCGCAAGATAAACAAACTGTGTGTTCCTGCATTGCAGGGGGTTGGACTGGATGGCCTTGGGGTCTCTTCCAACTCTATGATTCTATAAAACTAAATAGCAGACTCCTGCGCATCTCTTTGAGATGCCTTGATCTGGCTTTGCCATCCTCCAGTCGTCTTTCACTGGCAGGTGCACAACATCACCACATTTCTGCATCGGTTGCGACTGAACCACGCAGTCATTTCCAGCAGAGCAACACAGCATCCGCTGATGTTCACCCCATCGCGCCTCTGCATGAATCTCTGCAAAGCAGAAATGAATGCTTTTCCATTTCTTAATTTTTATACACAGAAAGACCATTTTATTGTCGAAGGCTTTCACGGCCGGAATCACTGGGGTGCTGTGTGGTTTCCGGGCTGTATGGCCGTGTTCTAGCAGCATTCTCTCCTGACGTTTCGCCTGCATCTGTGGCTGGCATCTTCAGGGTTCTGAAGATGCCAGCCACAGATGCAGGCGAAACGTCAGGAGAGAATGCTGCTAGAACACGGCCATACAGCCCGGAAACCACACAGCACCCCAAAGACCATTTTCATTCTCTGGGCTCTCACTGACAAAATGTGCTATTGCTCTGTGTGTGGAATTTGTGTAAAAAGAGGCAGCCGCTTTCCTAGCAGTATTTCCACCGTATATTCTTGAAGGTGTAAAAATCTGACTGAGAAACTGGATGGGACAATAGGATAATTTATCAGAAGGACCCATTCAAAGCCTGAGATGAAATAGCAGGTCCCACATCAGAGTGGGAGGGGAGGCGACCCAGTCTGATCTCATGCGTTCTCGAAAGCAAAGCAGGATTGGTACCTGGGATGGAGATCCCCAAGGAAGGCTCTGCAGAGGAAGGCAATAGCAAAGCATCCCTGCTTCCTGGTGTTGCTGTAAGCCAGCTACAACTTGATGGCACTGTTCACACACATCAGTGGAGGGTAGATGGACTCTGCCTCAGCAGCACAAGAGAAAGCCCTCTTGATTTTGCTGCAATGCAAAGACGATACTCTGGCTTTGTAATTTCCCTCAATGAATTTGACCTGAGACGTCTGTGGATACTGAATCCAGGCAGAGTGAACCTTGACCCAGCTACCCGAATCCGACTGCCTTTGGGATCGAACTCAGGTCACGAGTGGAGCTTTGACTGCAGTATGGCAGCTGGCCGTGCTGAACCGCTGGGCTCTTCTCCCGTTATCACTTATTGGCGGTCCTAATTCTGAGCTTAAACTGTGCTCTTTAGTGTATTTCTTTAACCCTTGATGCTTTATGTACATCGCCGGCTGTCTCGAGTTCCGCAAGGTAGAAAGTTGGCTAATTAATGTTTTAAATTAGCAAACAGATAAATAAAATCCCAAGTTGGGCCTGCGCTGAGTCCATATGACAAAGTTGCTTGTGCTTGGCTGCCTATGACATGGCAACAGGCATCAATACCCTCCACATCCTAGGGTGATGGGGACAGCGTGTTGGTGCTCTTCCCATTGTGCTGCCTTAACCAAGTGCTGGGGTGGCTTGGCCAGAGAACTGGCCCTATTTTGTAACCATCACCACCATGCCACTGTGAGAGCCAGTGTGGTGCAGTGGTTAAGAGCAGGTGGATTCTAATCTGGAGAACCGGGTTGGATTCCCCACTCCTCCACCTGAATCCACGGCAGAGGCTTATCTGGTGATCTAGGTGTGTTTCCGCACTCCTGCATTCCTGCTGGGTGACCTTGGGCTAGTCCCAGTTCTCTCAGGACTCTCTCAGTCCCACCTGCCTCACAAGGTGTCTGTTGTGGGAAGAGGAAGGGAAAGGAGCTTGTAAGCCACCTTGAGTCTCCTTATAGCAGAGAAAGGTGGGGTATACACTCAAACTCTTCTTCTTCCTTTTCCTTTTCCTTTTCCTTTTCCTCTTCCTCTTCCTCTTCTTCTTCTTCTTCTTCTTCTTCTAGCATAATAACATGAAATTTGACAGTATAAACAACAAGATAACAGTAGACATAACAGTATACCTGGCAAAGAATATCACTAAACATCACATAACGGCATAATAATAATACCCCATTCCTCCTCCTCCTCCTCCTCCTCCGCCTCCTCCGCCTCCTCCTCCTCCTCTTCTTCTTCTTCTTCCTCCTCCTCTTCTTCTTCCTCTTCTTCTTCTTCTTGTATCAGCCCCCTTTTTGCGATGACCCAGTGCATTTTTACCCGAACTGAGTAACAGGGTGATCCTTTCCCTTCGCCTTCCCTGAACCCCACCCATCACTGAACAAGCCAGAGAACACTATTACCACCGGTCTTCTCAAGCATATCATCCTGTAACCTGCTGCCGGCTACAGCTGACCAGATTTGTTAACAGGTCAATTGGAAACAGCACCAGAAAATAACAGGGTTCAGGCCAGGTGGGGAATGACTGACGGAATGACACAACTTTGCGTAACTAAGTCTTGCCTGCCAACACTTTGGATCTGAGGCACCAGTGGGACAAGAAGCATTGCGGTTAGGGTTGCCGGGGGGCTGGATTTGGGGCTGCACTCAACCTTTGTGCAGGCAAAAAGTATGTGTTGGAAGTGGCCAAACCTAGCCTCCAGACTTATTGGTATGAGACAGTGATGGCAAACCTATGGCACGGGTGCCAGAGGTGGCACTCGGAGCCTTCTCTGTGGGCACGCGCACAGAGTTTGTCATGCGGGGAGTGGAAAATCACAC
This sequence comes from Sphaerodactylus townsendi, assembly GCF_021028975.2. Classification (NCBI taxonomy): domain Eukaryota; kingdom Metazoa; phylum Chordata; class Lepidosauria; order Squamata; family Sphaerodactylidae; genus Sphaerodactylus; species Sphaerodactylus townsendi. Next base: position 142,808,648 of record NC_059428.1, read on the forward strand.
ACACACACCCCACACACACATCTAGGCTGGCTTGGGCCACTGAGCACGACGTATGCGCACTGCGGTGAGCAGGGAGGACTCGGCTGGTGGGCCTGGTGCCTGTGCTCCGGATGGCTGCTGCCTGAGGGGTGGGGGGTGGGGGAAAAGGCGGCAAAGATGCTGGAGATACACAGAGCGGTGCGTGTGGGACTTGCTGGAGGCTAGAGCAGGCTGGCCCCTGCTCAAGCAGGTGGGGCGGAGGAAGAGGGAGCCAACCGTTTTTTCTAAACTAAACCTCAGCATTCAGGTTAAATTGCTGGGTTGGCACTTTGTGATAATTAAGTGGGGTTTCGGTTGCAATTTGGGCACTCGGTCTCAGAAAGGTTCGCCATCACTGGTATGAGACAACTATTCACCATTCTTGAACATTTCGACAAAGCAGGTCCTATTCTAGTGATACTTCTGAGAAGATTTTTCTGTTAACAAACCCTCTCTACACCTATGATTATTCTCTGAGAAAAGGCACTTTAGACAAGCAACAGCTGAGGCCTACAGCCCACGATTTAAAGAATCTCTTTAAAGGGAATCAGCTCGCTTGTTGGGAAGCGAATGGAACACACGCGCAACAGAAGGCAATTTAACTGCACAACGTCAGTACATGTGGCTTATAAAAGTTCCACAGCGCAGCCAGCGACTCTTCTGAACTGCAGGTAATGCAAAAACACAGGAGCGATGCAGTTGCTCGAAAATGTGGAACAATTAACGTATTTTATTGTGGCACCTTTCTGATTTAATTACAGCACAGCTTAAAAGTTACGATTTGCGCTGAACTTCCTTCAGAAAACAAACGCAGATGAGTCGCACTGATCCCTGAAATGGTACAACCGAAGCAGCAAAAAACAAGAGTTTTTCCTCCCAATATAAGATACAAAAGGTTCCATACGTAGCTGAAATGAATCTGTTTTATTGTGCTTGCACCGGCTAACCTGGCAGGAGAACAGAACGTTTGCAGTCCAATTTCTGTGAGGGAAGAGAAAGTATGATGCAGAGACTGTGATTTCATACAAGCTATGGGGAAAGGAGATTTTTGGGGGGAGAAGCTGAGGACCCAGAAGAAATCCCAGGACACAGCAAGCTATAGGGCATGGAACCTGATGTAGGACAGTGGTTAGGGCCCTTCCCCCTATCTATATATGTTGGACAGCCAGTCACTTAGGAGGGCCTTCACACTTGCCAGATGTGATGCCCTTCCCTCAGCAATGCTTGACAGCAAATATAAGAAAATTCCGTACATCGACAGGCTTTGTCCATGTGATACGGGGGAAATTGACACATATTTTCTTACGATGCCCCACTCACAAAGGAATGAGGGCAAATCTGTTTGTCTCTCTGCCAACAGCAATTTTTCTTGGCCCCAAGGAATGTGCCATGAAAAGTCTACTAGAAGATGCTAATCCTACTATTACCAGAGAGGTGGCAAAGTTTAGTGCTTATGTTGTTAAAAGGAGTGGACAAGTAGGGCAATAAGGATATGAGAGCAGCAGTGGCGTAGGAGGTTAAGAGCTCGTGTATCTAATCTGGAGGAACCGGGTTTGATTCCCAGCTCTGCCGCCTGAGCTGTGGAGGCTTATCTGGGGAATTCAGATTAGCCTGTACACTCCCACACATGCCAGCTGGGTGACCTTGGGCTAGTCACAGCTTTTCGGAGCTCTCTCAGCCCCACCTACCTCACAGGGTGTTTGTTGTGAGGGGGGAAGTGCAAGGAGATTGTAAGCCCCTTTGAGTCTCCTGAAGGAGAGAAAGAAGGTATATAAATCCAAACTCCTCCTCCTCCTCCTCTTCTTCCTCTTCTTCTTCTTGGCCATGCTGGCAGGGGCTGATGGGAATTGTAGTCCATGAACATCTGGAGAGCCACAGGCTGCACACACAGGTTGAACATCTGGAGAGCCAACAGGTTGTAGTCCATGAACATCTGGAGAGCCACTGGTCTAGGATACGTGTTCAGTCTTTTACTGTCAGCCACTGTTCAGAATGATCATTGAACTAATCGTGGGGTGGAGCCACTCCCTGGTCTGCAATTCCCAGTGCGATCTTGGGCCACTCACTATCTGTCAGCTAATCTTACCTCCTAGAGGTTATGAGCATCAAATGTTTTGAGTTCCTTTGAAGAAAAGCATGGTAAAAAGCTAGTGTGTCAATTATTTTAGTCCCCTCTTTTAGCCATGCAATAACCTCAGAGAGCCAGAGTGGTGTATTCGTTAAGAGCAGGCGCACTCTAATCTGGAGGAACCGGGTTTGATTCCCCGCTCTGCCGCTTGAGCTGTGGAGGCTTATCTGGGGAACCAGATTAGCCTGTGCACTCCCACACATGCCAGCTGGGTGACCTTGGGCTAGTTACAGTTCTTTGGAGCTCTCTCAGCCCCACCCACCTCACAGGGTGTTTGTTGTGGGGGCGGGGGAAGGGAAAGAAGATTGTCAGCCCCTTTGAGTCTCCTTACAGTAGAGAAAGGGGGAATATAAATCCAAACTCCTCCTCCTGCTCCTTCTATGAAGTCTGGATCACTAAAAAAGTGGCCGTGACTCACTGCAGTTGCCACTGCTGCTGGGGAAGGGACAGCCTCCTGTTGGTTGCCGCCTTCCCGGCAGCCTCGCAAGCTCCCTGCGCCCGTGAGGCTTCTGTTCCTCTCGGGCGCCCAGCAGTGACGCTGGGTGCTCTGGCGTCACCAGGGAGGAGGGCCGGATGGCCTAGATGTGGCTGGGCCTGGCTTAGTCTCCTCCCCATTTGCCGGAGCATGCAAGTCAGACCCCTATGCTGTGCCATACGATTTGTTTTCCTTGAACCAATTTTTGTAAAATAAAATGGCTATGGCCAACTTTTTTCCACACAAGAAAGTATGTTGTACTCAATTTATTTTGTAAATCTAGGAGGGTTTTAGCTACTTCCCTCAAGCAGCAATTTTATCTCTTATTCAAATTTGATTCTAGTTTTTAACTTGAACTTATATTAGGGTTTGGACAGTCTTTGGAAACAGGTTACCTCAATTTTGTTTTGTATTTGGTCTGGAAATGTACAATGTGGATTTTATATTCTACATTTGATACCGTCTGGTCTTTGACTGTAATAAAAATATTGATTGATTGGTTGATTGATTGATTGAAGCTCACTGGGTGCTTTGGGACTGCCCGCTACCTCGGTGGGTTGTTGTGAGAGTAAAAGAGAAGTGAGGAGAACAATATCAGTTGCTTTGGGTCACCACTAGAGACAAAGAAGAAGAAGAAGAGTTTGGATTTATATCCCCCCTGTCTCTCCTGTAGGAGAGGGGCTTACAAATCCTTTCCCTTCCCCCCTCACAACAAACACTCTGTGAGGTGGGTGGGGCTGAGAGAGCTCCAAAGAACTGTGACTAGCCCAAGGTCACCCAGTCCGCATGTGTTGGAGTGCACAGGCTAATCTGAATTCCCCAGGCAAGCCTCCACAGCTCAGGCAGCAGAGCAAGGACTCAAACCCGGATCTCCAGATTAGAGTACACCTGCTCTTAACCACTACGTCACTGCAGCTGCTTGGTGATACGCAGTGAATAAATAAGTAATGGGAAAGGGCCAGGTAGACTTTGGATTGTAAAATTATTTCATACATTAAATTATGGTTCTGAAGGACTTTTTAGAAGACTTTTGGTCCATATGTTTGCGATGGACCTTGTTATGAAGGACCTTGTTGGAAGCCCCCTCTATGAAGGACCTTGCGATGGACCTTGTTATGGAAGCCCCCTCTATGAAGTATAAACGTGTTCTTAAACAATAAATGTGTTTACCATTCGCCATTAATTTGGGTGTCCATTTTGCAGCTGAATGTCACTATTCCGTTATGAAAAAAGATGCCCACAGTGACACGCAGAGGAACCATGAAAAAAATTCCAATGTTTGACTCCAACCAGAATCCTCACGAAATCTGGTAAACTCTAGCGTTAAAGGCCCTGACCTGAATAGCGCAGGCTAGCTCAGTTGAGTCAGAGCTTGGAAGCTTAGCTGGGTTGGCACTGGTTAGTAGTTGGAGGGGAAACCACCAGTTCAAACCACCTCTGAATGTCTCATACCCTGAAAACCATACGGGGCCACCGTAAGATTGTGGCAATTTGACCACATTTTATGGGCATACAGCGCTAAAGGAGATTATGAAAATGTGCTGTACTATAACTGCAACCCTGCTGGTGGCTCACAATAGACTGCGACTTGAATTCCAGAGGAAACAGGGGAGCGAGATAAACAAAGGAGACAGATCTAAATATGGGGATTGCACGGATGTGAACTTTGAATAAGGTTCAAATGCTATCATGAAAGCACAAGAGGAACTAAATGGAGCAGAAACCCCTCTGCTCACTCAAGATCAAGTACTAGAGAAAACACTACCAAATAGAAGTTGTCTAAAAATCCTCCCATTCTTTTGTGTTAAGCTCTTGCACACTAAAAAGGGGATAAGTTTATTCTTTTTCAGATAACAGAATACTGAACGGGAAAGCAAATCTGCTTATAAGGAAATGCCTAGCTAAATAATATCTAAACTTTGCGCTTGGCATCCTTCCCGGTTTGAAAACTGACTACAGGTTGCAAGCCGGGAACACCAAAAGGGTTAATTTGATCCTTACACAATCCTTTGCGGGTATATGTGCATACACACACTCTCGCTCAGAATAGTAATTAACACAATAGTGCCAACAGCCATTTTCCTCACTTCTGGATAGTCTTACTGATTTCTCCACCATCCGTTCTACTTTCCCCCACTTTTCCGCTGCCTTGGTTCTGTTTCTCTTTTGTTTTCCAGGATCAGCAAGACCGATCTTCCACATAGAATTTCAATAGCCAAAATCTCTCTCTCTCTCTCTCTCTCTCTCTCAAAATGGAAACATCCTTTCCTTTAATTAGCTCTTCTTTCAACTTAACTGCCTTAGAAGATGGTACCATTTAAAAAACATAATGCCGAAAGCCATTCAGTGACGGGCGTTTGAAACACAAAGGAAAACCCACAAAATGAAAGCAGGGCTGATTATACATTAGTGCGCTGCCCCACAGTGAGGGCACGTTTTCTTCGGGGCAGTTTTCACTGCAATCGTGCTCAAGCTTATGGTGGCACAGATCCTGGAAGCCCCGCAGTTCCTGAGATATGTGTATGCTGTATTCTTTACAACAGCCTTATAAGGTGGGACAGTGCTATTATCCATATATGGCATATGAAAGCTGTGGCAAAGAACCTAATCAATTTCTGGTCAACGCACAATTTGAACTATGAATGTCTTGGATCATTGCCACAGGTTTTGAGGTTCCGAGTTCAAGTTTCCTGAAGAGAGTATCATTTTTTTTCACGAAGTCCATAGAACCACAGTCATATCACGTATTAAAAGATGGTCAGTAGAGGGTTTTTTTTATTCCTCCCTAAAGGGATGAAATTTCATTTTTGCTTCCAAAAGGCTTTAGTACTTAAGAGCACACTGGCAGCAAACTATCATCTTTGTTAAATTACTTTTTCAATAGCAGATGATTTATAGCTGATTAGCTAATTAAATCAAATATAAGTGGGTGAAAGTAAATCTATTTTTATCATCCCTGTAAATTAAAAGTTCCGCACCATAAAAAGTCATGGCCAGCTTGAAGACGACGAGCCGACTGCTTTTTATAGGCAACTGGGATTTATTGTCAATTAATGTATCGAACTGAGGAGTCAGCATAACCCCTTTGCTCAAGATATATATTTTTTAAAAATATTGGACCTGGCTATCAAACTGCTCCATAGCCAAGTAATGAAAAAGACCTCGTGATTCTTATATTGAACTATTCTTAGGTCAAGAGTATACTCCACTATCACATTTCACTTTATTATTCTTTCCCTTCCTCTGTTATAAATAAAAACACCCCCCTCACCCAATAATTTATCAATTTTCCTCCATTTGTTTGCAAGGAAGACAGGTTTTCTTTGAAAGGATCTTCTTTGACTGTCTACAGTTTCTAAAAGCTGCCCGCTTTCCCATAGTATTGTTTAATTAAACAGGAAAAGGAAGTCATCAGAAAACTAATTAAACAAAGACGCTGAGTTTACATAACTCGAGAGCAATAAGTATTACATTTTTTAAAAAAATGTTCTAGGAAGCTTTTGGGGGGGATTCTCTGTTTTTTCGAGAAAACTGGTTATCTGCATTTCCTTCCTACTGTTTTGGGGAAAATGCAGATTTTTTAAAAAGGGGGATAAAAGAAATAGCTGCATTTCACAGAGCTAAACTTCCCATTATGCAGGAATCTCATTTTTCACAGCCAATAAAAATCAGCCTGTGTAATTTTTAATAGAAAGGGGAGGAAGCTATGCTTGAACTAGCAGGCTTAAAGACCAGCCGCAAACTCCTGCTCCCTACAAGAATGGGATAACTTCTTGGAGGAGGAAAGAGGAACCAAAACAGCACTAAAGCAAAGAATCAGGTTCCCTCATCTAGTATCTATGGCACCCTTTAGACGAGATTCAAAGGAGAGTGAGGGAGTGAGGGAGTCCCATCTTAATCAAAATATCTAAAGATCTGCAAACATCTAAAGACCTGCAAGCAAAACATCTAAAGATCTGCAAAACCATTTGAAGAGAATTCTGGGGGAGGGAGTAAAGGGGAAGGCCTCAGTGAACCAAAGTTTTCAAAGCACAGCTTTGGCCTTTTAGTGCTGTATATTCAACTGAAGCCAGTATATTCAGTAAAAATTAGGCAGTTACATATCTATGAATAACTTGACCTTTGGGAGATGTGTATAAATTGTCTCATCTAAGAAGAAGAGTTTGGATTTCTACCCCACCTTTCTCTCCTGTAAGGACACTCAAGGTGGGAGACTTCCAGTTGCTGCGGGAGAAGGCTGATGCAAGATTAAGCTACTCAGTAAATATTTGACTGTTTTCACTCAAGGTGGCTTACAAGCTCCTTTCCCTTCCTCTCTCCACAGCAGATCCCTTGTGAGGTAGGTGGGGCTGAGAGAGTTCAGTGAGAACCGTGACTGGCCCAAGGTATCCCAGCAGGAATGTAGGAGTGCAGAAACACATCTGGTTCACCAGATAAGCCTCCGCCACTCAGGTGGAGGAGTGGGGAATCAAACCCGTTTCTCCAGATTAGAATCCACCTGCTCTTAACCATTATACCACGCTGGCTCCCAAGCTTCACTGCTCTCAGTCCAAAGTTGTTTCTGAACCAGAACAAGCTGACCCTAAGTTCATGGTGGAAACATGAGAAAAATAGCATACATGCTGATTAAAAAAACCTTAATCTTTGAGAAAATTGAGGAGCAACAATGAGCATGAACAATAATTTTGTCTCAGTTCTGCCTCATTAGAGTTGTTTGTATCTGCCAATAAACTTTTGCATGTTTTTTGCTTTCTGAGAAATGTGTCTTTGCACCTCTGTGGTGAGATTGTGTTGCTCCCTCCTTGGGTACACAGTCAAATTTGCTTTGTAAACGATACTCTTTGCATATCTTTTTGGATCAAACTATCAGCTGGTGTGACCAGCCTCCCCGTGGGGCCTTTCTCCTGATTGTCCTCAGAATCTGGGTTGTCCTGGGTTGTCCTTTCTCCTGATTGTCCTCAGAGTCATAACAAAACAGGAGTTGTTGCAAGGATTATCACCAAATTTCCCCCCATGAACATGAGATTTCTGAGAAGCATTGTGATGTTTCTGAAAGGGAAAGGTGCTTCTACGTGACTGTAGGTAAATCAAACCAAATGGTTGCCTGAAGTGAGTTCCTTAAAGTAAGGAGACACCTGAGAAATGTGAGAACTGCCCAGAGAGCATTGGTGGGAACTATTCATTCTTAACGAGGACTCAAATGAGATGGGTAGGCATTGCTGTAGCTGAACTACTTGAGGACTACAAGAGAGGACAAAATAATGAACTACAAGCTGAACTACAAGAGAGGACAAAATAATAAAACGGTTGGACTATCTCAGTTTTTCACACATCCCCCAAATGAGCAACCCAAACCAGGTGTATTCAGTGGGGTAAGAGATGGGTTCCCAAGATGGCCTCATTAATCAGCAGAGGAACACAGGGGTGACATTTGGGATCTCTTCTCAGGCTGTACAATTCACAGTTTCCCAAATTGTTTGTTCTTAAGAGAATGTGTCTGCTCTTTCTCCACCCTTTCCCCAAACTTGTTAGTCCCGTGGGACCCCTTCTCTACACAGGCTTTCCGTTATTCCCCAGTCTCTCCCCATCAGCCAAACACCGAGGGAACTGTTGAAGCTCTGGCTTATTGTGCAATCCCCTGGGTTCAAATGCCAGAGGGCAGCTCCTCCTTGCATCCTGCCCCCTCTAAAGGGTGAAATTTTGATGTAGACCCCACAAGAACAAGCTGCTGCTGTTCTAGCCAAGAACTGGAACAGCTCAAGGACCAGCTTTGCCCTAAAAGAGTCTTCAACCCCCAGGTCTTCCCCTTCTAAGCAAAAGCTCTCACCTCCTCTTCTGACTTTCTAATGCCTCTACCTCCTGCCAACCCACTACCTGTCTGCATGGGCCTGCAAGGCTCTACTCACGAGGAAGTCTACTCATAAGGAGGCCAGTTCTGCTCCTGCCATTCTTTCCTCTCAATGGCAAGAAAGCAATCACTGGGGGGGGGGGATGTTATGTACCTTTTGCTGCTTTCCATAAGGTTGCCAGCGTCCAGGTGGCGGCTGGAGATCACCTGGAATTGCAACCGATCCTGCAAGCATCACTTGCTTGTTTATTGCTTATTTAAAACATCTCTTCCACTCCTCTTGGAGAAAATTGCTGATTGGAAGGAGGACTGCATGGCATGATGCCTCTTTGAGGCCCATCCCCTTCCTAAACCCACTCTCCCACCAGTGATGTACGTATAGATTTTTATAGGGGGGGTTCAGGGGTGAGATCACGCCCCCACCCACCCCCGTGAGCGTGGCCACACCTCCCCAAGCCCCACCCCTGTGCTTATAAAAGCAGCTCTCTGTGCTTATAAAAGCAGCCCTGTGCTTATAAAAGCAGAACCCTGCCCTGCCCCCCCACCAGCTGGGCTTCCAGCTGGTAACCAACAATCCCTTCTCCCTCCCCTATGGGCAGAGGGTAGCTAGGGAAAATAGAGCTTGGTGCAAAATCTGAGGTTTGCAACCCCCCCCCCCCCCCGGGTGGCTGCTGTGATGCTGGAATCCACCCCAAACAGCATCATTTTCAATGGTGTTTAAATTAGGGAGCACATATTTTAAATCCATCTTAAAGGGAGAATCTGGGGTCCCCAGTTAAAACAACATTGAAAGTGATGCTGTTTTGGGGTGGATTCAGTGGTGGAATTCAGCAGGTTCGCACCACTTCGGCAGAACCAGTTATTAAAATGGTGCTTGTAAACAATCAGTTGTTAAATTATTTGAATTCCCACAATCAGAACCGGTTGTTAAATTATTTGAATCCCACTACTGGGTGGATTATCTTCCATCCTGAAACAGCATCTCAGCTTCCAATGTGTAATCTGGGGATCTCAGATTCTCCCTTTAAATCCATTCCAAAAGAGGTGGATTTAAAAGGAGAATCTGGGGAAATTTGGAGGGTGCCTGCTGTCAGGGGTGCAATTGTTAAGCTAGCAGCACCAAACTTTCAGGGTACCCTTAGGAGACTCTCCTGATGATGCCACCCAAGTCTGGTGAAGTTTGGTTCAGGGAGACCTTCAAAGATTGTGGACCTTCGAAGATGTAGCCCATCTTCTATTAGCTCCCATTGGAAACAATGGGGGATGGAGCACCCTCTTTGGGAGTCCATAACTTTGGACCCCTTGAACCAACCTTCACCAAACCTGGGTGGTGTCTGCAGGAGAGTATCCTGATGATACCACCTAGGTTTAGTGAAGTTTGATTTAAGGGGTCCAAAGATATGGACCCTCAAAAGGGTAGCCCCATCTACTATTAGCTCCCATTGGAAACAATGGGGGATGGGGACACCCCCTTTGGGGATCTATAACTTTGGACCCCCTGAACCAAACTTGGCTGGTATCATCAGGAGTGTCACCTGATGATATTCTGAAATTGTAATGCCGCTAGCCTAGAAAATGCGCCCTCTGCATGCCAAAAACAGAAAAAAACATTTTAAAATACAAAAAAACCACAAACGGGGGGCAGAGCTTCAGACGTGCAATGGGGGGGGGGGTTGAACTCGAGAATCCCCCCCTTACCTACGTCCTTGTCCTCTCTCAAATTTCCAGGTATTTCTGAACCCAAAGTTGGCATCCCTAGCTTCACACCATATCAGGACCTGAGTTATTGTGTGGTGTCACATGCACCAATTTTTAAAAAAAGTTAATAGAACAAGTCATGTCAATAAAAGACCCCAGTGTGTTTTTTTTGTATGAGAAGTGGGGCTCCGTCTTCTAGAGTGGCCATTTTATGTTCACTCCACCTCCTCTGGCAGCCATTTCTTGGTTGGGCCTGTAGTGTTATGTTCAATTTTGCCACCCAGCGGCCTAGCCTGGTCGTTGCTGAGAAGTTGTTATCCCTGTTTCTGGGCTGGGAGGCCAGGTCGAGGCCTTATGCTTTACAGAGGGAGCAGATGCCCCAGGCACCATTTGCCTGGGTCACGTGTGGGGCACATTTAAGTCTCCGCCACTCATGTGGTGCAAAGGGGAATCAAGCGTGGTTCTCCAGAACAGAGTCCACCACTACACAACACTAAAGGTAACTCACCTTCCCTGACATTACAGCTACAATAAATATCTTATCCCCAAGCTGTTTCTAATGTTTATATTACATGAGTGGTAACACATATGGCCACATGCATAGACAAATTAATGGAGGAAATGTATCTCAAGTTAATGGAGGAAACATATCTCAAGGGCTACAAACCAGGGTCACTAAATGGAATCGCCACATCCAGAGGCAATGAACCTCTGAAATCCAGTGTTAGGAGGCAGCATCAAGGAAGGCCTCTACGCAGTGGTGGGATTCAGCCAGTTTGCACCAGTTCGTTAGAACCCTGAATACCCTTCAACAATAAGGTTGCTAGTCGCCAGGTAGGCCTAGAGATCTCTTGGAATTAAAACTGATCACCAAACAACTGAAATCAGCCCCTCTGGAGAAAATGGCTGCTGGAGAGTGGACTCTTTGGCATTCTACCCCATTACAAATAAGAAGATAAGAAAGAGCCTGCTGGATCAGACCAGAGTCCATCTAGTCCAGCACTCTGCTACTCGCAGTGGCCCACCAGATGCCCTTGGGAGCTCACATGCAGGATGTGAAAGCAATGGCCTTCTGCTGCTGCTGCTCCCAAGCACCTGGTCTGCTAAGGCCTTTGCAATCTCAGATCAAGGAGGATCAAGATTGGTAGCCATAGAGTGACTTCTCCTCCATCAATCTGTCCAAGCCCCTTTGAAAGCTGTCCAGATGAGTGGCCATCATCACCTCCTGTGGCAGCATATTCCAAACACCAACCACGCGTTGCAGGAAGAAATGTTTCCTCTACAGCCCTCATCCCCAAATATCCAGGAATTTCCCAGTCTGGAGTTGGCACCCATAGTCAACAGACCTGAACACCTTCACCCCATAAGGTCAGAAGAGACTCTTCAGCAGAAAGCAGCCTCTGTTTTGAGCACTGATCCATCTCCTGCTCTGAGAGACACCTCCAATAAAAGGAACCGGCTACATCCCTCCATTTCAAAATCAATAAGCTTCAAATGTCTATGGCCTCCTTTGGGACCAAGGTAAATATAATTGAGGTGAGGCTGGAGGGGTTGTGTCATTAAAAGCCACAAAGGAGAGGGATGTCGTATTTAAACATGTGCCAGCTTTTGGAAAGAACATTGCTGGTGGTTTCCACCTTCTCCCCCCTTCAACCCCCTCCCCAGGTCTTAAGGCTGTGTGCTTCTAAAACAAAGCTGGACATTGAATTTAGAAATACTTTTAATTAGGAATGAGAGGTCACAGTTTTTCATGGAAAAGGGAGGAGGCTCTAAAGACAACTCTAAAGAAAAATCAACGTGGTATGGATTTTTCAGGTTTCTCATCCTTGCCATTTTGACCCCAATCCCCAAGAAGAAGAAGAAGAAGAAGAAGAAGAAGAAGAAGAAGAAGAAGAAGAAGCAGCAGCAGCAGCAGCAGCAGCAGCAGCTGCTGCTGCTGCTGCTGCTGCTCAAGGGGCAGAGTGGGGAATCAAACCTGGTTCTCCAGATTAGAGAGTACCTGCTCTTAACCACTACACCACGCTGGTGTAGGTTTTGCAAATGAAACAGACTTTCTGCGAATGAAACCTGCGATTGTTTGGTTGGTTGATGCTGCCCCCACTCCCACCCCCTCCTAAGACCTGCTCCAAGACGCTCACAAAGTAACAACGACACAGTTGAATCATAACACATTAACAGCATCCATAATAATATAAGACCCTGGAGACTAACCCAGATGAGTCCTGTTAAGGAAACTGTAAAATCTGCCAAGTAACTTAATACGACTGCAGCAGAGAAGAAAACCGAACACTGTGAGGAAAACACATGGGATTCAAAGAAAGTTGCTAAGTTTCAGAGATCAACAACAGACATCATAAGAGATTCCCATGACATGCAACGTCAAAAGTATAACAGGGGGAAAAAATTATCTTTTTCTGCCTTCCGAGAAGACAACTCAGTTCCACCTTCAGCTTTCAAATGGAGACCGGTTGGAGAACAGCTTTGTTTTAAATACTTGGCTGCATCTGGGATATGGCATGATGGATCGGAGTGCAAAGCAAAATTCCAGCCGAATAAATAAAGCCGCCATCTTCGGCTTCCAAATTCAGTATCCCCAAGACATCCAATGCTCTATAAACTTCAGAAAGAAGGGTCGCTCTGTCCCCATGGACTGGAAAAAACAGATCCCTAAATAGCTCCTGCTTGCTGAAATATTACCTGCGAGGTGCAGTTCTCATTATCAGAGAGAAACTCAATTACGTTTCAGCCATCTGCTTCCTGGGAAATCAGGAAACTGTACACTTGCTTTTTTAAAAAGTCACATAAAGTTTTGAATTGACACACAACAAGAGAGACCATAGCTTCTTAATGCTACTTTTAGAAGCGCTAGGAAGCACCTTGCTTTAGTGCGACACTGTCCAACTATTTCAGACTTCTGTTTACAACCCCAGTGGGCTCGGGGTCCCTCAATTTTAAGGGAATTCAGAGAAAAATATTTCACCTTAGAGGGCTATGTTCAAAGGGGGTGACATGTGGATTGTGGTCAGCATCTGGTATGCAGAAGTTCATCTGATTTTAACAGTCCCCAACAACCACTGGGGACATTGCTTGCGTTTTCCGCATGCAAGCAGCTTTTCCTGAGATTGCTCAAATACATCTTCTTGTTATCTTTGGGCCAAATATTTTGCTCTGAATTATGGGCTAAGTAGCCACTGTTAGAAAGTTGTACACTCTTTCTAGCACAGAGCAGCAGTGGTGTAGTGGTTAAGATCAGGTGTATAATCTGGAGGAACCGGGTTTGATTCCCCGCTCTGCTACTTGAGCTGTGGAGGCTTATCTGGGGAATTCAGATTAGCCTGTGCACTCCTACACAAGCCAGCTGGGTGACCCTGGGTTAGTCCCAGTTCTTCTGAGCTCTCTCAGCCTCACCTACCTCACAGGGGGTTTGTTGTGGGGGGGAGGGGAGGGAAAGGAGATTGTAAGCCCCTTTGAGTCTCCTACAGGAGAGAAAGAGGGGATATAGTTCCAAACTCCTTCTCCTCCTCCTCCTCCTCTTCTCTCTAAATGGTTTCCATGACTGGCAATCCAAAGAACCAGACTTTGTAACTGTCTGGCTGGGGATTAGCCCCTCGCTGCACCCACTCCTTTAAAAACTTTACTGAACGCAAAGTGACCCCGAAGTGACATCACTATGGTGGGTACTTTGACCATGACAGCTGATCACTGAATAAGCAGAGATCATGTGTAACAGTGTGTCCAGACGCTTTTTGTGTGGTGTTTGCTTGGATGCACTAGTTCATATTGCTGGAACGGCATAGAAGTTCTTTAAACCATTCCCTTCCGTTCTCCCTATTTTATCCCAGCTACTCTTGCATGAATTTATAAGGGAATCCCTTATAATGTTCATGTGATCAGGATTGGGTGGAATCTGTACCCCACATGACGTTATACTGCCCTTTCTATGCCTCATCCAGGGAAAAGTATATAGCTCCCATTTTGTGCGAAGTGGAAGGAACAACCGATCAACTGAAGGTTACATTTCTCCCAAACAGTGACTGTTATGAGGTGTCAGGAGCTGTGGCTAAATTTTCAACTGGTATAATTTCTATGCATTCTAAATCATGGAAGGTTGAGATGCTATGTTTTTGTTTTTTATATGCCATTAAAGGTATTTGAATTGAGTTGAAGGCCCTTCCTGATAGGCACTGGCGTTCCTGCCTAGGGACATGGGGTACCCCTTGTCCCCGGGCGCATCGATTGAGGTCATGGGGGGGGGGCGCGCCAAAACATCCTCCTACACAGTGAGGGATTGAGCAAGCCCTAGAAAGCAGGCACTGAAGCAGCCGACTGCTCCCAGTGCCTGTCGTAGCCCCGCCCACTCTGTACAGCGGCCTGGAGTGTCCAGGGGCGGGGGAGAAGTCCCACTGGGCTCCCAGGAGCAGGACTGGGGAACTCCGCCTCCCCTCCCTCTAACCCAGCATGCCTTATTTGCCTTTAATTAAGTGTGGCATTACTCAGAAGCCTTCTCCCGGGCAGCCGGGCGCCGGCAGGCACAGGAAAAGGCAAGCTGAGCAGGGAGCCCAGAAGCAGCAGCAGAACTGAAGATGATGCTGACGTTTGCTTGGTAAACCTTCAGATGGGGGGTGACTTGTGAGAGATTTGCATGCTTAAAAGTTAATTCCCACTTGCACTGGCTTGGAGCTGTTTCTCAGGCTAGCAGCCTACCTCACAGGGTTGGTGTGAGGACACAATTAGGAAAGTGGTGGGGAGGGAGCCATGCTTGTTTTGCTGGGGGTAGGAGGTGATTTGTGAGAGATGATGCTGATGTTTGTTTGGTAAACCTTCAGATGGGGGTGACTTGTGAGAGATTTACATGCTTAAAAGTTAATTCCCACTTGCACTGGCTTGGAGCTGTTTCTCAGGCTAGCAGCCTACCTCACAGAGTTGGTGTGAGGACACAATTAGGAAAGTGGTGGGGAGAGAGCCATGTATGTTTTGCTGGGGGTAGGAGGTGATTTGTGAGAGATGATGCTGATGTTTGCTTGGTAAACCTTCAGATGGGGGTGACTTGTGAGAGATTTACATGCTTAAAAGTTAATTCCCACTTGCACTGGCTTGGAGCTGTTTCTCAGGCTAGCAGCCTACCTCACAGGGTTGGTGTGAGGACACAATTAGGAAAGTGGTGGGGAGGGAGCCATGCCTGTTTTGCTGGGGGTAGGAGGTGGTTTGTGAGAGATGATGCTGACGTTTGCTTGCTAAACCTTCAGATGGGGGGGGTGACTTGTGAGATATTTGCATGCTTAAAAGTTAATTCCCACTTGCACTGGCTTGGAGCTCTTTCTGAGGCTAACAACCTACCTCATAGGGTTGGTGTGAGGACACAATTAGGAAAGAGAGTTGGTAGGGAGAAAGCCATGTATGTTTTGCTGGTGGTGGGAGGTGTTTTGTGAGCTGGTGCAAAAAATCATTGTTTGGTCATTGTGGGGGAGGGTGGTCGTCCATACCTGGGGTGGGGGTGGGGGGGCACCAAGCTCAGATTTTGTCCCCGGGCTCCAGTTTGCCTAGATTCGCCCCTGCTGATAGGCCTTGCACTTGACTCTGGTTTGGACTCTGCTGTCAGCAAGACAATGGCGCAGGGTGCCTCCTGCTCTGTGCGAGCTCCAAAAGCTAGCATCATTTCCCCATAATCAGCATAGAATCATTACTGGCTTTGCTAGGCAAATGAAACGGCCTCCGTGTTCAACATTAGTCGTGACACAGAAAAACGACCAAAGGCTGGAAGTTCCACACAGTGAGATTTGTACACCTGCCAGCTCCATAGCAAACATACTTGGCTCTAATTTGTCTAAGACAGGGAGAAAGCGTGTGTGCGTATGCGTGTGTTTTTGAGTGTGTGTGGGGGAAGAGATGTTTAATTGCTGTGCATAATAAACACGCAACCATCGGAGTGCAGCCATGGAGAACTCGCACCGGTGGATTCCAGCTGCAGTGCGGAGTGATTTATACTGCAGTTTGATCTTAAGTCAAATAAATCATGCAAAATGAATAAAAGGAGCGGCAGCCAGGGTGGGCAGAAGGTAGTGGCTTGCATTGTTTTCTACGTGAGCAAAGGACTGCGTACAGTTCTGGGCACCGGAATTCAAGAAGGATATTGACAAGTTGGAATGGGCAACCAAAATGGTCGAAGGTCTGGAATCCATGCCCTACGAGGAGAGACTTAGGGAGCTGGGGATTTGGTGAAGAGAAGGTGAAGAGGTGACATGATAGCCATGTTTAGATATTTGAAGGGATGTCCTGTTGGTGAGGGAGCAAGCTTGTTTTCTGCTGCTTCAGAGACTAGGACCAGGAGTAATGGGTTCAAGGTGAAGGAAAAGAGATTCCACCGAAACATCAGGAAAAACTTCCTGACTGTCAGGGCTGTTTGACAGGGGAATGCACTCCCTCAGAATGTGGTGGAGTCTCCTTCTTTGGAGGTTTTTAAGGAGAGGCTGGATGGCCATCTGTCAGGAGTGCTTTGATTATGTGTTCCTGCATTGCAGGGGGTTGGACTTGATGGCCCTTGGGGTCTCTTCCAACTCTGTGATTCTATGATTTCTGAAAGAGAGGGACATGGATCCACAGTTTTAGCAGCAGGATCTCAGGAACAAATCTCAGGCTGAAGAGCCAAAAGGAAGAGAACAGGTGATTTTCTCCAGCATCCCTCCCCACTATTCTCCAAGAACATCCTCAAAACATGATGGGTCAAGTACTCTTGAGTGCTACTTTTGAGCTCTCAAGCACTCACAGGTGTTGCCCCAAATCTCAATGCACTCGAAACTCTCCAACATCCCAAGTTGAAACCTCCCTCAGAAATAGCGGTGACGCAACATGTATTCAACACATCAACCCACCCAGCTTCTGCTGTGACCCAAATGGTAGAGTCTACTGGACTTCACTGAAAGCCAACTTTCAGCAGACTACTGGAAAAACTTTTGCACATTTTCTGTCTTGTGGAATCCCAATGCAAACTTGTTCCGGCCCAGTAACCTGCTCACTTTTGACTATAACAGTCTAAGACGGCCTGACATGTTGACTTTGTTCAATCTGAAACTGGCAGCACCCCCAATCCCTAGTGACGAGAACCCAAGACAAGGACTGCAACTTTCGAACAAGAATGGTGTGGCTGTGGGACTCGGTAGCAATCGTACTGAATAAATCTCAAATAAAACAGGCCATGTATGAAGAAGATGGTTGCTGGTGGAATGAGGGACTTTGCTTTTTCTGCAAGGTGTCATTCATCTTAGGAACGTGGTGTCCTCTGAGGCCCTCGGGGTGCATGTAGACGTAAACCTAATTCTCATGAAGGAAGCCAACAACGGACTTTCATTCTAGGGACGGCTGCTGTGAGACCCATTCTATATTCACAGTGTGCACCTTCCAGTCAAATCTGCTACGGCTGTGCTCTTATGCGGAGCCTTTGGCCTTCTCTGAATCATAAAATATTACTTTTCTTATCTAAAGGTGTCAAAGATTTTATTGAATCTGTAGTTCAACACTGATAAATCTTTTGGTGGGCTCTTCTGACGGCTTTCCTTGAAGGCATCTTCAAATTGAATATTCCTTCTTCTGTTATCTTTCTCCGTCTGCCAGCCGGGCTTCAAATGAAACGTATGCCTTTTTTATACTTGGATTACAAATCATACTCTATCAGTGGCTCGAGGGGGGGTTGGGGATGAGAAGCTATTGTTACAGGTATTTCATACATGGTGTTAGATGCCTTTTGATTTATCATTCTTTCTTCTTTCTCGACAACCTGTTTTCTTCGAAGGCTCTGTGACACCTGAAATATAACCTTCCTGTGATACGCAGAATTTCCCTCCATCTAGGAAGTGACACAGTCAATCTCAATGACGGGGAAACCTCATCAATCAAGGATATTTCATGACTTTTTATTTAAAACCCAGGAAACGGCGAGAAATAAAATTATGGCGTGGACAAAAGAACAACGGACAGCTTTTGTGAATGATTTCAGCGGTGCTGGAAGATACCTCTTCCTTTCAACCGTCACTTGAAAATATTGACTAAAATTGCTTTCATTTGCCCTCATTGTCCATCAGTTGGCCTGATTTGTTCTCGGTGACAGCTCGTTGGGGTGAAATCCGATAGGTTGTGTCAACCCGTAAGAATCTGGGAAATGTTGTGCATCACGTCAGGAAGTGGTACATCACGTCAGGAATAGCATTCTGTTGACATGTATTTTGTTTGTGGAGTGAGAATCTCTCCTGGGGGATGGGCAGATTTGAACATGTGAATCTCTGTCTCATACCAAGTCCGTCAACGGACTTCATCCGTCAACGGCAGTATCACCTGCTCTGATTGGCATTCTGGGGTCTTGGGTCTAAATGATCTTTTAACTTGGCCTTTCCGCATGAAGTTAATGCTTTGCCACTAAGCTGTGGCCTTTCTCCAATGTTACATCTGCATACAGCTTCGGTCCGAGATAGGTGAGGTTCAAGACGTGGTTGAGTAGTGGAATGCACACTTAGCATGCATGAGTTAAACATCTGGTGGCCGGTTCTTAGGAAGACCTCTTGCTCCTGAAGCCTGAACAGCTGCTTCCAGCCAGAGGGGACAACCCCAAGAATACAACTCAGTACAGCTGGGAGCCTGCAGTGAATGACATTTGCATTAAGCTCCAGCACCCAGAAGAGTTTTTGCAGATCTTCCTGTTTGTTGCCAGCATTGCACTGGGCTTGTTTACAAATTAGAGACCTGTTGCCATTGCCATTATCTTGCCATTCCCGTTTAATTTACAAAGCATCATATCCTAGTCGCTCTGGCTGAGAAATGCAGTTGAGCAAGTTGTATTGACTCAGTAAATCTCTCGACTCTCCCCCTGCTTAAGAATCTGATAACCTTAAAGAAGTTCTCTGGAGGCTGGGAAATCTAAATATTAAAACCAGGCTGGGGGTGTGTATCTTGGTGGAAAAGGGGAGTTTGTGATTACCTTTGTGGAACTCGGCTTCAATCTGCTAGCCAAAGCAATCATTTATTCTGTTGTGGTTTAATCTGCTCCTTGATCGCTGCGCTCCAACTTTTGAAAATGTAGGATAATAGAATTGCTGGCTTTCAGCTGAGTTGCAATCTTTAAGAAACCCTTCATTTAGAGTGGAAAAAAGGCACAAAAAGGTAGTTCCTAAATAAGTTTACAAAAAAGACTTAAAGACCCATAATTCTCTTGGAGGTTTGCGGAACATCCTAGAGAACCTGGGATCAGACCAATGGTACATCTAACCCAGCCTCCTGTTCCCATAAGGATCAACTAGATGCCCTGTTGAGGGGACAGGAAGGGAAAGGAGTTTGTATGCTGCTTTGAGACTCCTTATAGGAAAGAAAGGCAGGGTGTAAATCCAAACTCTTCTTCCTCCTCCTCTTCAAAGTGCTCAGAATTTGAGGTTATAGGGGAAGAGGACTCTGGGACAGAGCACCTATTTTGCATCGTGGGTTCAATTCCTTTGATCTCTTGTTCAACAATCTCAGCAGGTGGTGAGAAAGATCCTCCTCGGCCAAAATCCCTGGAGGAGGAGGTGGAGGAGAAGCAGCAGCAGCAGAAGAAGACAATGGAGGAGGAGGAGGAGGAGGAGGAGGAGGAGGAGGAGGAGGAGGAGTTTGGATTTGTACCCCACCTTTCTCTCCTGTAAGGAGACTCAAGGTGGCTTACAAGCTCCTTTCCCTGCCTCTCCCCACAACAGACACCTTGTGAGGCAGGTGGGGCTGAGAGAGTTCTGAATGAACTATGACTAGCCCAAGGTCACCCAGCAGGAATGTAGGAGTGGGGAAACACATCTGGTTCACCAGATCAGCCTCTGTCACTCAGGTGGAAGAGTGGGGAATCAAACCCGGTTCTCCAGATTAGAATCCACCTGTTCTTAACCACTACACCACGCTGCCATCAGTCAGAGCTGCTGTCAGTCTGAGCAGCTACGAGGGTGCAAAAGTAGTCCCATGATCTGTCTCCCCATAAGACACCTTGCTACATTCATTTGAATGGAATGCCGGTCACATTGGGTGGGTTTTAAATCTTTATCTATATTCCCTTCAACTGCAACTGTTGTGCGCACATTTCCTTTTCCCAGATCCCCGAGAATTCTCCCTCTCCACTAGAAGTGTTATATGAGTATGCGCCCTTGTTCATTGGCATCTCCTGTGCCACTTTGTAAAGCACATCAACTGGGTCAGACTTCAATTCCCGCGCTGTTACTGTGATTTGTAGAAACATAACATCATCTTAACTAAAAACCCACTTAGGAGACTCGGACATAATGTAAAAAGAAAAAAAACCCCACAGAAGTGTCATTTTTTTCTCCAATTTAATTTCCCCCTGTTGCTGCTAAAGGATTAAGCTGTTGACTCGAAGACAGAAGTGGCTTTTTATCCACAGAATAAATTATGAATTAGCCCAGACCAGAATCGCCCTGCTGCCAATATGTCACTCCCTGATGAGGACCGACTTGACTTGAAATGGAGTCTTGCCTGCTGCGATGGGCAATTTTAAATTTAAATTTGTGTGGCGCGCCGGTACCGTAAAGAGCAAAAATACAGAGACCGCTGATGAGAGGCTTGGATGTGACATTCGAAATAATGAACCCGTTTTGGAGGGACACGGTTTTGATTTATGTTTGCAAGCAAAGGATGGAAGGAAGGTGAATTTCATCACACGCAGAGAGACACCCTACCTATGCATCTTTGTTTATAACCATTCAGGCAGACGGAAGGTGGAGTTCAGCCAAAGCTTTCCCACTTTCCTGTTTCCCGATAGGCAAATTGTGTAGCCACCACACATGCCCCAAAATTCATTCTGTATCTCCCTCTTCATAGTTGCCAAGTCCCAGACCAGAAGAAACATCAGATGGAAACCCGTCATTTGACTTAGTTTAGCATGAGCAAGCAAGTAATTGGCAGATGATGGGTAGTCATTTGGGGCTGCTGCTGACACCCTGAATGGAACATTTAAGGTAATTTTGGACCATAAATGGACCTCCTCAACCCCTCCTCTTCCTTAAGCATGCCAGCACATGGGGAGAAGCAGAGACAGAAGCAGTGGGTGGGGGGAGGGTGGGGGGAGGGGAGAGATCTTTGGAAAATTATTGGAGATTTAGAAGGAGGAGGAGTTTGGATTTATACCCCCCCCCCTTTCTCTCTTGTAAGGAGACTCAAAGGGGCTTACAATCTCCTCCCCCCCGCCCACAACAAACACACTGTGAGGTGGGCAGGACTGAGAGAGCTCCGAAGAACTTTGACTAGCCCAAGGTCACCCAGCTGGCATGTGTTGGAGTGCACAAGGTAATATGGTTCCCCAGATAAGCCTCCACAGCTCAAGTGGCAGAGTGGGGAATCAAACCCAGTTTTGTAGATTAGAGTGCACCTGCTCTTAACCACTACAGCACGCTGGCTCTCCACAATGTCTCTAAGTTAAAAAGATACAGCAGGGTATGATGCCGTCAAGTCCAGCCTCCAAAGCAGCCACTTCCTGATCTTGGAGATCTTGGAGATCAAGGCCACTCACCTGGATAACAAGATCAGCAACTGATCTTGGAGATCAAGGCCACTTACCTGGATAACTTTCAAAGGGGCTTGGACAGATTGATGGAGAAGAAGTTGATCTCTGGCTACCAATCTTGATCCTCCTTGATCTGAGATTGCAAATGCCTGAGCAGACCAGGTGCTCGAGAGCAGCAGCAGCAGCAGCAGAAGGCCATTGCTTTCACATCCTGCAGGTGAGCTCCCCAAGGCACCTGGTGGGCCACTGCGAGTAGCAGAGTGCTGGACTAGATGGACTCTGGTCTGATCCAGCAGGCTCTTTCTTCTGTTCTTAAGGCCACTGCTTTCACATCCTGCAGGTGAGCTCCCCAAGGCACCTGGTGGGCCACTGCGAGTAGCAGAGTGCTGGACTAGATGGACTCTGGTCTGATCCAGCAGGCTCTTTCTTCTGTTCTTAAGGCCACTGCTTTCACATCCTGCAGGTGAGCTCCCCAAGGCACCTGGTGGGCCACTGCGAGTAGCAGAGTGCTGGACTAGATGGACTCTGGTCTGATCCAGTAGGCTCTTTCTTATGTTCTTAAGTTTAATAGCAGATCTCCAGGTGCCAACTGGAGGTTGAGAACCCTAAAATTGACCAAGTTTTTTTTGGTCTCCTAGTGACCTTGGCTACTCAGGAGGAACTCCCCCAAGCAATTCTGAAGGAAGAGTAGATAAACATCCTAGTAGTAGTAGGCGACTCTTATAATCTCTTTTAGATGTAGCAGTGGATTACATTCTCTTATCAGCCCCTTCCAGCATGGCCAATTGGCCATGTTGGAAGGGGCTGATGGGAATTGTAGTCCATAACATCTGGAGTGCCAAAGGTTCGCCACCACGGTCCTAGGGAATCTTTTGCCCATGTGTGTAGGCCCTTACCGCCAAATGCATTGCAGGTCTCGGTCTGACTGTTGTCGTCTTGTTTCTGCGGAAGCCGATCTCAGATGGGGCGGGTGTGTGTGTGTGGAGGACAGGAAGGCATCTCTTCACAGCCTACAATGGAAAATAAAGTGACATTTTGCCAAAAGGGACACGGCATCACCCATCTCTCTCTGAATGCTCCCTGACAACCGAGAGACGACGATCATGACAGAGCCTTAAATGAGAATTATCTAACATCACTGCTGAGGTGGCAGTTTCCCTCTCGGTTGAACTATGGGCCATTAGGAAAGGGCGAAAGAAAGAGGGGGGAAATTATATAACTCCCAACAATGCTGGAAATGATTTTGGGCCACTGCCTGTTTTAACAGAGAAAGGGATGGAAATTAATTATGTAGCTCAGCGTTTGCAGGTGGCTTGCGCTTGAGATGCCTTTACTGCCTTTCTGAGCCAGTGTGGTGCAGTGGCAGAGAACTGGGGAGACGGGGTTCAAATCTTCACTCAGCCATGACAATCTTGGGGTGACTTGGGGAGTGACTTGGGGAAGTCACTCTCTTGCACCCTACCCAAACTAGCTCAAAGGGCTGTGTGTAGGATCCAATGCAGTACCCAGAACTTCCTTGTCAGCGTGGTGTGGTGGTTAAGACCGGTTGGAATCTAATCTGGAGAACCAGGTTTGATTTCCCACTCCTCCAACTGAGTGACGGAGGCTTATCTGGCTAACTATATGTGTTTCCACACTCCTATATTCCTGCTGGGTGACCTTGGGCTAGTCACAGTTCTCTCAGGACTCTCTTAGCCCCACCTGCTTCACAAGGTGTCTGTTGTGGGGAGAGGAAGGGAAAGGAGCTTGTAAGCCACCTTGAGTCTCCTTACAGGAGAGAAAGGTGGGGTATAAGTCCAAACTCTTCTTCTTCTTGGAGAATCCATGGAGCTCCATGGAGAATGGACTGAGGAGAAAATGGTCCAGGGGGGAGATAAGTTGCTTCTCTTACAGGACTAGCAACATTCCTGCCATTATGGCAGGTGGTGGGAAAGAAATATGGTCAAGTCCATTGAACTCCCCGTGGTATCTGTGGACATATATTCTATCCCAGATAAAGATGTGAGTATAGTCAGTTGAGGTGCAGCGACTGAGAAAATTCTATGCTTCCACATTAGAATAGAGTCCTGAACAAATATGAGAATTGTCATTTCTTTTTACGCCCTGCCTTTATCAAAAACCATTATTGTGGGCATTATTGAACATGGTACTTTGATACAAGAACATTGATAGTTCATTGAATGGCTATCATCACATGAATGGGGGAGCAGGACTAGGTAGGCACTAAGACCCAGGCGAAGCACTCTACAACAAAGAAGGTCCGGCATACTGAGTTCTGTGGTGGAGGAATATACAATCTACTAACATCTTTTTGTGAGACAGAGTATAGGATTTCAGCATCTTAATGCTGAGAGTGGCTCAGCAATGGAACTCATTTCTTAGAGGACTGGGTGGGATCTCCCTTACTGGAGGGATTCAAGAAGAGGCCAGATGCTTCGAGTTATTTTCCAGCTTGGAAATGAATGAATGAATGAATGAATGAATGAATGAATGAATGAATGAATGAATGAATGAATGAATGAATGAATGAATGAATGCGACCGCATTTGGAGTACTGGGTTCAGTTCTGGTCGCCACATCTCAAAAAGGATATCAAAGAGATGGAAAAAGTGCAGAGAAGGGCAACGAGGATGATTGAGGGACTGGAGCACATTCCTTATGAGGGGAGGCTGCAGCGTTTGGGACTCTTTAGTTTGGAGAGGAGACGTCTGAGGGGGGATATGATTGAAGTCTATACAATTATGCATGGGGTAGAAGATGTTGACAGAGAGAATTTTTCTCTCTTTCTCCCAATACTAGAACCAGGGGGCATACACTGAAAATGCTGGGGTGGAGGTAGAATTAGGACTAATCAAAGGAAACATTTCTTCACACAACGAACGGTTGGAATATGCTGCCGCAGGAGGTGGTGATGGCCACTAACCTGGATAGTTTTTAAAGGGGCTTGGACAGATTGATGGAGAAGTCAATCTATGGCTACCAATCTTGAGCCTCCTTGATCTGAGATTGCAAATGCAAATGCAGACCAGGCACTCAGGAGCAGCAACAGCAGAAGGCCATTGCTTTCACATCCTGCAGGTGAGCTCCCAAAGGCATCTGGTGGGCCATTGTGAGTAGCAGAGTGCTGGACTAGATGGATTCTGGTCTGATCCAGCAGGCTCTTTCTTATTTCTTATGTTCTTATAATGAACGAATGAAGTAGAGCACTTTTGATCTCATTCAACAACGGACAGTTGGGAAAGGGCAAATATCTATATAACTCATGACGTTGAGAAAAATATTTAACCTTTTCAATTTAGCAAGGTTCTTGGTCAAGTCTAAACCCTAGGACCTCTCATCTTAGAGATTTAGTTCATATTTCAGAATTAATACACGAATAAAAATGGGGGGAGGGATGATGGAGGGAAAGTGTGGCATAAGATCATTGCAAACGACCTGCCGTACCCCACATCATTCAACAGAGTTTGCATTCAATTTCAAGAAGCTTCGGGACCTTTTCAAGTAATTTTTTTCACTGCCTCCTAAAGCCCCCAGTTCCAAAGTCCACTGAGGTTCAGAGTGAGTCAAATCACCCAGTGAACGTCCTGCTAATGAAGACAAATTTCCAGTGATGGATTTGCCATATTTATTTGCATTTTTCCCCTTTGAAAAATACCAAACAGCATCATGTTAATTAAATCCAAATTAAGTTAGGCCTCCAAATGGAAGGTTAAGATGGATGGCTCACCCTGGTGCCTCATGGCGTTGAGGAACAAATAAACGCTCCTTGTCTTACATTAAATTTGGCAGTGGCAGATAGCAAAGGGAACATTTTAATGAAAATTAAAGGTCTTGGGACTTGGTTAGCACTTCAGTTCAAAGTCTCCACTTCTTCAAGGGTGGAAAAGTTAATTTGGGAACCATTGCTAGTCTCACTGGTTTCACCTGAGAAGGATCTTGCAAATTCACCTCAACACGCGTCCTTAGGTAGAATTTCAGCGGCCGCTCCAGGCACTGTCCGGCTAGAGTGAGTCACGTACCATAGAGACTGCATACCATAGAGACTGCACATCTTATGGTATTGTGTTCCTTGGCTGTATCGATAGGGGTAGTCTTGCAGCAAAAATGGCATCTTTGAACACATCCTGCAAGATCAAAGCAGCAAGGTGAACAACGCTAGAGATCCAGAGATCAAAACCGTGGGTTTAAAAATAGGTATCTGTGCTCCTCGGGAGACTTTAAAACATGCCCAAATTTCTTTTGATCTCAGAACAACACAATTCACGGAAAAAAACCCACACTTCCACTCTCTCTGCCCGTTGTTCATGCAAGAAGACATTATTGTCTCTCCATCTGCAAAACAGATATACAAGAGATTTCTCCCCTCCCCCTCCCCACCTGAAACCATAATTAAAATGCTCTGGAAGGCTCCCCCCTCCTCCTTTCTTTCCCCACCCTTCCTAATGTTTGAATTGCCATCTTGAATTTCATTTTTATGTACCCAGAGATTAAATCAAGCCTCGGATTCGAAAAGCGGGACAATATTGAATCTCCAAACCCCTATCAAAAAATTGCTGTCTCCTTAAGTGAGCAAAATTTTCCATTTTCTCTCAACCTATTAATATTAAGATACAATCATGGTGGGGAGAGAATAGCAGCGGCTTTAGAATATATCTCTTTAGCAAAGAGAGCGTCAAAAAAAAAGTTAAAAGCAGTAATTTAGGAAACTTAAATGTGACATTGTATGATAGATGTGACTTGGCAAGGCAGGAAAATGAGAAACATTAAAATCATATATTAGAATAGATCAAACTCCACACACCAGTTTATGTCAGCAAGTTTCTTTTGATATGTCAAGTCCCCAAAGGGTGAGAGCTCAAGTAGACTTTGAAGATGTATTTTAAAGGGAATATGTTTATGTTTTGGAGTGAAATGAGGCCATGCGCCGACACAAAGAAACCAAAGACTTAAAAAACAAAAACACAATCAAGGTGGTTTCTCTTTGCAGAACATCAACAGTTATTTTGTGGCTGAAGGACACAATGTGAGACTCTTTCACATTGTTGTGTTGAACCGTTTGCCATCCGCTGGTGGCTCAGATCCGTGTAAAATGGCATGGGGACAGAGATTGCAGACAACATTTTAAAATCCATTGAAGGGCCATATCTGATGTGCTCTGCCCATTTCAAACTGGGTCGCCTCCCACCCCTTTTCCCAGCGTGGTTTATTTTGACTCTCTTTTTTTAATATTTTAGAACTGCATTAGTCTAGTGCTATAGAATGAAAGTTAAAATGTTTTCCTAAAAGTCAAAATGGAACATGCAGAAAAAGAGACAGCACTTTCAAACGCCACCCTACACCAATTCAGAAGTGCAAAGAGCACCCGGAAGTGGAAGAAAAGGAACTTCAAAAATAAAATGGCTCAGCCGAGCTTTGCAAATGAGACATGAGTGGGTTTGTTAGAAAAGCTAAATAAAATCCAGCAGCAGACAGGAGCCAACACAGATTACAAAGCCGGTTGGAAAAGAGACTCTGCGTGGCATGGCTTTTCCTGAACAAGGTCAAACTATTGGCGGAAATGGTGGCGTAGCCAAAGAACACGAGTGTCTGTGTCTGCACAATTTGTAACCAAACCAATGGGGAAGGCCTGGTTTTAAAAGGGCATCGAGTAAATGAGATTCCTGAGTTCCCTACCCTCCACAGGGTACTGTCAAAAAGATCTTCTTATAACAGAGAACCAAACTCACATCCCCTTGCCTTCATGAACTCTAACAGTCAGAAGGTCTCTGTCTGAATCCCCAGCAAGGATTCCCAAATCCCTAACACAGCCCAGCAGAAGGTCAAAGTCACTTATAAAGAAATAAATCTGTGTCTTGAAACCACTGCACTGCTCTGGTCTGAAACACGACCATGCGCATTATAAAATGTACATGGAAAAGAAGGCACGGGTACAGCTCTCTGATTACCATCTGAACAAGAAGCTCTTGCCGTTTTTAATAAGGGAATGCCGCTATCAAGGTCGCCATCTTGGAACCCCATAGCCCAGGAAGCATAAACAGCATGTTCCCGAAACGCGGCAGAGATGATAATCCACTCAGATGGCTTTAACTGCTGGGGGAAAACACAGTATGCTGGATCTTATCCGGCAACAACTATGCAAAGGGGGAAGAGAGCTGATCAGAGGGCTCCAACCTCTTTATTTCTCTAAGGGGATTTTGACGGATGATTGGCTTGCAGGATTTTGAGGACAACCATCAGAGCTAGGACTATGCAAAGAGCTATAAAGGACAGATAACTTGAGAGCAGGGTTCTTCCTAACTCTGACCCCTTCCACACATGCAAAATAATGCATGTTCAATCCACTTTTGAGGCACTTTGCAGCTGTGCAGAATAGCAAAATCCACTTGCAAACAATGATGAAAGTGGATTGAAAGTGCATTTTTCTGCATATGCAGAAGAGCCCTGTCATGGTCCAAATTTCTATCACCACCATTATCCATCTAGTACAGTGGTGGCAAACCTATTGCAATTGGCCAATTGGCCATGCTGGCAGGGGCTGATGGGAATTGTAGTCCATGAACATCTGGAGTGCCATAGGTTCACCACCACGCATCTAGTATGACTCCCTGGATGATGGGAATTGTAGTTTCTGTGGCTTCCCAAACTGAAGGCAGAGGAACCGACCATTCCCATCTGATTCTGAGCATGTGCCAAGAGCGGCTACTCTTTCATTGCCTGTAAAGGCTCTTTTTGACTTGCGAATGTATCGAGGTGAACATAGGTGGTGCTTAACGTGAGAGAAGGCAGCACAAGCTAAGGGCACATCCCGTTTTCAAACACATTGTTTTTGCACATAGCTTAAAAAATGGAAAGGGAAAAAACCCAGTGGAAAGCAGATTGTGCTTTGAGTATTTCCAGAGATTCAGGGATAAAAAGGGCAAGCGTTTTAGAAGTTTTTCCCCTTCGGCTTTATACATCAGAAGAAAGCTGGGGGGTGGGGGCACGAGGCACTAATGTTTCTCTGTTTTGGGGTCACCTTGAAAGCGGCTGCACCAAAAATGAAAAAGAAGTTTGTCTGACCTTTTGCCTGACCTGTTCGGCTGGCTACAAAAGACAGAGGAACTTTGGTCGCAGTTGTGCTTTTCCTTGCAGGTTTGGTTCACTAGACACAAGGCAAAGGTAGTGTTAATTTCTTTTCTGACCATCTGAGTTAAGCCACTCCAGCCATTCATGAATGCCCCCAAAGTTAAAAAACGAACGCTTCAGCAACTGGCACCAAGCGAGATGTCACTTTAATATTGCCTTTCAGCCTAGGCTACGATTTGTGTGTTTAACATCAGTGACATATTAAAACAGCCTTTTTGTGACAGAAATCTGCGGCGGGGCTAGGGCTCGGCGATAGAACGTGTGCATGACGTACAGAAGGTCACAGGTTCCATCCCCGCATTTCCAAAATCGAGTAGATGAAGAGTTTGGATTTATACAAGCTTTTCTCTACCCTTCAGGAGACTCATAAAGGCAGAAGCAGAGACATTTGATTGGAGTGGTCAGCGATGGGGAGGAGGAGACCCCCGGAAAATAGGCAGACTTGTGCGGGGTGTTGGAGGAAGGAGAGATGAACAAGCTGAGGGGGTTCTCAGCTGAGACACCCCCCTCCCTATCATGGCAGCCACTCCACCCTGCAGTGGACTTGCCAGTCCAGACACCCTCCCCGGAATCATTCTGGGGCCAGCCAAGGCAGCCCTCCCCGCCCCAGGGTCCGGCCCGACCAAGTCACATTCATGTCACATCTGGCCCTCATAACAAATAGATTCGACACCCTCCCACATTGCTTTGGACAGGAAAAAGGCAATTGTTCCAAAAGATTCAGGTGCAGAGGCCTACAGGTTAATCTTCTTTTTGCTGTATAAATGCTGAGCCTATAGGCATCACTAGAGCTCAAATTGTTCCCTCTTTGCTGCCATGGAATGACCTCCTCCATTTTTGCAGCTGGCCCCCTTTCAAACCACGGGGGCTGCAGCAGATGTCTGGCCAAGCCAGCCCCTGACACCAGCCCTGTTCCCCTGCCAGTCCAAGAAGAAGAAGAAGTAGAAGCGTTTGGGTTTATATTCCCCCTTTCTCTCCTGTAAGGAGACTCAAAGGGGCTGACAATCTCCTTCCCCTTCCTCCCCCCCCCCCAAGCCCACGTTACCGGAGAAAAGCTCTTGGGAATTAACTTGACAATTTCAACCTGCATGTGAAGCGAGACTCATTTCTTCATCTTACCCATGACAAAGTGAAGATATTGCATTAAAAATAAAATCAGCCTGTAGTTGCCAAAATATTGCATTAGGTTTAACAATGTTTTGAATAGCAAACCTTCAGCAAAGAGATTCAGAATTCTTTATTTCTCCTGTTTCCATTGTCCTTCGATACATAATTATTACATGTGATGGTTATTGTAAGCTTGAGTGCCGTTCTTTATGGGAAGAAATTGATTTCCCTCCCGTTTGCCGAATGTCTGGCTGGCCGTACCAATAGCCAGATGTCAAGGAAAAGAGCATCACAGCCCAAAACATGACATCTGCCTTTCCTTGGGACTATGTGGGCATCACTGATGAGGATGTCTGGAACTGCAGCTGGGTTCATTGGCTGCGTGAGCCGCTCTGTCCGTCTTGGTGACATTTACCTTTGGCTCACCTTTGATTCAAAATCACTTATGCGCATGTGTTTTCCCGTTATGCTGCCACACATTTTTATTTCCAGAGGTCTTTTTATGTAGACCCATTAGTTATTTGAAAGAAAAGGGGGAAGGTATTTCATAGGCACGTGAATTTGTTTCATGCAGTGTGCTGAGCATGGAGGCCAAAAAGTGGTTTGAGATCTCACGGGTGCTTTGTTTACACACTATATAAAGAGTATTCTGCAGCTGTAAACTGCAGTTTTGGGGAAATTGTGCCATGATTTTCTGAAGAGGTAGCAGGTCCACCACAAAATGGCTGCTATGACACACAGGACCAAACTAAGAATGGCTGCCATGAGACACAGGGTCATACTCAAAACGGCTGGAATGTTACAGAACTAAACCCAAAATGGCTGCCGAGATGAAGAATCAAACCCAAAATGGCTGCTATGATACATAGAACCAAACTCACACAAGAACACAACACAAGCCTTTATTGGCATATAAAACGGGACAAAGTTTTAAAACAAAACAAGGTTAAGAATTACAGGTAAAATTGCTAAAATTACTAATTTCCAGTATAAAATTTGCAACAGTTTCACAAAAGAGCACATCAGAGCTGTTCAGGAGATTGGGTATCTTATAACACTCATGCCACTGAGAACATTTCAAGAAAATGGAATTCATGTATTTCATGCATATCTTATTGTATTTAGGGCATAGAAACAAAGAATGGTCAAGTGTTTCAACCGTAGTCCTATCACATGAACAAACTCTTTTAGAACGTTCCATATTCTTAAATCTTCCCTCCAGCAGAGCTGATGGCAGCACATTACATCTTGCAGTAGCCAAGGCTCTCCTCTGAGTGGGATTTATGAGCAGACGAAGATATGCTGCCATAATTCCACGCTCGCATGGGATTAATAATGTAGTCGGAGAACAGGTTGTCTTGGCAGCACGAGTCAAATTATGAAAATCAAGATCCAAGAGCCTATTCTTAACTAGTCTGAAGGCTTCCACCTTTGTGAGCATAAGGAGTGATTCCAAGGGGAAACCAATAGCTTCAACCTTTCTAAAGATCAAAGTATACCATTCTGAAATAAAGTGATCTGATAACAGCGAGGGAATATAGCTATTGGATCCTACTAGAAAATGTATATGCAGCCAATATTTTATGCCCCTTATCCATGCCAAGGTTTCTAGAGTTGTTTGGCCCATCTCAATGCACTACGCAGCATAAGGAACACATCTAGGGAGCCCCATTAGTTTCCGAAGGAATTTGGAATGTAATAAATTTAATGATTTATTTATTGCCGAAATCCAAATGGGGGAACCGTACAGTAGCAAGGAGCCAATCCTAGCCTCAAAAACCTTTAAAGCCGCAGGAATGTATTGATTGCCTTTACTGTAAAAAAAGCGATATATTGCTGTCATGTTGGTATGTGCCGAGGTAGTTACTGCTAGTCGCTGTGAGGACCATGACAAATTATACCTATAGTAAATGCCAAGGTATCGGAAATATTTGACCTGCTCAATTTTGTGGCCCTTAATTCGCCAGGACATGGGCTTCCAACTCTTAGCAAAAATGAGAACTTTAGTTTTAGCATAGTTAATTTCCAGTCTGTTCTCTTCGCAGTAATTAGCAAAACTGTACATTAGGCGTTTAAGGCCAATACTGGACAAGGACAATAACACTGCATCATCTGCATACAACATTAAAGGAACATGGGTAAGATGTAGAACCAAACTCAATATGGAGGCCATGAGACACAGGGCCATATCCAAAATGGCTGCCATCAGAAACTCTTTGGAGTTTCCAAGACATGTACCAACCATGATAGGGGCTTCCTGTCATCAATAAATCAGACGGTCTTCTTTCTCTCTAATTTCTCAATGGTGCAACATGCACTGCAAGAGTTTTTTTCTTCCACTTGGCAAAGCTCCACCCATACAGCACCCAAAATTCACAGATACCTTAGAAGTTCTTTCTCAGATCCTTGATTGAGCTCAGGAGACATCTCTCTATTTCTGTCTTGTCGGGTCAGACGTGCTAGCTTATACCAGGACTTGATCCTGTTGGAACAGAAAGAGTCAAGATTAATATCAAACCATTTTAGTACAGAGAAAAAGCCACTGCAGCTTCATTAGCTATTTACAAAAAAATGAAGAAAATTATGAACTAAAAGATGCTGGCTTTGAACACAGTGGTACCAGATCAAATTGCTGGTGAATTAAGGGAACGCAGTTAAGCTATTACCCCTTCATGAACAAACAAACCAGTTCCTTCTCGACCATCCTCATTTCTCTTCTCTGAATCCATTCCAATTTCTCTACCTACTTGTTGAAGTGAGGGCTCTAGAACTGGACACAAAACTCCAAATGGGACTTGTTTAGCATGGGATGGAATTATTCATGACTTGTGCAATAAGCTTCCATTCGTGCCACCTATGATTGCCTTAGCTTTTTAAAAAATAGCCATATTACACCATACGCTGACTCACGTTCAGCTCGTGACTACCTGCAAATCCCTTTCACATAGTCCCTCTAAACCTCGGTTCCCCAACCTTTTGGGGGCTTCAAGTTCAAGTTTATTTACAGTCTGAG
Organism: Sphaerodactylus townsendi; assembly: GCF_021028975.2. Taxonomy (NCBI): domain Eukaryota; kingdom Metazoa; phylum Chordata; class Lepidosauria; order Squamata; family Sphaerodactylidae; genus Sphaerodactylus; species Sphaerodactylus townsendi. Next base: position 142,841,578 of record NC_059428.1, read on the forward strand.
ACCAAACATTTGAAATACAACGTAAATAATAGAAAACTTTAAAAACCACTGGGGTGTTGTATGGTTTCCGGGCTGTATGGCCATGTTCTAGTAGCATTTTCTCCTGATGTTTCACCTGCATCTGTGGCTGGCTTTTTCAGAGGCTGGCATCTTCAGAAGCTCTGCGTCACAATGGCTTCATCCTCTTTCTGAAAAGCCCAGTGAGTGTCGTAGTGCTCATGGGCATCACGTTGGGGAACCCTGCTCTAAACATTACCAGGAAAGACGGTCATGCCCTTATATAAAGAAGTAGTGCGACCGCACTTGGAGTACTGTGTTCAGTTCTGGTCGCCACATCTCAAAAAGGATATCGAAGAGATAGAAAAAGGGCAGAGGAGGGCAACGAGGATGATTGAGGGACTGGAGTGCATTCCTTATGAGGAGAGGCTGCAGTGTTTGGGACTCTTTAGCTTGGAGAGGAGATGTCTGAGGGGGGATATGATTGAAGTCTATACAATTATGCATGGGGTAGAAAATGTCAACAGAGAGAAATTTTTCTCTCTTTCTCCCAATACTAGAACCAAAGGGGTATACATTGAAAATGCTGGGGGGAAGAATTAGGACTAATAAAAGGAAACATTTTTTTCCACGTAACGCGTGATTGGTGTTTGGAATATGCTGCCACAGGAGGTGGTGATGGCCACTAACCTGGATAGCTTTCAAAGGGGCTTGGACAGACTGATGGAGGAGAAGTCAATCTATGGCTGCCAATCCTGACCCTCCTTGATCTGAGATTGCAAATGCCTTAACAGACCAGGTGCTCGGGAGCAGCAGCAGCAGCAGAAGGCCATTGCTTTCACATCCTGCAGGTGAGCTCCCAAAGGCATCTGGTGGGCCACTGCGAGTAGCAGAGTGCTGGACTAGATGGACTCTGGTCTGATCCAGCAGGCTCTTTCTTATGTTCTTATGTTCCTAAAGGGAAGGGAAATTGACATGGGGTTTCAGTTTTTGGCAGCCTCACATTGAACATCATCCTTTGCTCTGCCACTGGGCTGTATGAGTGTCTGAATTTCTCCGCTTTTATCTCCTAAGGTTGCCCCCTCCAAGACTTCCCACCCTTCCCAGCTGCCTCCCTTTCACCTTTAGCTTTTATTTTCCATGCCTAAAAATATAATGCTTCAAAGGTATCAATAATAATGAACCCCTTTAATAAAATCAGACATAAGTTATGCCGTTGTCGTCAATTATAATGGATTTTAAAGGTTTTGATCTAGAACTTGGGTGGCGTGCCGTGTAGACTAATAAGCATAACTATGATTTATGTGTTTGCAACTGAACCGGCTTAGGCTCTTCGATATATGTCCAAAGTGAAATTTATAGTCTGCTACAGAATGTATAAATAATGAACAGCCATATGTCATATCGCATTTAAAAATTTGACTCCTTCCCCAGCCAGGGTAAATGTAAAATGAATTCAAACTTTAAAAAAAAAAATTCATTGGGGGGCATCCTTGTATTCTTTAACACCTTATCACAGTGCTGTGAATGCAGAACTGATTTAATTACTGTTTCCCTGACACTAAATGGGGGGTGGGTGGGAATTGAATAAAGTGGAAGCAATGCCTCCTTATAAAAACTTATAGAGAACCAGAGTCCCACCACGGTAGGGTTGCTGGGTAGAAAATTCCTGGAGATTTAGTCGTGGAGCCTGGAGAAAGAAAAATGCTGGGAGGGGAGGAAGGTCTTTCCACAGATGCCCTTTTCTGCAGGGGAACCAATCACTTCAGTCTGGAGAACAGATGTCACTCTTGGAGATTGCCAGGCCCTCCCTGGAAGTTGGCAACCTTACGTCTCCATAGAAATCAAAGTCCACTTTTTCTGAGATGGATGTTTATATGTTTACTGGCATTCTGTTTCTTATGTCTGTTGTTTACAGAGAGCGTCAAGGTCACAAGGAACTGCAGAAGTACATCAGATAAACCGCAACAGGTAGGGCAGGTAGGAAGAAGCACGGCGGGCATGGGAAAGGGAGCATTAGCAGAAACAGAGACTATCAGCATCCAAGAAGAAGAAGAAGAAGAAGAAGAAGAAGAAGAAGAAGAAGAAGAAGAAGAAGAAGAAGAAGAAGAAGAAGAAGAAGAAGAAGAAGAAGAAGAAGAAGCAGCAGCAGCAGCAGCAGCAGCAGCAGGAGGAGGAGGAGGAGGAGGAGGAGGAGTTTGGATTAATACCCAACCTTTCTCTCCTGTCAGGAGACTCAAGGTGGCTTATACTTCCCTTCCTGTCCCCACAACAGACACCTGGTGAGGCAAGTGGGGCTGAGAGAGTTCCAAGATAAGATAAGATAAGATAACTTTAATATCATTGTGCACGCACAATGAAAATACAAACATCCCTCAATGCACATTTCTACATTCCTCACACTGAGAACTGTGACTAGCCCAAGGTCGCCCAGCAGGAATGTAGGACTGCGGAAAGACATCTGGTTCACCAGATAAACCTCTGCCACTCAGGTGGACGAGTGGGGAATCAAACCCAGTTCTCTAGATTAGAATCCACCTGCTCTTAACCACTACACCAGGCTGGCACAAAGCACAGATCAATAAACCAGGGCAGGTAGTGTTGGCAGGAGACAGCAAATCATGGGGATTCCAAGACAGCACCTTTTTCAGTCACTGCTATGGGAACCCCAGTTCCCACCTAGACAACTTCCGCGTCCCCCAACCGAGAAAAGCTGACACAGCCGCAGGCTTCTGTATGGATCACTATAGGACTGGCAGTCTTGGAGCGCAGAAAGCGCTGAGTAAATGAACCAGCAGGTGGGTGTGGGGAGAATGGGAGGCATTTGGTCTTCAACTCAGGAAAGAGTTTTGCTGCCTTATACAACCAGGTGGACTGATTTAATCTCCCCCTGTCAACCAATAAATGCAATGTTCTTTTTGGTCAGCGGGAACAGCGGTGCCACAGGGCAACAAGGCTCACCAGCTGCCATCCTCTTCCCCTTCTGATGATGATGATGATGATGATGATGATTAGTATTATTATTGTCGTCGTCGTCATTGTCGTTATCGTTATTATTAATTTCATTCATACCCTCCTTTTCTCCCCAGTAGGGATCCGAAGCAGATCAAGTCATTCTCCTCTCCTCCATGTTATGCTCACAACAACCCTGTGAGATAAGCCGAGAGAGTATGACTGCCTGAGGTCTCCCACAAGCATCCATGTCACAAGTGGGGATTCGAACCAGCACTTTTAACCACGACACTGAACTGGCTCTGGGTGTGCCCAGTCATTCACTTTCCACATAAACAACCTCACTGGATGCTGTTAGAAGAAGAAGAGTTTGGATTTATATTCCCTCTTTCTTTCCTGTAAGGAGACTCAAAGGGGCTGACAATCTCCTTCCCCCTCCTCACAACAAACACGCTGTGAGGTGGGTGAGGCTGAGAGAGCTCCGAAGAACAGTGACTAGCCCAAGGTCACCCAGCTGGCGTGTGTTGGAATGCACAAGTTAATCTGGTTCACCAGATAAACCTCCACAGTGGCTCCAGTGGCATAGCGGGGAATCAAACCAGGTTCTCCAGATTACAGTGCACCTGCCCTTAACCAATACACCACGCTGGCTAAAAGGGGAGAACTGAGCATGCCACTGTGAGCTCCTTGAAAGGACAGAATTAAAAAAAAGGCACCGAATGAAAAAAATAAGCAATATTTACTGGTGAATATAAGCACTTTTGACTGTCTCCTAGCTGATGTGTTTCGAGGCAAAATGTCCCTTTGTTAGTAGCTGCTGCCTGTATGGCTCCCTCCTGCCTTGGTGTTTTTCTTCCTTCCCCATAAGTAAGATCAGTTACCGGCTCACTTGACAGGGTTGTCCTTTATTCTAAGAGATAAAAGCACCCTCAACCTGGGAGTTCATAATATGGTTGGTTGATTCCCAAGGAAGTCTACTAAATAGCCTCTCACTCCTCAAAACAACGTTCCGGTACAGAGAGATGGATGTTGCGGGGCTGGAGACAAAGAAAAGGAGAGGAAGCGGAAAGCTGGTTGCCTTTCCTTTCACAAGGGGGCTGGAAATGAAATGGGGAGGAGTGGCAAAACCTGATGCCAACGACTGCTCTCCAAAGAGCAGGGTTGCAACGGTGCGTTATCGATTCCCCATTGAAATCAGAGTGGCGAAGCCCAAAAGGCAACAAACGATTTCCCTAGATTATAAAACGAAGCAATCCTAGGCCTCTGTGTTGTCCATCACTCCACACTGCACCACAGAGAGATACACATCTCCCTGTGACATGCCTCTGAAAATGCCAGCCTTAGATGTGAGCGAAATATAAGGAGGAAAAACAACCAGACCACAGGAACGTAGCCCGGAAAACACACAGCAGATAGATCCTAGGCAATGCTTGAAGAACCCTTTTAAGGTTGCTAATTCCAGGTTGGGAAATCCCTGGAGATTTTAGGGCTAGCCAGAGGTGTAGCAAGGGGAGAAAGCGCCCGGTGCACTGGTGCATCCTCTGCCCTGCCCCAGTACGTCCCTGCCACGCCCCTGGAATGCCCTCACCACACTCCCATGGGACGCACACCCGGTGCGTTGCCCCCCCGCCCCCTTGGAGCTATGCCTCTGGGGCTAGCATCTGAAGAAGAAGAGTGGGGAATCAAACACCTGAAGGAGTGGGGAATCAAACCCGGTTCTCCAGATTAAAATCCACCTGCTTTTAACCACTACACCATGCTGGAGACAGGAACACTTGGTCTGCATACTGTTCAGTATGTTCATGTGAAATCAGATAGAGCAGGCCAGTAGTTAAAAAAGAAATAAAACCTCTGAAAAACATTGTCTGCAGGAAGAAATCAAAACAGACCTCACAATGTTCCATCTCCTGCTCAGTCACTGCCCGCCAAGCAATGCACACTCTAATTATCCACTGTCATATCACCCCTTAATAACTGATCTCTTGGCAGCTGGTAGTAATTCCCAAGTCTCTTGCAAATCACAATTGGAGGTATCTTTAACCACTCAGGAAACATATAGCATGATACTGACTCCAGTCACTCTATCTTGCTGGGATGGGTAGTGCTTAAGAGCAGGTGGATTCTGATGTAGAGAACTAGGTTTGATTCCCCACTCCTCCACCTGAGTGACGGAGACTTATCTGGTGAACCCCTACATTCCTGCTGGGTGACCTTGGGCTAGTCACAGTTCTCTCCGAACTCTCTCAGTCCCACCTGCCTCACAAGGGGAAAGGAAGGAAAAGTAAGCCACCTTGAGAAAGGTGGGGTATAAATCCAAACTCCTCCTCCTCCTCCTCCTCTTCTTCTTCTTCACCACCACCACCACCACCACCGGGCTAGGGCATGAGCCCTGTGGGGTATAAAAACCAACTCTTCTTCTTTGACTAGAACAGGGGTAGGGAACCTGCGGCTCTCCAGATGTTCAGGAACTACAATTCCCATCAGCCCCTGCCACCATGGCCAATTGGCCATGCTGACAGGGGCTGATGGGGATTGTAGTTCCTGAACATCTGGAGAGCCGCAGGTTCCCTACCCCTGGACTAGAAGGCATGCATCATTCCAAATCAAAATGCAATGGAAAAGTAAAAGTGTTAATGAATGACCTAGGTACAGGCTTAGAAACTCTCTACTCAGTTGCAAAGGAAAAACGAACCACTGAAAGGTGCCTTGATTGGAGACTGCAGGGTGGGATACAGTGATGACTTTCCCCCTCTAGATGTTTGTTCCTTGTTGTGCTTGGCTTCCTTTGAAGAATAATTAACCTTTAATGGCAAATTTTCATTTCTTTCTTTTGTTTTTGGCTAGCGTTTCTCCCTCTGATGATCCTGCCAGTTACAAGAGCTCTCTGGTAATTGCTTATCTGGTGACTTCTTAACTGAGGACCTCAGGGGATATGAGAAGCTGTTCCTTTGAAACTTTTTTCCACACAGCCTTTGAGTTAAATCTATAAGTTTCCAACATCTTATTGAATTATTGGAAATTTCTTATGCTGTGGCCCTTTCCCCCCTCAAGATCCAGAGGCCTTCTAAACAAAACCCTCTATTTTGTCCAAGGGTATCATTTACCACAGTTCAATCAGGACCCAACAACTAGGCATGGTTATCTGTCTTGGTAACCGAGAGGAAAAAAGGAAAATTAAATAACCTTGCAAACCTTTAACACCAATCAATGTAACATCAGTTTGTCCCTCACTGATGACTGAATATTATATTACAAATACAATCAGAACTTAGTATTCCTTTCAAAACAAAACAAAAACACCTCCAAACATCAGAGTATCACAAGGGGGTCCAAATATTACTAGTGTTGACATATTGTCCCCCTAACACAAGACAGCCCCCAAACACAAGACATATTGCCCCCCAGACAAAAGGATTCCACATGGGCCAAAAACAGCGGTGTAAAAACGGTGTAAACCCTTTTACACTGTTTTAAACCATTTTACGCAGCTTTTTTTGGCCCATGCGGAATCCGCCATAGTTACCTTTCATGATAGAAAGGTGGGATAGTTTGTAATGCAGACATACCTGGCTCATGATAAGAACAGAAGAACAGCCCTGATAGATCCACCCAAGGGTTGATAAAGTCCAGTGGTGCCCAACTTGGAGCCAACTGATGTGTTTTCTGGTTCCTGCTTGCTTCTTCCCCAACACATCATTTTTCTAAATCTATGAGCCAATCCTGGCTTTCTCCATGATCCTAGAGTAGGTGAGACTTCAGAAGAGCCTAAAAGGCACTTTTCTGAGTTTCCATTAGGAAACAGTCGCTTGCATAATGGAACTAGTCATCACGGCAGCCATTTTGTTGTGGTACTCAATACCAGTTTTCAGAGTTCCCCAGATGGTGGGGGATATCAGATCTAGTCCAACAGTTTTCAACAGGGCCAACCTTTCGAAATTCAACAAGCAGGATCAGTGGTGATGTTGGCATCAGGTACTCAGAGGTACATTGCCTCTGAACATGTAGGTTCTTTTTAGTTGTGACACCTAGCAGTGGTAATTTCGGAACAGGAAAAACACAGTTGGGCCCCATGTAAATTCCCGACCGCCACTGAAACGCCACACATCAATCAATGTCTGCAGAACCGGACATTTAATTAGTCATTGTTTTGCTTTGAGGAATGCGAAACCTTCCCTGGGTCTCAAGGAACATTATTGTATATGGCAGATTCACAGTGCACTCTGAAATTTTAAAATTGCATTTCTGTTCTATATATACGTTATTGAACCAGAGACCCAGAGAAGAATGAATCCAGTATATAAAAAAGAAAATAATTCTGTAAAAAGCCAGCGCCGTGGAGAAAAGAAATGGATGTTTTCAAGTCTTTAACAATTTATTTTTTTCCTACTCTTGCCTTTATTTTTTTCAAAGTTTTAGACCCTGATGATTTTCAAAGAGAAGCAGCATTTTCTGCTGCAGTGCTTAATATATGGTGGTTTATGAGAATCCATAACTCTTATTATCATAGTAAAGAAGCAAAAGGTGGTTAAGGAGGGATCTAGAGGCTTTCGGGGTCAGCCGTGTTGTGCAAAGTCTGGGGATTCTGGTGAAGCAGCTAAAAGGGGCCGGTCTTGCACAGCGTTCAACTTCCGTTAAAACCTGATTGCTCCTGCGCACACATCAAACACAAGCCCTGGAATGAGAAACCATTTGATTCATTGCAGCAGTCCAGCACTGTCGAGTTGAAATGGAACATATTAAGGGATATACAACTGTTCCCTGTTTCGCTCCTTTTTTATATCCGTTTGAATTTATCAAAGGTTTTGGTTCTTTGATATTTTGGGGGGGGGGCGTTGGCTGTTGTTTCTCTAGATTTGTTTGTATTGTAGAAATGAGGTATGGGTTTTGTATGCAGTTTGTATGTTATTTACGTGTATTATTATGGTGCACACAAGACTCACTCTCTTTGCCTTGGGAACCCAGGCCCTCCTGATCAAAGTACAGTTTGTGGATGGTTTGAGGCTGGTATCACAGAACTAGGCTGTTTCAGTGGTAACTTGGTGGTAACCACTTTGGTGGGAGACCACCCATCAGCAGCTCTGCTTGTCCTGCTGCCCCTCACTGGGCCAGAAGGGGAAAATGAGAGGTGACTGGTGGTGCGCTGAAACGGTGATGTTACTTCCCACACAATCTGGAAGTGATGTCATCCCGCTGGGTGCCACTCTAGCATTCACCCAAAGCTCTGTGGTTAAAATCATAGAGTTTGGGGTGAATGCTACAGCATTGGCTCAATGTGATGATACTTCCAGTTTGTGCCACAAGCAGCGTTCCCTGTGAATGCACAGTAACCCTATTGATGCCATGCAGGCAAGGGGGCCACTTGGCAGCGTGAACTCTCCCAGGAAACTTAGTTCCGCGCAGCAACTAGAAAAGCTTAGATCACAGGTGTCAAACTCGCGGCCCTCCAGACGTTATGGACCACAGTTCCCATCATCCCTTGCCAGCATGATGCTGGCAGGGGGTGATGGGAACTGTAGTCTATAACATCTGGAGGGCCGCGAGTTTGACACCTATGGCTTAGAGGGACTATTGGCCACAAATGACATTTTCAGTGTGTAACCCCCATGCCCAGAATGGATTGGCCCAGAATGGGTTGACCCAGTAAGGGGGTGGAGACTCAGAGCAGCAGAAAGGCTGAAAGAGCTCTTTGCAGAAGACAAGGCTACCAGACTCGGACCTTGATTTCTATAAGCCCTTAACACCTTGTTAAGGTAATTGCAATATTGTTGGGAACTACTGGGAAGGTAGTTGTTTGTTTGTTTTTGCTGTGTTGTAAATGTTGGAGTTTATTGTTTCAGGGTTTCTTTTGTGGTTGTAATGGGTGAGAGTTCTCCTGGAGACCTTCATCATGTTGCAACCTGTTCATCAAGCCCTTGGAGTCTTCAGGAGCCAGCCAACTTGCAAAGAAGAATTTGGACTTGGCAATATCAGTAGACTGTAAATAAGGACTTGAAATGCAACCTGAACAGGACCTTGAATTGTAATGTTAAATGTTGATGTTTTAAAAGTGTAAATTGTAAAGAAAAGTAAACCATTTTGTTGTTTAAAAATTGTTGTTGCAACTCATTCCAAGTACTGCCCCACAGAACCCACAAGCTGAGGTTACAAGTGCACCACTGAAAATGTAAGTCCCGGCCCAACAATCTCCTGCCAGTTGCCAGGGACAGAATGGCATGCCTGGTGTTAACATCCAACCAGACCGAACATGGGCCTAACAACAACATCAATAACAACAACAATAACAACAACGACAGTCAGTAAGTACCATGAGAAAATAGGGAAAATAGCTTTCATTTTGGAGAGATGTCCCCCTTGTACTAAAGGCCTAATAAAGGTCTTTTGTTGTTGTAGTAGTAGTAGTAGTAGTACTAAAGGCCAGTAGAAATGGGCAGGGGAAATGTGGGGGGAAAGAAGACTCACTCACAGGCACCCCTTTGTGGGAAGCAGTAGCCATGCTGAGGCCCCTTCCGCACATGCAGAATAATGCACTTTCAATCCACTTTCAATGCACTTTGCAGCTGTATTGTACTGTGCGGAATAGTAAAATCCACTTGCAAACAATTGTGACAGTGGATTGAAGTGCATTATCCTGCATGTGCGGAAGGGGCCTGATTGAGGCACAGCCCACAGCTGGTGTGGGGCCAGTGGGGAAGGGGACACCTGGGAACGGCCTCTTTCCAGGACCAGGTGAAACCTTATAAGCCCCTTGAACTACCTGACCCCTGCTGAAATAATGAGCACAATACCACCACCCATTTAAGGGAGAAAGCAAAATAAACAAACGCCGAGTCGTAACTTGAGTATGGAAAACCGTCACAATCGCATTTGATTTTGAACAACTGGCTGCAGAAACAAATGTCGTGCTGGCATTTTGCAACCCGGTGGCCACAGCTGGAAAACTATTACAGGCGTGATCCTGCCATACCGTCTGTTTGCACATCTTCAAGCTGGGGAATCCGATGCCAAATCGGGCCATGAAAATTCTGATGATCAAGCTGTTCGTCCTAAGGGTGAAAAGCAACTAAGCCAAGTCCCCTCCAGGACCCAAATCCTCAAAGCTTGTTTGAGCTACACAAGCCACGCAACCGTTTCAGGGCTGGACTCGATATTAAGCTCTGGACTCACCAGAGCAGGGGATGGTAGCCATGCGACAGTTTTAATGTTTCTGCAGCGAAGCTGCACTTGGAAGGGCTTTTAGGCAGAGGGAAAAGATGCAAATAAACTGAAAACGTAACATGTGCAGCAATATGTCCCAGATTTCAATGAACAGAGGAGGGATTCCTCTGTCTTTGGTTCTGACAGCATTATCGTGGAAACAAGACAAGGTAATTCAGAAACAAAACCCACAGAGAAAGCAGGGAGAAAGTCAGAAGCACCCCTAAACCTCCTCTCCAACTCAAATAAAGCCTGACTGTGCACAAACCCACGTGGTTTGTGTTCATCCCTTGTTATTGCTGGCTCTCCTTGTTTGATGCTTGCTGTTGGAATTTAGACTTAGAGGATAAGCTCATAGATGCTCTCTAAAAGCACTGGGTGCACGGACACCCATGTTTGGGTGTCCTACAGGGGCAAGATTGTGTGATAAACATCCATGAATTCATCCAGGAGAAGAAGGAGAAGAAAAGGAGGAGGAAAAGGAGGAGGAGGAGGAGGAGTTTGGATTTATACCCCACCTTTCTCAAGGTGGCTTCCTTTTCCTTCCTCTCCCCACAACAGACACCTTGTGAGGTAGGTGGGGCTGAGAGAGTGCTGAGAGAACTGTGACTGGCCCAAGGTCACCCAGCAGAAACGTAGGAGTGCGGAAACACATCTGGTTCACTAGATAAGATTCCATCGCTCATGTGGAGGAGTGGGAAATCAAACCCAGTTTTCCAGATTAGAATCCACCTGCTCTTAACCATTACACCACGCTGGCTCTCCAAATACTGTAGGACAGGACGCTGTGACAGGGACACAAAAGTAAATGAATACTGTAGGATAGGATACCGTGGCATGGCCCCATGGATACATGCAAAATAATTCCCCATGAGTCCTACCTTGGTTGGGGACAGGCGGGATATGAATAAAATAAAATAAAATAAATATAAACAAAACATTTGGACTCTCTTTTCACAGGAGAGAAATGTCAGATGAGAGCTTTTGGCTCCACTCAGAGCACAACATTCAGAGCAAGGTTTATTACAGCTGTCCCTTAGCAGCTATTTGGCTCTCTGGGTACAGCGAAGTATCACCTGCAAGGCCCTGTTGCATATGGGGGGGGGGGGGAGCAAAGCCCCGAAGGCTATTGAAAGTTTGTGCAGTGCCTGCTTGATTAATGTTGCTGGCATTTGCGGGATTATACCGCCAGAGTAGAACCACAATTCAAGAAAAGGTCTGTAATAACATGCCAGACACCCCCTCCCCCCCAAAAAGCAGAACCAGATATTTATAGGAGCTAGGTAAACAGAATTTCTCAGGAATTATTGCAAGGACTGGAAAGACACTATATAATACAAGGACAGTTAATGAATTCTGATACAATTCATTCCAGGCTAGAGTGTTTTAGTTTCCAGTTGGGCTGGAATGAAATTTCAGAGGAACTATGCTCCAAACAACACAATGAAAGCTCAACACCCAAGATATTTTCCCCGCCTCTGTCAAAACGGGTTTCTTGTATTTATGGGACACTGAATGTTTGCCGAAATTGTTCAGGGGTGTGTCAGTGGGACTGAGGGAGGGGGGAAGCTTTGAAAGTACAAATTGTTTTGGAGTTTTACCAATTGGTCAAAGCAACATCTGACATATTTTTACAGCAGGAGTGACTGATAAGGCACATCTTCTCTGTGTTGGTGGCGCTTGGGTTAATAATCATTAAAAAGGCGAGCTAGGAATCGGAACATATCTGAGTCAAGTCTCGACTTTGTTAGGTAACTACCTTAGGCTACGTATCCTCCGCCAGAGCCCCTATCTAGCAATGATTTTGAATTTTTCCTCCCTGCTTGTTTTTATATTTTTCAACCCCCAGGATCTCCGTTTCAATTTCACTTGTTCTTTTTTGTGCTTCAAAGATGAAGAAATTTTCAGGAAATAAGAAATGCTAAGGGATCATTAGTATGTAACAGAAAATACGAAGACGGGATTTTTTTTTTATCAAGTCACATCTATCTTATGGTGACCCCTAGTGGTCCTTTTAAGGCAAAAGGCATCTAGAGATGGTTTGCCACTGCCTGCCTCCATGGCCCAGTCCTAGAATTCCCAGGTGGCCTCCCATCCAAATACTGACCAGGGCTAATCTGATTTAGTTTTCCAAATCCTCAGCATAGTGTCTAGATCACAGGTGTCAATCCTAAACAACGCTGGGTCTTGACTAGAGCCAGGTGTAACGTCTTCTCACCTGCCCTTATATGCCCTTACATGGCCACTTCCAGAAGCTCCTTCTATCAGATAGAGTATGCCTATATTGCCCTACTCTGGTAGAAACGTTGGAACATATCATATGCCACTGTCCTAAATATAAACTACTGAGGGAAGCCCTATTAACACCGATTATGAGCAAAGTCCCTCCCAAAGTCTGCATTGTCAAATTACTGAATGGGAATGATCCTGTAATCTTAGGGAAAACAGCCCAATATTTGTTGCAGGCCATGACATTAAGAGAAATTAACACCACAGGCAATACTCTCTCCTTGTTACATTGATATCCAACATAAATATCTGTAGTAAAGGTCACTGAATTTGATATAGTTCTTAAGTGGTTCTGTTAGATAAATGTGATAAGTGGATCAAATGTGATTTATTGCATATTATGTGCAGATAGATAGAATTCGCTTTGGCAATCAATAACAACATAACTTCAAACTTGGAATAAATTGGGCCGCAGCCCATTTATTATAACAGAACAGAACAGAAGCTGGGGGAGTAAGAGGACCCCATCCCGCATCGGGCCAGCATCTCCCTGCTAAACCCGGCACTGTCCCCAATCCATGATTGGGGATGGGACAGGAAGTTATTGGATGCCACCTGGGTGCAAACCCATTCGTGGCACCCCTTCCTGCTGGGGTGTCAAGCTCGTTTGCAGGCACTGCGGCCTGCCCCTTGAGCCCGCCCTACCCCAAGCCTCTTAAGGAGGCCCCCAACTGCAGAAAATCCGGCTTGCAGGCTCGGTTTTCCATTAAAGGATGAGGTCCTCTGCCCAATACCGCCACAGAGCTGAACCCCCTCAGCTCCCGCCCAGCTTCTAAGCCTGCAACCAATCCAAAATCACTTGCCTTACAGCATGTAACCATAAGTCCATGCCCCATTCAGATAGGTGTACCCCATCGGAACGGTACAAAGCTGGCTGGTTGTGCGTGATGTCAAGGTGTGCAATAATCCATCCGCAGAGGTGCCACGCCGCCTTAGCGGCAGCTTTGTCCACCTTCTTCCGCGCCAGATCAACCTTGTCAGGGTGCTCGGCATCCCTCCAGAGTAAGCTCTGGAGCAGGCAGGATCAGAATAACATGGTTCTAATTAAGCCAAACTGCAGTTCCCACAAGTCGGCGGCCATCCGCAAAGATAGCTCCAGCCCTTCGTTGTGGGGAGATAATTTTCACCCAGCTGTATCACGATGGCTTGCAGCTGACCAAACTCAACAACTGCATCGTTAACTGTGGGCAATAATGCTTCCCACTTCATTCCCCGATGGCTGAGCTGACGAACTTGCACAGCGTCTTCCAAACCGAAGTGTTGACCCCAACCCGATTGTGCTGCGTACTGGCTGGCCTAGTGGACGATGCTGTGGCCCACTATCCAAACCGACCTCGGGCAGTCAGGCAGCACTGAGAAAAATTTAAATAGGAAGGTGAGGTCGAACATAGGACTGAAATGCCAACAAGCGCCAGAGACCTAAGGCTCTAATTCGGCTTGGGGAAGCCCCCTCCTGGGCCGCTGACGTGGCCGCCCTGATACAAAATGAGTGAAGGCCGTACTCCCTGTCCAGCCACCCCAGGACGCGCAGGCAAAGCCATAAAACGGCTGCCAACTGAAAACGAACCAGGGGGCTACCATCCCGGTTGTCCAGGTGCGAGCCCCAGCGCAGCGCCCGCACTTGCTGCTGAGCTGGAGGCAGCCGCATCGGCACCCACTTCCCGAGAGGAAGCGGCGCTGCGCCAGCTGGACGGAACGAGCAGCTCACCGAGCCACCCCGTCGATCCACCGCATCTCCACCTCAGTGAGACGCTGCCTCCCTGATCCGGCATCTCACCGCCTCGGGATCTGGACAGGCCGCCAATCCACTGGCCCGTTGATCCTCCATCCTGTCAGCCCTCCAATCCTCCACCACCGACACGCAACGCAGAGGGAGTGAGGGGGCGGGTCATCCTCCAAATTTAGAGGGGACTGCCACATGGTTATCCCATTGTAATGATCAAGGAAACACAGCCACACCTTCAGGTCCTCCCTCGTGCCTGCTGTAATTCTGATGTGGTGGTGTGGGGCGAGCTGGCCCGACGTGGACCTGGCCAATCTGGTGCAAAAAGGCCTCCCGGTGGCTACTACCCTACAAGCAAAGTTCAGGTGGGCCAAAAGGGACTGAAGCTCCCTAAGCCTGCACTTCTTCTTACTGATGGTCCCCAGGAGCAAGTTGGATGGTGCTGCTAACTTATCAGGCGGCAACGCTGACATGCCCGCCATGGTTTCTAGCAAAACCCCCAGGTAGGTCAGCCAGACTGCAGGGCCTTTGGGTTTTTCCCTTGCCAACAGGATCCCCAATTCGCTGGCTAACTCCTGGAATGCCCCCAGGCCAGTACTGCAGTCACTCGTGCCCGCCCTGCCGACAAACAGGAAATCATCCAGGTAATGCATCACCAAGGCCCCTGGAACCTTCATCTTGAAGGCCCACTCCCAAAAAGTGCTGAAGGTTTCAAATGCTGCACATGCGATAGAACACCCCATCAGCATAGTTTTGTCTATATACCAAGTCCCATCAAACTGGAAACCTAGTAACTCAAAGTCCCGTGGGTGGATGGGAATCAGACGGAACGCTGACTGGATGTCACATTTTGCCAGCAGGGAGCCCTGGCCTGTGACCTGAATTAGATGGATGGAATCATCCAGGGTGGCATAACAGACTGAGTACAGGGTTGGGTCAATTAAATCATTGACCGAGTCCCCTTTTGGGTATGACAAGTGCTGGATCATCCGAAATTCCCCTGGAGTCTTCTTGGGTACCACCCCAAACGGGGATACACGCAACTTCGGCAATGGAGGAGCTGGAAATGGGCCTGCAATCCTGCCCGCTGCACATTCTTTCTGAACCTTGGAGGTCATCACGCTTGACAGCTCCCTGGCTGATTTCAAGTTGGGCGAGGATGTGGCAACTCGGGGGCTGGCAAATGGGATCCAAAAGCCTTCGGAGAACCCTTTGGCCAGAAAAACCACATCTTGGCGGGCGGGATAATCCCGTAGCCAGTGCAGTAGGATGGGGACCCAGACCGGGGAAGGGGAACATAGGGAACAAGGTGGTTCAAACTTTTTGGGAGGCGGCTGATCCTCCCTGGCCGCCTGCGTCTCCGCGCTGACTGCCGGAGCCAAGGGTCCTTCCGGCTCAAAAGGGCTGACCCCTTGGAGCATTGCCCGCGGGCATGAGGGCCGAAACACCCGCTGCAGACATGCTCGTACCTACATTTGGTCCTGTGGCATGCACCTTTGTTAAAGTCCCAGCAAGGCCATTTAACAGGAACCTTGCTGCTGCTACTAGGCTTGCAACCCCCTTCCCCCTTGCAGATTTGATTCACCCTGCCCCTTAATGGACAGGTGAACTATGACCATCCACGTCTGATCATGGATCAGGTCCCAGCGGAAGGCACTCTTGTGGAAGGTGCTCCGGCAAACTGCATCGTCGTAAGCTATGGCCGCAGCTTCCCCAGCCAGGGATTTAGCTCTTAAGACATGAGTCATATGCACTATCAAATGCCACGCCCACAGCCTGGTCACCCTCCTGCTTAAGGCATCGGAAGACATCAGTGAAATAGCCATCCAATGCTCGTTCCCTGATTTTTCTGGGGAGGTGGGACCTGGGAGGATCCCCAGTGTCAGCCACCACTGGAAGGCTTGAGGATGACTCCAAGGAACCTGGCCGCTCAACCCCAGCAATCTGACACCTCTTGGCTATCCAACTGGACAGGGATGGAACCCCTTCCCCTCGGACCCAAAACTCCCCTGTGGCCTGAGCCAAGTCCTCGTCCAAAGATTCACCCGATGAGGACGAGCTAGGGAATCTTCTGGAGGATCGGGACCGACAAGAGGAATGATGCCGTCTCTGACCCCTTCCCCTGGAGCTCGCAGGAATACTTTTGGGTGGGCCTGCTGCTGTGCTGAAGACCCAGCCTTGCTAGGTGGGACGGGGCAGGCTCCAGGACAAGGGCTTCAGGTACCCTAGACCCTACAGAATTTGATAACTGAAGGAGGGCATTGGAGAAACTTTGGAGTACAAACTCGCTCCCTGAAAGACTGGGGCTAGGACATAGAGTGGGATTCACTGCCACTAAATTTCCAGGGCTACCCGCAGCTGGAAGGGGGACCAGGTAGGATTCTGACCCCCCAAAAAACGTGCTGACCCATAAGGCCCATGCATCTGGGGGTGGAGCCTGAAGATCCGCGAATAGCCCAGCGGTGTCCCTGGGAGAGGGGGTAGATGACACTGGACCTGACGAGCCAGATGGCAACACCTGTACTGGTGAAGCCCCCGCTACCCCATCCCCCAGACTGGGGGGTACTCGAAGCCCCCCAGCCTCCTGTGTAAGGAGTGCTTGGATGCCAACAGCGCTGACCAATCCCGTACCACACTCCTAGTCTGGTGTTCCCCCACCCCCTGGCTTGCATCGCTTGAAGCAGCGATCTCAGATTGTGGCCCTGTTGCAGCAGTACGGAGGGGCTGCTTCCCCTTTCCCTTCTTTGGCGCCATCCCTATTGCAATACGTACTGGCACCAAATGGGTTTAACTCCGTTTTTTTGAGGGGGGGGGGTGAGGCTCGCCTGCCTATTACGGTTTTTTTTTCTCCCAGCAAGAAGCCCAAGGCCTAATGCCCCCAGTTACGGGCCCCGATAAACCACAGGTGTTGGAGGAAAAAAACCCTTATGTACAGGGGAAAGGGGGGAGCAGGCAAGTGTGAAAACTGCAGCTGCCCCGTCTCACAAGGAGCCAGCCTTAAACACTCTTCCTCCAAGTAGAACCGACAATCCGCTCCACCAACGAACAAGAGAGGCTCTCCCTGCTGCAACGGCCTGTTAGGCTGTAAGGCCCGGGCGGGCGAAGCAATGCGACGAGTGAGGATCTTTGATCCTTGACTGAAGGAAGAGGCCGGGGCTTGCCGCGTGCCGGCTTTTAAAGCAGGCACACCCCCTCGGCACATGACTCGGGCTCCCCCAAGTCATGCTGGCTCATGTGAAGCTGCACCCCATTCCCAGCCAGGAAGGGAGGAGCCAACCGTCTCCCTCCTGCACCAATGGTGGCCCTCGTTAAGTCTGAGGCCGCTATTTTCCATCTTTGGTGCTCTTGGCTTTTTTTTTCCATGTATGGATCTTGGGAACATGGTTCTTGGGACTCCATTGTTGTACTCACCAAGTACACTAAAAATAAATAAATAAAGACATTTCCAGACTGTAGGGATGGTTAAACTCCTCTGAGTAAATATGCTGTCCAGTGGAGGAACCCCTATGGGATATGTAAAGCCTAGAACTAGTGTACATTGGTCTATTCTTCTAATCACAACTCTCCCCATGTCATAATTGAACCAACATCCAAAATATTATCTTTATGATAAAGCTTATGCTATGCTACCAAACTGCTTATGTAAACCAACTGCAATTTTTGACACTACAACTGGATATAGATGGCAACCATATCCTTTCTAAATCTTGTACTTCTACCTGTGTCCATCTGTATTTTACCTTGTTATGCCAATAAAGGTTTTGTATTGTAATAAACTGTGTCCAAACTAGGACATGCTGGAATGGGTCCAGATGAGGGCAACCAAAATGGTCAAAGGCCTGGAATTCATGCCCTATGAGGAGAAACTTGGGGAGCTGGGTATGTTTAGTTTGGCAAAGAAAAGGTGAAGAGGTGACATGATAGCTCTGTTTAGATATTTGAAGGGATGTCATGTTGGTGAGGGAGCAAGCTTGTTTTCTGCGGCTCCAGAGACTAGGACCAGGAGTGATGGGTTCAAAGTAAAGGAAAAGAGATTCCAACTAAACATTAGGAAGAACTGTTGAAGGCTTTCACGGCCAGAATTACTGAGGTTCTGTGTGGTTTCTGGGCTGTATGGCCATATTCTAGCAGCATTCTCTCTTGACGTTTTGCCTGCATCTGTGGCTGGCATCTGAAGATCCTCTGAAGATGTCAGCCACAGATGCAGGTGAAACGTCAGGAGAGAATGCTGCTAGAACACAGCCATACAGCCCGGAAACCACGCAGCACCCCATTAGGAAGAACTTCCTGACCATCAGGGCTGTTCGACAGTGGAATGCACTCCCTCAGAATGTGGTGGAGTCTCCTTCTTTGGAGGTTTTTAAGGAGAGGCTGGATGGCCATCTGTCAGGAGTGCTTTGATTATGTGTTCCTGCATTGCAGGGGGTTGGACTGGATGGCCCTTGGGATCTCTTCCAACTCTATGATTCTTACAAGATCAGGCTAGCCCAATTGGCTATGCTGGCAGGGGATGATGGGAATTGTAGTTCATAACATCTGGAGTACCAAAGGTTCGCCACCACTGGGCTAGCCTGAGGTTTCCATGTCAGGGCAACAGTGTGCTTACAGCTATTATAGTGGTACAATGTGGGTCACACATGTTCAAAGGAGAGGGTGGATCAAGTGTGAGTTATTGGATATCCCAGGACATGCTTAGAAAACACAAGAAGGCTACGGTTTTGGTTTTGGCATAAGGTTAACTTATGGAAAGGGTATTCAGAATTGGCAAAGGGAGAACAGATGGTTCACTGCTTGAGAAACCATCTCAAAGTTCAGGTACCAACTTCCTAGTCACAGCACCACCAAGACAGCTGGCAAAAAAAGGTACTGCAAGCAGTCCAAGCCGAGACAGAGGACACTATTGATCAACATTGTCCTTAAGTATCAGTTGATACTGAATAGTCAAGGGTCATTTAGCAATTGATCCCACGGGTTTCTGGCACAGAAAGAAAAATGACAATCGATGACTGGTGACAACGGTCTGATTGGCTTTGTAATGTCATCATGCTATTCTCACTCACCCATCATTATTTCTGGACCCAAATGTGACCCTGGTGACTATTTAGTCCTGCCTCGTGATTCCGCATTTTGCCCCTGTCCCTTTCAGTGACTCTCCTGTTTAATAACATCCTTTTAAGGTCCCAAACGAAGTTAAGTTTGCGGCTATCTTCGCTTTCCCTCCCTCCCTTTCTTTCTTCCTCTTCTTCCCCCATAATATTTCATGGTTAGCAAGCTGTTCTTTTTTTCTGACTAGACTGTGTTCAGCCAGGGAAATCTGTTTCCCCACGGACTGACTCACATTCTCACTTTAATTGATCTAATTGGCAGCAAGTATAACACATTTCTTAATTGAACTACAATCACAGTGATTACAAAACTGTTCCAAAAAACCTTGTATTAACCCGCCTACACACACAAAGGGGGGAAAAAAACCCTTTCTTATCAGATACTGGGGTCAAATGGACCATTATTTGGTCGTATATAATGACTCCGCTTCAACACATACACATGAAATTGCATTAATTATACTCAGTACAGGATACAATTATGTAGCTCCAGCTCAGCTCTAGGAGTGTCTTGGTTTCACTCCGTTTGGAGCCGTTTCTGAAATAAAATCTAGTATTGTAGAACAACCACGCATATAACTGGCAATACATTAACTGCAGTTAGTTATATAAATTCTGCAGTGATCAGTTACCGGCTGCCACAGGGAGAAGGCAGCCAGAAATCAGTCTGTGCCGTTTTTAATTTCAGCATCTCCAACCTGTCTTGCAAAGTGGAGTTCCTATTGTCAAGTTCTAGCATCTCCCCCCCCCCCCGCCCTTTTTTTCTGTGGCTATCTCAAGCGAGCAAGAATAATTTCTTCTCCTGTTTCCTATGCACTCCCTTTCCCTGGTATTCATGTCTGAAAATGGAGTTTGCATGTCCCTGAGGGAAGGCTTATTGCAGCGAAACGGCCGCGATGTACTGAAAATGTCAAGTCTTAATGACAAGAAAACAGTTCACTTGAAAGATACTGATTGTGGGCCAGGCAGGGCTTAAATTACAGGAATTCAAGCCCTCCAGCAAAGAGGCTCTCAGAGTCCCCAGATCTGCGATCACTCACAAGGAACTTGAAATACAAGACGACAACATTTCAGCTCGCCAGGCATCAGAATGTCAGACAGGGCGGGGGGAAGAGGGCAAAACTGGACACAAATATGGACACAAGGATGAGTTGGGTTCTTATGTTCTTATGGGTTTTAGACTGAGGTTCAAACCCACTCTTGTTATTCACGTCAGGGGGGTTGGGAACTGAAATTCCCATAATGCACTGGGGGAAGGAAGGGTAAGAACATAAGAAAGAGCCTGCTGGATCAGACCAGAGACTACTTGCACTGGCCCACCAGATGCCTTTGGGAACTCACATGCAGGATGTGAAAGCAATGGCCTTCTGCTGCTGCTGCTGCTGCTCCTGAGCACCTGGTCTGCTAAGGCATTTGCAACCTCAAGATCAAGGAGGATCCAGATTGGTAGCCATAGATCGACTTCTCCATAAATCTGTCCAAGCCCCTTTGAAAGCTATCCAGGTTAGTGGCCATCACCACCTCCTGTGGCAGCATATTCCAAACACCAATCACACGTTGTGTGAATAAATGTTTCCTTTTATTAGTCCTAATTCTTCCCCCCAGCATTTTCAATGTATGCCCCCTGGTTCTCGTATTGGGAGAAAGAGAGAAAATTTCTCTCTGTCAACATTTTCTACCCCGTGCATAACTTCAATCATATCCCCCCTCAGACATCTCCTCTCCAAACAAAAGAGTCCCAAATGATGCAGCCTTTTAGTCTAGGGTAGGACTAAAAGTGGAGGTAATGCCATCTTATGCCATCTATAAACCACAATTTGGGGACCCTACTGCTGAGTCATGACATTGTGTATTCCAAACTAGAGTTGCCAACTTGTGGGTTCAAGGGTTGGCAATGTATGTACAAGATAGTAAGATAGCCAGCAAGTTGATCCCAAACTGGTTCCAGTGTCAGGATGCCGTTGCCAGGGGGGGAGGGAAGTTATGGGCAAGAGTTTTGCCTTTTGCTTTTGCAGGTGCTTATCAGCCTTCTGTCCATGGAGTTTTGTGGTGAAGCTACACTCTCAGGCTGGACTCTGACTACTGTGTTGGTTCACATGGGGAGTGGGGAGTTGCTGCAACATATTATCAACAGTTTTGGCACCTTCTGGCCAGAACTGTCTTTTGCGGTTACTGCTATCATGAATAAAATCCTTGAACCTATTAAGTGAGTTGTTCTGGGAACTGAGAGTTTGACATCCAGCCTCACTGTCAGCTTATGTAGGGAGTTCCTCTACAGGTGATGCTGGGGCCTGCAATGGTCTCATCTCACAAGCTTCACCAGCTCCTCTACTCATGAGAAGTAGTGGGGCCCAGATCCTGCTGTGACTCGTTCATCACTCTTGGTGTTTCCTCAGCAGTGGGGGAAGTTTGTTACTGCCCTGTGCTCACCACTGCCTTGCCCCTACCTTGTATCCTTCTCTGCTCCTGGAGAGATCATGGTGGCTCTACTAATGGGTGGGTCCATGCTATGTCGGCTGGAGGGTCCTGCTGGCAAGAAGTCCCTTTGGGGAGGACACAGGGTGTATTGGCAGGGCATGTCCTCCTCCTCCAATGAAGACTCCTCCTCCTCTGTTGACCCAAGGCAGTCCATGAATAGTGGTTAGAGCACTGGATTTTTGCTTTTATGGCAGGGTAGGGGTTTGGACACATGTTCAAACCCCCACCCTGCCATAAAAGCAAAACAATAAATAAAGTCAGAAGAAGAAGAAGAAGAAGAAGAAGAAGAAGAAGAAGAAGAAGAAGAAGAAGAAGAAGAAGAGGAGGAGGAGGAGGAGTAGTTTGGATTTATATCCCCCCTTTCTCTCCTATAAGGAGACTCAAAGGGGCTTACAACCTCCTTTCTCTTCCCGCCTTCACAACAAATGCCCTGTGAGATTGGTGGGGCCGAAAGAGCTCCAAAGAACTGTGACTAGCCCAAGATCACCCAGCTGGCGTGTGTTGGAGTACACATGCTAATCTGACTTCCCCAGATAAGCCTCCACAGCTCAGGCGGCAGAGCTGGGAATCAAACCCGGTTCCTCCAGATTAGATACATGAGCTCTTAACCTCCTACACCACTGAAGAAGAAGAAGAAGAGTTGGATTTATATCCCCCCTCTCTCTCCTATAGGTGTCAGGAGGCCTGTTAGAATTGGGGTTGTTTCCCCCCCAAAGACAATATTTTTATTAAGAACCCTAAATCCTGCTAAAATGCTAAAGACAGCAAAACAATGACTGTGCCCCAGATACCACACAAAGGAGGGAGAACTCAGAGATCGTAACAAGGTTAGCTAAGCCCCACTGTGGCGCTCCCCCGCCCCCGATAAAAACTGTCTGCCTAAAACGTCAGCTGTTTGCCTAGCACACAATACTGTTTCTTTGGGTTTTCCAAAGCTCACACCATACAGCCAACTTGCCAGAAAAAAAAACATTGTCAGCAGATCAATTCTTTTTCTTCAGCTAGTCTCTCTCGCTCTTGTCTGTAGCGATGTTGACAGAATAGTGTCATTCAACGGCGCCCAGGTGAAAGATGTAAGACAACCAACCTGATGTTGTGAGGTATTTTCAAGGGGAGAGAAAGAAGCTAGCTTCTCAAAGGCATCTTGGGACATTCATCCGCAAAAATGGTAACTATGTTGTAGAACAGAAGCCTAGGCCAACGTGGCCATTCTGTCATCTTATAATTGGCACCCTGGAATTTTTGGCTTTGGACCTGAAAATGCTAGAAATTTCTGGAAATTTAACTCCCCTGCCCACAAATACCTGCTCAAACAATTTCTCTCAAACAATTTATTTACCGGTAACCCTCTCAACTTAATTCTATGCACCATAACTTACCAGTTTGAATCAATTATCCCGCCTTTCCCCCAAGGCAGCTCACAAAATCAATGTAAAGCAAGAGCCTGAACTGAAAAACACCACACTTCCTGGGGAACAGGAACGCGAAATTCAAATGATGCGAAATTTAAAAAATAATTCATACTGCAGACACCCTGTAGAGTTCACCGCAACTACCCAAGGAAGTGCAAGCTTGCAATATTAAAAAAAAACCCCAAACAACAACAACTATGCACAATGATCAGCTATTTAATTTATTTCATACTTTAATTCCAGTTGGTTTTTAAAAAATCACAACAGAGGAACCCGTTTTAGTACCAAGCGTCTGCGCAATTTACAAGGTTGTGAATTTTAACCTGACACTAACAATACCTGCAAAGCCATCCCACTCTTCCTGATGCACCATCTGCTTGGCTGTTGCTTTGGAATTATACTTAAAACTCTGTTGCCATAGGCAAACCCAGTCTGATGGAATTTGACTACGATCTATATCTTTCTGGAAGGAAGAATTAATCTCCAGCGCTTGAAAGCTTTTATGCTTCATAATTTTTGATTTAAAAAAAAAAGTTTTCTCGTAGCAGGCAACGGGAACCAAGGTTCCGCAAAGGCTGCCGAAGAATTTATGGGCTTGCCTTTTCTTCACTCTGGTATACTCGAGTACTTGAAAAGTTCTGGGGTGTTTCTTTGGGGGGGGGGGGCAAACTTCACTTGTTGAACTGATGCCTTTTTATTATTCATGTTACTTTGCATTTTATCTGGATTCTATTTAGGTCTGCAATTATTATTGTTTTGCATAATATATCTTGGGGATACAACCAGGAGTTTCTGAGGGAAATGAAGATCTATTCCTGACAACTAATAAGGGCTCATTCCGCACATGCAGAATAACGCACTTTCAAACTGCTTTCAGTGCTCTTTGAAGCTGTGCAGAATAGCAAAATCCACTTGCAAACAGTTGTGAAAGTGGTTTGAAAATGCATTATTTTGCGTGTGCGGAAGGGGCCAAGGTTAGGACTGAGGAAATCTGAGTTCAGGTCTCCACTCCCTTCCCGCATCTTATGTTCTTGCTTGCTAGTGCCTTAGGTGCTGGCTGGAAAAAATAGAGTCGTGCTAGAGAATGTATGCCAGCAAAGTTAGGTCACTTCTGGTGTAAAATGGCGGTGACAAGGTAGCTTCCTTTGCACGCTGCAGAAATTCTGTGGTAAAATCATAGAGTTGTTGCACAATGCTAGAGCAGCTGGCATATCATTTCCTGTTTTCACAGGAAGTGATGTAAATGTTCCAATGCACCACCACAGGTGCACCAGGCCCATCCTTCCACATTTACTCTAGCCAGTGTCCTACCACTTTGGTATGAAGAACATTGGATAAACATGAACAAATGTTTCCCTCTCAGCATAACCTACCTTTTAGGATGGTTGTATTAATGATTAAGCAGCGAGGACAAGAACACGGTTTGCCACACTGAGGTATCTGGAAGAAGGCGACAATAAAAACGATACACAGAAAGATTCCATGTTGTCCTGGAGGGTGACTTTTGTTTTAAGTTTGTTGAAGCTGCATCTTCCACGATGGCAACCTATGAACTGGGGCATGGAGTTAACTCATTCCCAGGTTATTTCATCAGGAGCAGAACTTTCAAGGTCCTTCCAGTTAATGTGACAGTGACATATTTATTGCTACTGCCTGGCAAAGCTTAGAAGTCACTTGAAAAGTGCGACATAAGAAAATTACATTGTTCATTTCTTGTCAACATACAATGTAGTTGGTGCGAGGATAAAATGGAGCAGAAGAGAAATGTACACAGGATCCTTGGAGGAAGCGCCAGATGACAAGGTGATAGATTTACAGCAATATGCAAGGAACAGAACAGGTCTTCAAAACTCTCATGATTTCCTTCTGAAATCCTCCACCTTTCTTTCCTGAGCAGAACACCCTCAGTTTGTTTCCAAATTTTTATTTACTTCATTTATATTGCAACTTTCTGCCCAGTGGGAACCCAAAGCCCTTGCACTGTTTAACACTGCGAGGTAAGCTAAGCTGAGAGTCTGCGACTGGCCCAAATTGCCCCAGTGAACATTCATGGCCGAATGGGGATCTGAAACTGGGTCTTCCAGATCCTAAGTCCAACACTTTGACCACTGTACCACACTGGCTTTAGCAGAAAGTTTAGCAGTAGTTCTAAGAGCTAGCATGGTGTAGTGGTTAAGAGCAGGTGCACTCTAATCCTGAGAACTGGGTTTGATTCCCCGCTCTGCCACTTGAGCTGTGGAGGCTTAGCTGGTGAACTGGATTAGCTTGTACCCTCTGGGTGACCTTGGGCTAGTCACAGTTATTCGGAGCTCTCTCACTCCCACCCACCTCACAGGATATTTGTTGTTGGGGGGTGGGGGAGGGAAAGGAAATTGTAAGCCCTTTTGAGTCTCCTTACAGGAGAAAAAGGGGGGATATGAATCCAAACTCTCCTTTTTTCTAATCAATGGTATAATTTTGTAGACTTTTCTGCACCCTTGTGTCTTCTGATTCTTCCGAAAACAGTAATGAGATATTTTATTTGGATTACAGGAAGATATCTCCATCAACACTGATTATTATGGAGGTAGAAATGGAACCTTAGTTCTCTTGCAAAGCCCTGAGCTGCAAATATCCTTTTTCTCCTTCTCTGGAGGGCATCCATATTTTAAAGTCGCGCCGCCTCCTTCCCGGGTGATACGGCCTCTACGAAACAGTATGCCATTTATTTTAACCTGGCCTCCGTGGCTGCGCCCAGACATGGTGGCATAATTAAGAAATGTATTCAACCTATTACTAATTTAAAACATCTCATCAATGTTTTCATCAGAAAGCTGTTTATGGCCCACTGTGTCTCTGACGAATTTATGCATTGTAAATACAAATATATTTTATTCATAGAAAAGTCTTGCAACTTCAATTATGCAATAAGTATTTATTTGGAATTCATTATTTTTTCCATTTGCCATCCATCATTAATTCATGTTCCACTGATAAAAACCTGCTGTAAAGCTTTAGTGAACATTACAGATGACAAAATATAGATTTGTAGGGCTTTGTATTCTCCGTACGGTTTCGAAAGCCAAAAGCCACGAGGTGATCCTATTATGTTCTCGGTCGTAGTTACTGACTTTTATGATGTTCAAAACATGTTGGTTCATTGGAAAGCAGAAGGCAGTGACCTGTTTTGCCGGGCTCACTTCCACAACAGCAAATTGAAAAGGGGGGGAGAGGGATACACTTAATATGGAGAAAGGGCATTAGAAGTTTTTTTTAAACAATACTGCAGTAGAGTCCTTGTTAGGCTTTGCCCTTCTTGAAGTAAGGCCAAAATGTATAGACCGACCCATGTATATCAATTCAGGATCTTGCTACAATTGAAAGAACAAGTCCAAATAGCAGGAAGGACTATGACTTAGTAGAAATTCCTCTACTTTGCTACGGTGCAAATTCCAGGGTCTAAATCTGAGACCTTCTTCCTCAGATTTAGACCCTGGAATTTGCACCATGGAGTCTGATCCTGTTTAATCCAACCTTGGCTGGGACATCAGGGTGTCTTGGAAGTCTGCTTCATTGCTTCGATGTTTCACTAGCTTTCCTTACTTAGAACTGAGCTCTGTCTTTGGCTTGATTCCCTGCTCCTCCACATGAGCAGCGGGCTCTTATCTGGCGAACTGCAATTGTTTCCTTGCTCCTCCACATGAAGCCTGCTGGGTGATCTTGGGCCAGTCACAGTCCTCTCACAGCTCTCTCAGTCACACCTACCAAATGGCAGAGCATGCAGTGTCTTAGGACACAGGTAAAGATGGAAAACCACTGAAATCTTACCAAATAAAGCCTCCAACTTGCATAAGAAAGTGCAGAATCCAAGCCGATGGGCTGATATTTGCAGGAAGAGATTGTATTGCTAGGAAAGCCCTTCCGCCAAGGAACAACTGAGCAACAGAACTCAGTGCCTAAAAAACTTCAAGCAGAGGTGTACAGGCCGTAAATCAAGAATGCTTTATAGGTACGTGGAATCTTGCTTTACTGCACAGAGGTGGAACAGATGGTTCTTGAGGATCCTTCCAGATGTATGTTTTCATAAATCTTCAAGCAAACATTATCCAGGAACTTCTGCTGTAGTGTCCCAGCTGGGCTGTTTTTAGAAGGAAGTGGGCACATCTTCTGCAAGGGCTTCTACTCTGAGGTTGCATTTTGGCACCACCCAGTGACCAAATACAAGCAATACATCCTCGTGTTCCTACCCAACGAGGTTGGCCCATGACTGGAACAAGCATCCCAGGGGCCTGTTTTCCATAACCAGTAAGCTACTTAGTACTTAGAGTGTCGGATTTTATGGATCTACACTGACTTTCAGAGAGATGGCTTTGAAAAACCCTGCAGTGTGTTGCATGTTAAGAGCACAAAGAGAACCTTGTCGGATTGGACCAGTGGTCCATTTAGACCAGGATCGGACCAGTGGTCCATTTAGACCATTTCATACAGCAACCAGTTGCCTTCGACAGCCAACAAATGGCGGTAAAGGCCTTCCAATGTATCAGGTGTCAGAGATTCACAGCACAGGAGTCTACACCCAAATTCCATGTTGGTCTTACCACTGGGTGGAGACATCCACAATGAATGATCAATCACTGGCTACAATACACAAATGCCAATCTTCCTGCCTCACCAAACCAGCTTCATTCTCCATCGCTACTACAGCCACAGGATTCTGCCTCCAAAACAATTTGCTTTCCAGAGCAATTACAGAAAGAAAAAAGCACCCAAATGCCACCTTTGGTTTCTGCAGGTTTGGGGCTCTCTTTCTTTACACTTGACATCCCAGAATGTTATTTTGTACCGAGTGAAATGGAAATGGTGGGATGAATTGGGCGGGGGGGGGGGTTGATGAATCATTTCCTAAAGACGACTTGGAACAGTGGATTTGATTTTGAGTGAAATCTATTTACATGAAGAGTGAACCAATTTTTATTCTATTTGCCTCAGATAACTGGTCTGGACTTTCTATAAACTTCCTTCAAAGCTGTCTGTCTTCATACTCCTCTATTTGCCTTGCAGGCTGTCATTCTTGCTTGCGAGAGCTATCACACAAAACCCATGTCTTTGACTTCCTGAACTAGGAGAACACAGCCTGGCTGGATTCCAGGGCTGGTCATTTGCAAATAACACCCAGTTGTTGATCTTTGGACATGAACATGATCCTGCAAAGCAATTCTGTGCATTCAAGTTTCTGTACATTCTGTACATTCAAGTTTCCACCACATGCATCAGTATCAGCAGAAATTCTGGACCACTCTGACAGCCACTAAGTCAGACTACACAGAGAAGCCATTGAAATCCACAAGCACATGGGCAATTTCAACAGAAAGCAGGAAACTATGAAAATGAACAAATTTGGCTACCAGTACTTAAAAACACTAGAGTCAAGACAATGGTTAGTGAACACCACCCAGACACAGGATGTCTCTCTGCAGGAAACAATGAAATGGATTAAAATGCCAGGTAATTGCTATGCAGATGCCCTCACTAACTGATTATGCAACTTCAGTGTTACATACTTATGCTAAAATAGGTGGCTGCCACTTACATATGCTAAAATCCCTTGAATTCCCTTGCATTTCAAGCGCTCCATATTCTATTGTTGGAGTACACATTTATTGCGTCTAACTGCCCTGGTGAGTTTACTGCTGATGTTGTCATCTGTTTTAGAGTTAAGGTGGGAGTTGTTGTTACCTGATGTTTTAATTGGAATTTTATTGTGACTGTGTTTTATTGATTTCTACACCACCCAGAGCCCTTCGGGGATGGGAAGGTATATTAAATTTGAATAATAAATGAATGAATCAATCAATCAATCAATTAATGGGTGGATTCCACTTAACACATGCAAATTACACTTGCAAATCGCACCCTTAACACTTTTAGCCAATGCAAATGGTTCTTTCTCCCACCCTGGACATTCCACAGGTATATATACTCCACTTGCGTTACTACCATCAGATCCTCTGAAGATGCCAGCCACAGATGCAGGCGAAACGTCAGGACACAATTATACTGGAACATGGCCATACAACCCGGAAAATCCACAACACCCTAGCTGTTGAATGCTTTGTCTCTACCAATTTAATTGTCTAAGTATCGAAAGCTTCTTAAGATGGTGATGGCTAATTCCCCTAGCCCCAAAATTCTCTATTCTGACTGGAGCTTTAGCTGCTCAAAGAACATCTTTCCTAGGATATCCCAAGGAGTGACCGTCTGCATATTAAGCACGTGTTCTGCCATTGAGCTATGGCATCTTGCATTATCTGGAATGACCACAAAGTTATCTAAATCACTTTTGATTCCACTTGCTTCCAAAGACATACATGGTTCACCTCTTTTCGTTTTAGCCACAGAACAGCGCTGTGAGGTAGCTTAGATCAAGAGGGGGAGATTGCCCTGAGCTCATTGAGCAGGCGCCACAGATTTGAATCCAAGCCCCTACCATTGCAGTTTGAGGCTCTTAATTTCTATGCCACATGGAAGAATCTCTTCCAGAGTTACAGCAAAGCCGCTGTCTGAAGTAGCATCTTCCTGAAGTAGCATTTATTTAAATAATATACTCTCCGTCCTTCCAATACGGACATAAAGCAGTTTATAGAACTGCTCTCTCGGCCTGTGAGGTAGGTTAGGCTGAGAGCATGGAACTGACCCCAGATCTTGCAGCCAGGTTCCATGACAGAGTTGAGATTTGAACATGCATCTCCCAAAGACTCGTCCAACACAGTAACATAACACCACATCCCATGGGGGGCAATTATGCTTATTATGTCTATCTATGTTGATTATGTCTGCTGCTATGATTGTTGCCTTATAGCTTATGATTACTGATGTTCTTGTTGTTTATAATGCTATGTTTATAATACTATGTTTATAATGCTATGTATATTGAGGATATCGAAGAGATAGAAAATGTGCAGAGAAGGGCAACGAGGATGATTGAGGGACTGGAGCACCTTTCCCATGAGGAGAAGCTGCAGCATTTGGGACTCTTTAGTTTGGAGAGGAGACGTCTGAGAGGGGATATGATTGAAGTCTATAAAATTATGCCCGGGGTAGAAAATGTCAACAGAGAGAAATTTCTCTCTCTTTCTCACAACACTAAAACCAGGGAGCATACATTGAAAATGCTGGGGGGACAAATTGGGACTAATAAAAGGAAACATTTCTTCATGCAACATGTGATTGGTGTTTGGAATATGCTGCCACAGGAGGTGGTGATGGCCGCCAACCTGGATAGCTTTAAAAGGGGCTTGGACAGATTTATGGAGGAGAAGTCCATCTATGACTACCAATCTTGATCCTCCTTGATCTGAGACTGCAAATGCCTTAGCAGACCAGGTGCTCAGGAGCAGCAGCAGAAGCAAAAGGCCATTGCTTTCACATGCTGCATGTGAGCTCCCCAAGGCATCTGGTGGGCCACTGTGAGTAGCAGTGCTGGACTAGATGGACTCTGGTCTAATCCAGCAGGCTCTTTCTTATGTTCTTATGATGCTGTGTTTATTGATGTTTTGTTGCTTGATGTTATGATTACTGATGTTTGCAATTATG
Organism: Sphaerodactylus townsendi; assembly: GCF_021028975.2. NCBI lineage: Eukaryota > Metazoa > Chordata > Lepidosauria > Squamata > Sphaerodactylidae > Sphaerodactylus > Sphaerodactylus townsendi. The sequence continues at coordinate 142,872,300 of NC_059428.1, forward strand.
CTGTTGTTGTTCATCACCCTGAGCACTTCGGGGGAGGGCGGTATACAAATTGAATAGTACAATACAATACAATGACTGAAGTAACAACTAACAAGGGATTTATATGTTAAAGTCCTGTTTACTTCAACCCACCCAGAACATCCCCAGATGTTCCTTTGGGTCTGCATCATTTTGCACCATTTTATCTAACAGAAGATGAACAAGGATTGTTGCGGGCACTGAAAAATCACTCCTGATGTTCTTCCGCGAGTCTCTGATCTTACGGTATCCCCCGGTTGGTGGCAGTGGCAGTGGGGGAAAGTGGCATCAAGTCACAGCTGACTTAACCATGACCCCGTGAAGCTCCACCTCATGGGGTTTTCAAGGCGAGAGCCGAACAGAGGTGGTTTGCCGTAGCCTTCCTCTGCGCACTGAGCCTAGATGTTCTCGGTGGTCTTCTGAGATCCGACAACATCAAGCTAGACTGGGCCATCCTGGCCAGGGCATGCAGAGTTTATACCCCCCGTGCCCATCCTCCCGCTAAGGGTGAGCTATTTCACAGCGCTGCTTCATCAGGAGTGGTTTCAATAATGCAACCACATCCGATGCAGAAAAGAGCAAAACCCAACCATGAGAGGAGGCAAAACAAGCAAACGCTGCACTCTGGACTCTTCAGGCTCCCCCAAACCTTTAATTATTTACTTAAGTTATTTCTGATGTGCCCTGGGCCACTCTTTGGGAATTACCAGCTCGCTCGCATCACAAAGCCACTTGCGCGGTTCCCCCTTCCTCCTTCCTCAGATGTATGCATCATTAGGTCAGAACAAAATCTTTTCCGTTGCATTATTAAGGAGACATTTGCAGCAAAATGTTTTTTCATTTGCCGGTGCAAGCCCTCGCTGTTATCTTCCTGCTTTTAAAAAGGGACATGCCACTCCACTGAATTCTTGCTTGTACCCTGGGAGAGGGAAGGGTGGATGCACTGTAAAACATTATGAATTATGAGAAACGGGGCAGAGATGTGGCCGTGATGACAGGTAACCAAGGAGTGCAATTTTAACGGAGGGCACTGAGCATCTCCGTGGTTCAGGGAACAACTTCATTGTTCCAACGATGGACTGTTTTAGCCAGTATGCCACACCCTGGCCACATGGAAGGCACAGTTGGTGGCATCACATCTAGGGACCCCAAAAACCTTCAGTTAACCCTCAGACTGTGATTACTTTAAGGACCACCAACTCCCATATGAACCCACCAGAGTGCTGTGGTCATCATCAGAGGTCCTGCTATGGGTACCCCACTGCCTGAAGCTAGACAGGTGTAAGGGTCTGTTACTCAGATCATCAATCAAGACTCAAGAAGGTTTCAAGAGCTTTATTGGAACGGTGTCAGCCCAAGGCTCAGATAGCCGAAACTAAAGTTTGGCTCTCTGGCCTCTGGTATATACCTGTAAGTTACAGAAAGGTTCAAACCATAATCCCCCCACCCTCGCATTCCCATAATATCAGCATTTGAAAGGACGGTGGAAACAGAGGCATTGTTTGGGACGGACAGTTCACTCCCTCAGAGAAAGGCAGATAAGAATGAATGTTCAAACTCTCTTCACTAGTTACAAGCAAGGAGGAGAAGGACTCCTTAGCCTCAGGCGATGATAATGGCAGACCCATCTGTGACCTTGGTGCGGATGTGCGAGATGCCAGGCTGAGAATGGTGCAGACTTGACAACAGGTGAAACCTGAAACAGGTGACAACCTGAGACATTTCCCCCTCTCCCTGGGAGATTAGTCTGTCTCCCTCGATCACTGTCTTCCACCAGTTGGAGTCCCTTTTCACTTTGTTCAGCATCCTCTTGCTAACGCTCACTGGCCCTCCAGTTGGTGTGTTTATATGTGTGCTGCTGGCAGCTGTCGACTATGGCAGAGTCAGGCAGTCAAAGTGCAGGGCAGGCAGCAGGCAGAGGTATGATCCAAAGTCAGGGAAGGTGGGAGGCAGAGGCATGGTCAGGCAGGTCCAAAGTCAGGTAGTCCAGGAGTGGAAGCAGGCAGACAGGCTAGGAATTGAGGTTCAGAGGAACTAAGCAGGAAGCCAGGTGCATGGGACCTCCCTGTGAAATGCACTTGTTGCACCCAGGCAGAGCCAAGCCTCAGACAGGGGTCATATAGGATGCCAGTCCCAGTTCTCTCAGATCACCCTCAGCCCCACCTACCCAGTGGTGGGATTCAAATAACTTAACAACTGGTTGGTTATGGTGGGTTTCCCGGGCTGTGTGGCCGTAGTCTGGTGGATCTTGTTCCTAACGTTTTGCCTGCATCTGTGTGTATCACACCTCTGAAGATGCCAGCCACAGATGCAGGTGAAACGTTAGGAACAAGATTCACCAGACCACGGCCACACAGCCCGGGAAACCCACCAGAACCAGTTTAATCCGGCCGTGAAAGACTTCGACAATACATTAACAACTGGTTGTTTACAAGCACCATTTTAACAAGCGGTTCTGTTGAAGTGTGTAAACTTGCTGGATCCCACCACTGCACCTACCTCACAAGCTGTCTGTTGTAGGGAGAGGAAGGGAAAGGAGCTTGTAAGCCGCTTTGAGACTCCTTATGGTCGAGAAAAGTAGTGCATAAATCCAACTCCTCCTCCTTCAATAAGGCATTATATGGAGGTGGTCAAAAGATCAGACAATCCAGCTGTTAAACAAAAGTTGAAGGCCTTTGTTAAGGTGGACCTAATTAGCATGAGGTGAGGGGAACTTTCTTTGGCAAGGCCATTCCAAATTTTAGGCTCCAACTTCCTGCTAATATTGACCTTCCAAAATATGAGTGAGTGAGTGAGAGAGAGAGAGAGAGAGAGAGAGAGAGAGAGAGAGAGAGAGAGAGAGAGAGAGAGAGAGAGAAATCCCTGCTGTGACTTGGTCACCGTCAGATGCAGGAGGCAGTGGATGCTTATACACAACTTTGCTTAAGACCACCTTGCTTATTAATAATCTTTCCCGGCCTCACACAGGTAGATATATAGGATTTAAAGGGGCCAGAGGCAGCAGCTCCTCGGCTGCACCCCCTCCCCTCGCTGCCGAGCGCTAAGACCACCTATGCCGAGTTGTTCTTCACTGATTGATTTATCTTACGGAGGTTCGCTGGCTATTGTTTTTATTGCCGTGTGTTTATGAGAAATGGAACCTTTCTTTAAGGGGGCGGGGGACACCAGAGCGAGGCAAAAGCTTGCAGCTTTGTTTGTTTATTGCTTCTCTGAGCATCAGTTCATGTCCCTTGGATTCCACTGCCAATGTAAGGGATTAAGGGGCTAAGTGAGTCTGACTGGCTTGGGGATCTTTCAGCGACGTCGCTCTGGCTCTACCCTTTCACAGGCAATTTTATTTAACCCGAGAAAAAAAGTCCCCAGATGCCAGGAACGCCAACAACACGACTGCCTATCTTGGGGACAATTCAATCTCTTCTTTGCAATTTCTTCTCATGAACGGGGCGGGTGTTGACTGAATTGCAAAAGGTTGTGTTTTGAAATAAAACGAGTTTAAATAACTGCCTGCTCATACTGAAGTGGCTAGCTATGATTAGAGGATGATCCTCAACCCCTTTCTACAGGGCAAAAACATTCGTAAATCCCCCATCATCTTCTATAATAGTGGCTCTCATATGTACAGCCTTGGGGTTTTTTGTGTCTGCGCTCCAGCTCCTAAACCATTATTGGTCTGTCTATCTGAGAGATCATAGAATCATGGAGTTGGAAGAGACCTCAAGGGCCATCAAGTCCAACCCACTGAAATGCAGGAACACATAATCAAAGCAATCCTGGCAGATGGCCATCCAGCCTCTGTTTACAAACCTCCAAAGAAGGAGACTGCCACACTGTGAGGTAGTGCATTCGACAGTCGAACACCCTTTACAGTCAGGAAGTTTTTTCTGATGTTTAGGTGGAATCTCTTTTCCTTCACCTTGAACCCATTACTCCTGGTCCTAGTCTCTGGAGCAGTGGAAAACAAGCTTTCTTCCTCACCAACATGACATCCCTTCCAATATCTAAACATGGCTATCATGTCACCTCTTCACCTGCACCAAACTAAACATCCCCAGCTCCCTAAGTCTCTCCTTGTGGAGCATGGATTCCAGACCTTTTACCATTTTGGTTGCCCTCCTCTGGACCTGTTCCAGCTTGACAATATCCTTCTTGAATTGCAGTGCCCAGAACTGTACACAATATTCCAGGTGATGTTCCAACATTCACCAGTTCAGCTCGCCTCTTGCTCGTCCATTGCAATATAGAGCCAATTTTTCAGGAAGGATGCTCAAGAGCTGTTCAGGCCAGTTCATTGGGAATTTTCAGTGCATACAGTCATACACAGAGCACATTAATGCCCATTCCATGGGTCCCCCCAGTCTGTTGTCAATTATTTAAGTTATGAATTACACTGCCATCACACACACACACACAGTGTCCAGGGATGGGGCTAACTCTCAGCACCCAGCAGCCTGTTACACCCCCTCCTTACCACAAGTGCCCACCCAGGGACCCTGGAGCACCCCACAACCAACAGCAATCAGCTTCTCGGGGAACGGCAGCCAACGTTCTACATGTGTATATGACATGCAGTTAACATACACATACCGCATCGACTGATATTATAATAGGTGTGCAATGCAAACCACAACGTGCACTTCGAACTGGTCAACAAAGCCCACGGGAAAAAAGGAAAGGGATCAAAACGTTTGACAAACATACGAAAGCATGTAATAAGGAACAGAACCGAAGTATCTGCTCATCCCTAGAAGGAGATGCTTGCCTACTCTCTCTGCTGTGGTCCATCACTACAGTTGCTAACATGTATTTGTGCCTCGGCAGGTATAGCCTTGAGTCAGTATACGTTTAGAACAATAGAATCGTAGAGTTGGAAGAGACCCCAAGGGCCATCAAGTCCAACCCCCTGCAATGCAGGAACGCACAATCAAAGCACCACTGCTAGATGGCCATCCAGCCTCCCTTTAAAAACCTCCAAAGGAGACTCCGCCACACTCCGAGGGAGTGCATTCCACTGTCCAACAGCCCTGACTGTGAGGAAGTTTTTCCTGATTTGCCCATCATCTTAGCAGCACTAGACTAAACTTAGCTGGTCGATAAAAGTCTTCATGTTGCACAAGGACACAATTCAGCGGAAGAGTATCTCCACTTTGCAAACAATAACCTCTCCAGTATAGAAACCTGGGGAGGAGTATGGCTGGAGGAGATGGAGATATTTCCTTCAGAGTGGCTTTAATATGAAATTTCTAGCGAACTCTTCAGCATATTCTCAGCTTGATACATTATGGCGTCTTGTGCGGGTGTCAATTATAGGCACTAAATTGTTTGTATTCCTTCAGGGTTTTCAGGCCTAATGTATTTGCTCGGATACCTTTCTTTTTTTTTTCCAGGTCATTAAGATACAGTTGTCAAAAGAATGGATAGAACAAGCTTTTTTATTCTCTTTTAACGCTGGGGGGAAAGTGGGGAAAGGGGAAGGGCTTTTACCGCCCCCTCTTTCGCCAGCAACTTTGTTTCTTACCTTGCCAGTTACTAGGAGGGGGGGGGGGAATGCTAAATTTATGTGGTCTCCCCTCCCTACAGCCATAACATGTCACCGGTTCAACAGACAGATGAGCTGGCACCCTCAAAATTCTTCCCCTAAATCAGGAATGTCCAAATTCACCTCGCAATTAAAAAGCAGGAAGCTTCACTGAAAGCCCCTCAGCAATGTTAGGTCAAACTGTGCTTGAAGCATCCAGCTTCCAGAAGCAAAGGAGGTTTCTGGGTGGAAAACTTTTCAAGTTTCAGAAGGGAGGAACCATGGGATAGAGATGTAACAATAACACATACAAATTGTGGAGTTCTGCTACGATACGAGGACGATAACCATAGCAACATCTGGCAGAAAATAGAAACGACATCAGGTGGAGAAATTTCAGCTTTAGGATGAGCTATTTGTACAACCCCCGTTGAAGGGGAGAGCGTTGGGCTTCATTAAACGTTTATCTAATTTCGAAGCAAGGAAGTTGAGTTCAGGAGAAGGCGTTCATTACCGAACAAAGGGGATTAAAAGAGAAATGTAAAATTCTACATAAATTATACATTTTATGAGGCAAATATATCTTTTCACATGGCCTGTTAAAATAATGAATAATAAAGGAAATAATGGGAAGACCAAAAAGGGAGTAACAATTTTTCCAAGCGGAGTGATCCATCACACAGATTAGAGGATAAAATGACCGTGTAGAGTAGGAACGTTCATGCAGCGGTATTTATTAAATTATACCTTTGTAAAATCCAGTCCCTAAATTAGTACAGTGTAAAGATATTTTTCTAGTATCGTGACCCATTTGACTTCTGCTGTATAGGTGGGATCCTACCCCTGTCCTATCATTCTATGGAGCAAAATTTATCTAGTAAAATTTTTATACCACACACTATCTTCAAGTTTGAAGCTTTCCTATAATCCACGGAGCCTTCCTTCAATTTAAGCAGCTGTTATAGAATGGTTAGCCACAATAGGTGAACAGGGTTACCAGATTCAGAACCAATGTTGTGGGGACAATAGGACAATAGGACACAAACTTTGTTTTCTGCAGCCCAGTGGCTATGCTTGGAACCCGAAGGCTGGGCTAGACGGATCACTAGTCCGATCTAGTACGGCTATTTTTACACTCCCAACTGAAGGTCAAGAAGCAGTTCTAGTTTTGTCTTCTCTCTGCTGCGCTGGTTTACATCATTATAGTGCAGTAAACAAAATGAAGGCAAAATAGGCTTACCTGGCTGTAGTAAAAGAGCGGTTGTTCAGGTGAATACTGGAATAAAGGGGAAAACGCTGTTGTTTATGCACTTTTTGACCCTCACTGTACTTGGCAAGCTGGCAGCAATGCCTAACAGTCACAGAAAGGGGAGAGGAGTCAGTCAGCATCCAACAACCAAGGCAGGAGACAAAGATTGGGGATCACCATAAAATGCAGGAGAGCTTGAGAGCAGACTCAAGCAGAAGAGAGCAGGTATTGAACCTGCAAAAGCGGAGATTAAATTGCAGGTTTGTCCAGGGCTCTGAGAACCCTATCCTTTCCTGTAGCCAGAATTCCCCCCCCCCCCCCCCACCTTGCAAAGTTCTATTTAGGTCCTAGATCCCACCAAGATCTTCATGTTCCAATTTTTAGCATATGAACTGCCAAACTGATCTATATGCTATCATATTATTTTTATGACACTCTTCAAACTAATCTGATCTTATGTGTTAATAGACGGGGGATACAAAAATGTGGAACGTTTGAAAAGAGTTTGTTCTTGTGATCTGGTTACTGTTGAAACACTTGACCATTCTCTGTTGTATGCCCCAAATATGATAGGATACGGATTAAATATATGAACTCCATTTATTTTTGCAGCGTTCTCAATGGCAAGAATGTTATAAAAATCCATATCTCCTGAATAGTTCTGGTGTGCTTTTTTGTGAGAATGTTGCAAAAGGCGTGTTTTTTTCTCACTTGTAATGTTGTTTAATCTGGTATTTGCTATAATCTTACCTGATCTCTAACGTATTGCTAATTTTTGTAATTCTCCTTAAGTCTCGTTGAGAAAGGAGGCCTATAAATGAACTAAGTAAACAAACAAGTGTCTATATGGAGCACCTAGAAATGCTATGCTAAGGCTGGAATCCTGGAGCATTCCCCCTCCCCCTTGGGAGTAAGTCACATTGAAGAAAACAGGACTTACTTCTGAGCAGATTTGCTTAGATGGTCTCTAGCAATGCAGCTCTCTGCAAAATTATTCTCATCGAAGCCCGCAGAAAGCAATGAGTGTAACTTGGAGTAACTCTGCATGGGATTGCTGTGTAAACCTCCTCTCGCCCTAGTAGCATCTCTCGGATGGATTTTCAATGTGATCGCATTTTTAAGCAACACATGGTTGAATCCACACAGCAGAAAGGAGAAGCTCCAAGAACAAGTTCTTGGAATCATTAAGGAAATGGGAGAAATCTCTCTCTCTCTCTCTCTCTCTCTCTCTCTCTCTCTCTCTCTTTTGACACAGCTGGTTTTCCTGTAATAGCTTTATGCTTATATAACCAAAACTAGGCAATGCATTTCCATTACCACTTATCTACCCAGTTGGGAGGGCTCAATTGTTGTGTCTTTTTTTACACCCAACACTACGTCTCACTCCCCATGAAACGTATGCTAGACGTTGGAACTATGCTTAAAACCCAGGAGTTTTTGGCCTACTACATCTGATGTTCACAGCCACACGGGATTCCATTATCTTAGCGTTGTATCGCATCTTGGACACTGGAACACATCATAGACTTTGTAGAATTAAGGCTGGAAAATCAATATTAATCCTCTCCTCCATTTTGGAGCAGGGAAAGCGATTCACAAGGCAACAGCTCGGCTCTAACTGGTGACAGGAGGGGACTACGGAGCTGCAATCAGAAGCATCCTTCGCAGAAATCGTTATTAGTTGGAGGGTAGTGAGGAAATCAAATGGGCGAAGGAATAAAGGAAATGGGAATCCCAACTGTGGGAGTCCTCAGATCCAGGGATAGATAAACTGAAACCTGCTCACCTAATTCTGAACTTCAGCGGACTAGAGCATAATTACTTTATAGTGCTGACTTCCAAGGTTAGGATCCAAGTGAACAAGACAATAGTGATATAGCCCTTGATTCAAGAGATGCCGAGTTCTGGAGAAAGTTTTCTTTCCTAATCTTTCCCTCCCTATCCTACCGTGTTTCCCCGAAAATAAGACAGTGTCTTATATTAATTTTTGCTCCCAAAGATGTGCTATGTCTTATTTTCAGGGGATGTCTTATTTTTCCACTCCACAACTGCATGCTCTGGTGTTCTGTTCGACGGGCATTCTTCAAACAAAAACTTTGCTACGTCTTACTTTCGGGGGATGCTTTATATTTAGCACTTCAGCAAAACCTCTACTATGTCTTATTCTCAGGGGATATCTTATTTTCGGGGAAACAGGGTATGTGTAACAGGACAGTCTAGGAAGGGTATGCCCTTCATGCTTACCAGAAAATAATAAACTGTTAAGAGATTTAGGGATGCCTAGAGATTTAGACTTGGCTATACATTCATTCTTCTTGTATGGTGATGCCACCTATCTACTAAATGACTGTTGACTTGTTGTAAATTGGTTATAATTGGTTTTAATTGTATTTATGATGTTTTAAAATTTTAAATTGTTTATTGTATTGTCTGGATTTTATTGTAAGCCGCCTGGAGTCTTCCAGAAAAAGGCGGGGTATAAATGTAATGTAATAAATAAATAATAAATAAATTTGGGGCAGGTCAGTTTCCTCTGCCCTTGTAGCCGTGCTGAGCCAAAACTACACATGTCAGTTGAAGTACATCTGAGACAGGCACTGGGAAGGAGCTCGTCCTACACCCCCCAAACCTACACACAACAGCTAGGTTGTGAGTCTGGCATCCACAAGCACAAGTTACATCTCCGGGGTCAGGGTCGTTTGGAAACAATCAGCACATGTGATGTCATCTGGGCATCTGCTTTTATTGTAGATAGGCAATATATCGACATTGTTATTGTATTATTGCTATGTTATGGAATGTTATGCTATTGTGCTCTGTTATTATCATGCTGCTGTTGCTATGAAATGTTATGTTGATGATTGCTGATGTTGTTATAAGCAGAGGCGTAGCTAGGGAAAATGGAGCCCAGTGTAAAATCTGAGTTTTGCGGAGGGGGGGCATGTTCGTTTGTGTTTTTTGTATTTTTTAGTGTTTTTCAGTTTTTGGCCTGCAGGGGGTGCAATTTTTAGGCTAGCACCACCAAGCCTTCAGGATATCTTTAGGAGACTCTTCTGATGATACTGCCCAGGTTTGATAAAGTTTGGCTTAGGGGGTCCAAAGTTATGGACCCTCAAATGTGTAGCCCCCATCTCCTATTAGCTCCCGCTGGAAACAATGGGGGATGGGGGCACCCCCTCTGGGAGTCCATAACTTTGGACCCCCTGAACCAAACCTCACCAAACCTGGGTGGTACCATCAGGAGAGTCTCCTAAAGATACCCTGAAATTTTTGTGCTACTAGCCTAAAAACCGCACCCCCAGCAGGCCAAAAACTGAAAAAAAAAAACACTAAAAATGCAAAAAAAACCTTGAATTTTTGCACGCCCCCCCCCCCCCCCCTTGCCTTCCAGGAGGTTACTCAGCACGAAACTTTGGTTATGGCAAGCGTGTCACCCCCTGGCCCCTTTGTAGCTTCGTCTCTGGTTATAAGTTTATTAAACTGTTACTATTTGTTAACCTAATATAGAATTATTAAGTATTTATTGAACTGTTGGTCCATTGTGAGGCTAGTGAAATTGGTATTGTTACTTTGCTTACTCCTACTGTATTATTATGTTATTGCTTATTTACTATGTTATGCACCACCCTGAGCCCTTCAGGGAAGGGCAGTATATACATTAAATATCTAATCTAATCTAATCTAAATAAATAGAAAAATAAAATAAACACATACATTCTTGCATGTGCAGAAACTTCTCTATTGCTGTTCTACTAACAGCAAACATGGTCAAATGGACATTAGAAGGAACAAGTAGAGAAAAGACTGTTGGGAAGGTGGACTATATTGTCCCACAGAGATCGACTCTCCTTTTCTCAAAGTCTAAATTTTCACCACCTTCTGATTTTCCCTCCTTTAAACTGACTTTCATTAATGGGTACTTTGTGAAGCCCTCATCAGAATGGTGGAAAGGTTAGAAAGAAGGACTTGGATTCCCTGAAAAGCAAATACACTCACTTCATTGCCTTGGTCCAGGGGCATGATCCCTCACACTCAAACCCCCAACTTTTCTCTGTAATAATCAAAGCAAGGAGAACCAAAGATGCCATCCTGCCAGGCACTGATCAGCAACCAAGAGATGTTGATAGCAGGCCTATTGACATTTGACTGGTCACTGCTGAAGAAGAAGAAGAAGAAGAAGAAGAAGAAGAAGAAGAAGAAGAAGGAGGAGGAGGAGGAGGAGGAGGAGGAGGAGGAATAGTTTGGATTTAGACCCCACCTTTCTCTCCTGTAAGGAGACTCAAGGTGGCCTACAAGCTTGTGAGGTAGGTGGGGCTGAGAGATTTCCAAGAGAACTGTGACTAGCCCAAGGTCACCCAGCAAGAATGCAGATAAGCCTCTGCCACTTAGGTGGTGGGGAATCAAACCCAGTTCTCCAGATTAGAATCCACCTGCTCTTAACCACTACACTATGCTGACATGGACTCATTGAGTGTGGTGACTCTGATATTCTTATCAGGACGATGGAGAAGAATGAGAAGCAGAAACGGTGATCGCTTGCAAGCTTGGAGGGCTTTTTAATTTCAGAAGGTGTGTCTCTCATGGCGTCAACTGTGAACCAAGGAATGGGATCAACGTTGCCTGCAAACTTAATCCCAGGGTTACTACATTGGCAGGAGCTTCAAGACCCTTCTGGTTAGTTTTGGCAGTGACATATTTATTGCCCCTGCCTTGTGAAGCTCACCACTTACTTGAAAGTCTGACACAAGAAAATTACATTGTTCGTTCCTTGTCAACATACTGGAATATATGTGCCGACTCTGGATTTTTTTTGTATTAATAGCAAGGACAGGCAGACAGCAAATTGTAGTGGAGACAGACGAGATATCCTTAATGGAAAGCACCACTAGGCTGCAGGAAGCACCCAAACCCTCATACTGTCAATGCGATTTTGGGCTGTAACAATAGGAGCATATTGTCTAGAGCGATGTAATTGCACCTCTCTATTCTGCATTGGTTAGACCCCACCTGGAATATTGTGTATGGTTCTGGGCACCACAATTCAAGAAGTATATTGATAAGCTGGAATGGGTCCAGAGGAGGGCAACCAAAATGGTCAAAGGTCAGGAATCAGTGCCCTACAAGGAGAGACTTAGGAAGCTGGGGATGTTTAGTTTGGTGAAGAGAAGGTGAAGAGGTGACATGATAGCCATGTTTAGACATTGGAAGGGATGTCATGTTGGTGAGGGAACAAACTTGTTTTCTCCTGCCCCAGAGACTAGGACCAGGAGTAATGGGCTCAAGGTGAAGGAAAAGAGATTCTACCAAAACATCAGGAAAAACTTCCTGACAGTAAGGGCTGTTCGATAGTGGAATGCACTACCTCAGGATATGGTGGAGTCTCCTTCTTTGGAGGTTCTTAAAGGGAGGCTGGATGGCCATCTGTCAAGAATGCTTTGATTATGTGTTCCAACCCTATGATTCTATGTCCCTCAGAACAATTATATATTTTGTCCCAAGAATTTGGAGACAGGATTTAGTGATGCAATTACTGCCCAATGTGAGTCAAAAAGTTGAAACGAGCAGAGATCCACAATAATGGATTGACTGAGCATTAGAACTCTCTCTCTCTCAGCCTAACCTATTTCACAGTATTGTTGTGAGGATAAAATGGAGGAAGGGAAAACTGTATAGGATGCCTTGGTGGAAGGACTGGATCGAAACAAGATATCTAGATGGAAAGAATTGGCTGTGTCTGGTCACATTGGTGAGGCTTGTTAATCTCAGGGGCAGAAAAGTCACAATACTTGCAAAAGTCTCACTTAACTCGGCATATGTCTTTTCCCCCATTTTTAGCCTATTTATCTTGCAATGCTATCACATGACAAACTACGTTTCTCTGCATATATAATTGTGTATAACTAACTCATCCCTAAACACTAATTAGCGCAGCTAATTAATCCTGAGAAGTGAAAATTATTCTTCCTTGGAGATCGCTTTCACACTTAAGGGGGAAGAAAACAGAGATCGTTCAGAATAATCATTTGACTTCTAAAATACCATACACAAGTCCCCGAACAACAGCCCAAAATAATTTAGCTAACAAAGGAAAATAATTTTTTAAAGGAACTGTTGCTGTCATGGCATAGCTTAAACCGTGTTTTGTGCCCACCGGCCACTCCTCTAGGGAGGGGGAATTGGCTGGTAAAAGTTTTGCCTAAAGTTCATTTCTAAGAAAAGGGAAAATGCTTTCAGGTTATAAGAGATAGAACTAAACCAACCGCAGCGTTCTATCGCTCTTTGGGTTCTTGCAGGTAATTCCTCAGCTTTATCCAAGTGTGTATTCGTGATAGCAGGATAACTGGACTCTTTGGGTATTGAGAGAAACAAGACTGTTTTCAGGATGGCCGGCAATGTTTAATCCTGTGTGGGCTGGGGTGATAGTTCTAGTCTACGCAACCCTGTTGAATTTTACATCAGCTTAAAATTAAACCTGCCTGAAAAGGTTGGGAAAACCTGGGGTATCTGAGGGCCATCCAAAGAGTTTTGAGAAGGCTTGCTCCCATTTGGAAGCCGTGGCCTGCAGACTGCAAGGATGCTAACAATGTTGAGGAGGACATTAATTCATTGGGTTGCCGTGAGTCGGAAGCAACTGGATGGCACACACACACACCAGGCCTGTGCAAGTTTTCAGGAAAGGGATTTCTCAGGAAGAAGAAGAAGAGAAGAAAACTTTGGATTCATACCCCATCTTTCTCTCCTGTAGGAGACTCAAAGGGGCTTACAATCTCCTTTCCCTCCCCCCCTCACAACAAACACCCTGTGAGGTGGGTGGGGCTGTGAGAGCTCCATAGAGCTGTGACTTGCCCAAGGTCACCCAGCTGGCATGTGCTGAAGTGAACAGGCCAATCTGGTTCCCCAAATAAGCATCCACAGCAGAAGTGGCAAAGCAGGGAATTAAACCTGGTCCCCCAGATTAGAGTGCACCTGCTCTTAACCATTACACCACTACTGCTCCTGGAAAGGGAGAAGTCACCTCTTGATGAAATCAGCACATGAATTCACCAAAAGATAATGAGAGCTGGGCTTATACATTCCTGTGGATCGTGCACCGTGGTCCGCCCATGTACGGAGCAAAGCCACAGGACTGGCAAAGTCTCAGAACAAGGGCCGTTGGCCTCCCTTTCCTGGAGGCCATTAAACAAAAGGGGGTAACGCCTCCTCCCAAATAAATGAAGAAAACACATTCTACTCGGGATTATAATAGGAAAGACGATGCGGTATGATCGATGGGCAATTCCGTGGAAAGCGGTGGGGGTGGGAGAAGGACATCCATCACTGTATATCCCGTGTGCTGATGATGCAGAACCGCGGAGACACTCAGTGTGTGGCTGCAGGAGCAGCCGGAATTGTAATCAGAGTGAGGTATGGCGGAGGGCTGGCATTTTAATATCTGTATTAAACGGCTTCCAGTGGGCATCCGCGAACGATAAACAAACAGGGACATTTTCTTTTTTTAGGGGTTATAAGTAAAGGGACACTGTCAAGATAAAAATCATATATTAAAAATCAATTTCCTTTCGGTACTAAGCATTATTAAAACACTAAGGATCGGTGGGGAATTCGAGCCACTCGTCACCTTTCATGGGTTCCGTGTCGTGGCTGTCATTTAGACGGCAATACAGTTTTTGGAAGAAAACAGTTAGTTTGATGGACTGTTTGGGGGGGGGGATAGACGAATGTCAGCAGCATCCCAGGTGAGGTCTGGGTCCTCAGAACTAATACTTAAGACAGCACGGCACTAATTCAGGATGGAGGCTTTAAAGGTATCGGTCTTGATATAATGGGGAAAAGTCCAGCAGAGAAATAATGAGGTCTCCTTTGAACATCCAAGTTGGGCTGCACATTACATTCTCCTCCAAGAATCAGGAAGAGCAGTATGCCTCGATGACTGTGGATTGGACTGCCAACATTCCAGGTGAGGCCTTGATGGCTCCCAAAATGACAACTGCTACCCCGACTATAGAAATCAGTTCTCCTGGAGAAATTGGCTGTGTTGGAAGGTGGACTCTGTCACACTATACCACACTAGGGTTCCCCTCCTCATCAACCTCCACCATCCTCAGACTCCATCCCCAAAACCTTCAGTAATTTTCCAATCTAGAGTTGGCAACCCTACAAAATATGGAGTATGTGGTCCCAATCTAGCAGTTGGCAGGTCGGCAAAGAGCCAACGTGGCCTCCTAACAAATAACTCCTTCGGTATTCTTTCTCACATCCCCCACCCCCAACCTAAAATGTTCCGTGAAAACAAACCATGTGACTGTCAATGCAAGGGTAAGAGCAGCTGCCTCTAATCTGGAGAATTGGGTTTGATTCCCCACTCCTCTACGTGAGTAGCGAACTCTTATCTGGTGAACTGGATTTGTTTCCCTGCTCCTACACATGAAGGTCACTGCTGGGCAATCTTGGGCCAGGCACAGTTCTCTTTGGACTCTCTCAGCCCCACCTACCTCACAAGGGAGAGGAAGGGAAAGAAGTTTGTAGGCCCTTTTGAGCCACCTTACAGGAGAGCAAGGTGGGGTATAAACCCAAACTCCTCCTCTTTTTCTCTTTCTTCTATATTTTCACCCCAAATTTTGCCTTCCAGTCCATCCCGCTTGGCAACCCTGGGCAATATACATTCAGCTGTTGTCAGACTGCTCCTCAGCACCAAGCATTCATTTATGGGGTGTGTTTTTGAGAGGGGAAAACAGGCTCACAATTCAGTCCCTCCCCCCTCCCCCAAGGAAGCATACATAGTTTGTTAATTAGCAGCTGAAAACACATCAAGCAACTTCTACGTTTTGCCAAAATAATAATTAAAAGCCATTAAAGAAAGAACGTTTTAATGTGGACCTCCGCAAACTGGTTACGGAGTAATTAACTTGAAATTCGCTTAAATTAGTAGAGAGTCACAACAAGCGAAGGCGGAGTCCAGAGTGGATTGAAGCATGAAGGAATGCGCCAAGCGAGGTGGCGCTTGGGGAAAAAAGAACATCCCTGAGAAGATCCGTCTCATTCAACGGACATCAAGATCGACAATGGAGGGTGAACTCCTACGGAACTGAGGGAATGACTCAATAGATGAAGCTGAACCCTTTCAAGACTGGGACCAGAATATGAGACAGCTAACTACATGAGGCGGGGAATTCAAACATGCATCTTTCTGATCCCAGCTGGACATTATAGCCACTACATGGCTCCTGGGAAGAATCCAACTACTGGGGATACAAACTGCTGGCATGCATGTAGGGCGAAATGAAGGCACCTCAGAGGAAACTCGGCTGGTTCCATTACATTCCTGCCATTTTCAATGGTCATGGGAATTTCCATCCTCCCATCTGCAAAGGTTCACCTAATTCCACAGACCCCAGAATTCCGAAGCACTTCAGTAGTTACTACAATGCAGATGCCCTCATTAATTGATCATGCTATCTTCATGGCTACTCACATACTAAATGGGTGGATCCCACTCAACACATGCAAATCAAGCTTGATAATTACATCCTTTACACTTGTTAAAACAGGCAAATGGTTCTTTCTCCCACCCTGGACATTCCACAGATACATATACTCCTCTTGCTTTACTACCATCAGATCCTCTGAAGATGCCAGCCACAGATGCAGGCGAAACGTCAGGAGAAAATGCTACCGGAACATGGCCATACAGCCCGGAAACCACACAACACCCCAGTGATTCCGGCCGTGAAAGCCTTCGATAATACTTTAGTAGCTGTTCAAGACTGAATGGCTTTCCCTGGCCGAGACCAGAACACCACCACAACAGCAAACTGAACCAGCTCTGATCTTGAAGACCCATTCTAAGAGAAAGCTGCTGGGTGCAAAAAGAGATTGAAAATTAAAAAAAAGGCTGAGACAGAATGACCGTGTGCTTTTTTAAAAAAAATGCAAAATGGAATTTCTATTTGGACAGGAGAAAAATAGAGGAGTTGGCGCTGCTTATTTTTAAGGAGAGGGAAATAGTGCTAATTTACATCACCAAATGTGACACGAATGGAGACACCGTTACACATCCCACAGTCAAAAAACATCACCTAACAAGGTCATTGCGGCTCCAGCAATTATTCTGGGCAAATTGGTTGGGTGGAATAAAAATCTAATAACACAATGTATAACCACTCAATTGTCTGCCCGCGCCTCCGTGTTACTAGATGAGCAAATTCATTTCTTTATATTAGGGAAATGATAGAGTAGTTTGCGTCGGAACACCTCACAGGGATTGCTATTAAGAGGGTGGCTTTTTATTCTTCTTCTCCCTCCTCCGTTCCTAGAATGGAATATTTAGAGTGTGGCCATTTGGGTGGAATGGGACGCTGGGTTGCATTTAACTCTCAGCCAGTCACCAAGCGTTCGCCGAAAACATGCTCCAGAGGAATTTCCAGGAGCCCCAACAATTCCCTGGATGCAAACTTCCACAATTGGTGTCAACAACCAAGCTGATTACAGCTGGCGTATGGCAGTCCACTAAGGACTGGACAAGCAACCAGGCTTTCCTGGGGCTGTGGGACTTTGAAAAGTGTCTGGGTGTTCAGCATATGGCAGGCAATAAAAGATAGCTGGGAATGGGCTCACCCAGTGAAATACATTGGCAGTAAGTCAGGACGGACGCAATACTCAGAAAAACTACAAAACCATCACAAAAAAATGATGATTTGGATGGTTTTATAAAGGAACCAGCCTTGCACACCAGGAGTTTGTCTGTCAATGGGTATCAGACACACTAAGGGGGCTCCTGACTTTTGGAGACTTAGGGGCACCTTTGAAATTCTGACCCAGCGCGGTGGTCAGGACCACAAAATGGGAGATGGAGCATGCCACAAAATGGATGCTACAGGAGACAGAGCCACACTCGGATACTACAGGAGACAGAGCCACACTCGGAAAGAGGAAGTCCAAGGGCAAAGGAGAATAGGGGTAATTTTTTAAAAAATACACTTGGGAAGAGAAGCGAGAATAAAACCAATGCTGTGGTAGCAGCTGATGCCTCAACCATGCTATTTTAATCGGCACTACCAGTCACGTTTCCAGTAGCCATGGACTCTAATCTGCAGAACTGGGTTTGATTCCCCACTTAAGAAAATAAGGAAGAGCCTGCTGGATCAGGCCAGAGTCCATCTAGTCCAGCACTCTGCTACTTGCAGTGGTCCACCAGATACCTTTGGGAGCTCACATGCAGGATGTGAAAGCATGTGCTGCTTCTGCTGCCGATCACCTGGTCTGCTAAGGCATTTGCAACCTTAGATCAAGGAGGATCAAGATTGGTAGCCATAGATCGACTTCTCCTCCATCAATCTGTCCAAGACCCTTTGAAAGCTATCCAGGTTAGTGGCCATCACCACCTCCTGTGGCAGCATATTTCAAACAACAATCACGTGTTGCATGAAGAAATGTTTCCTTCTCCACATGAATGGTGGACTTTTACGTTGTGAACTGGATTTGTTTCCCCGCTCCACCGCATGAAGCCTACTGGGTGACCTTGGGCCAGTTCCAGTTCTCTTGAAACTCTCTCAACCTCACAGGCTGTCTGCTGCGGGGAGAGGAAGGGAAAGGAGTTTGAGTCTCCTTATAGGACAGAAAGACAGGTTCAAATCCAAACTCTTTTTCTTGATGAACCAAAGATCTGATTCAGTATGAGCAGCTTTATGCTTTCATGAGCCCAGGCAGGGATAGCCAATCCCACAGCGATTGATACCACCACAGCCAAAAGCGGAGGGGGTGCTATTTATAGGAGGCAGTGCCCACACCTGTGACCGTACCCTGAAGTCTGCAGGCACTTACAGCAAGAACCGGTCGAGCATATTGTGAAAGCTTGTGAGGGAGCTTGGTCTTCCAAAGGCTCAGGCCCACTCTGCTCATGCAGAATAATGCACTTTCAATCCACCTTCAATGCACTTTGCAGCTAGATTTTACTGTGTGGAATAGCCAAATCCACTTGCAAACAATTGTGGAAGTGGATTGAAAGTGCATTATTCTGCATGCGCAGAAGGGGCCTCAAACACAGCCATGAGTGGCAGGGAGGTCAGCTGAGCTTCTACCTAGTTTTCCAACTTCTATATTCCAGGGGTTCTGGGGATGACAGTGGAGACCACAGTCACAGACAAACAGTGATCATTTGGGTCCTGGCATGGCTGCATCTGGCAATATGTCTCCTAATGTTCTTTTTGTTGCCTGATGAGTCCTCTACCGTTTTAGGACTATACTGAAAACTTGCCTAAGGGATTTTTACAACAAAACATTCCTCCCCACCACATGACCCCAATAATGTTTGGTTCTATGCGTAGAATCATAGAATCAAAGAGTTGGAAGAGACCATCAAGTCCAACTCCCTGCAATGCAGGAACACACAATCAAAGCACTCCCGACATATGCTGATCCAGCCTTTGTTTAAAAACCTCCAAAGAAGGAGACTCCACCACTCTCCGAGGCAGTGAATTCCACTGTCAAACAGCCCTGACAGTCAGGAAGTTCTTCCTAATGTTTAGGTGGAATCTCTTTTCCTTCACCTTGAATCCATTACTCCGTGTCCAAGTCTCTGAGGCAGCAGAAAAGAAGCTTGCTCCCTCTTCGACATGACATCCCTTCAAATAGTTAAACATGGTTATAATGTCATCCCTCAACCTACGCTTCTCCAGACTAAACATCCCCAGCTCCCTAAGCCTCTCTTTGTAGGGCATAGACTCCAGACCCTTTACCATTTTGGTTGCCCTCCTCTGGGCCCGCTCCAGCTGGTCAATATCCCTCCTGAACTGCGGTGCCCAGAACTGTAAAAAATATTCCAGGTGAGGTCTAACCAATGCAGAATAGGGAGGTACAATTACATCCCTCGATCTTGACACTATACTCCTATTGCTACAACTCAGAACTGCATTGGCTTTCTTGGCCGCCGCATCACACTGCTGACTCATATTTAGTTTATGGTCTATTAAGACTCTCAGATCTCTTTTGCATGTAGTGTTGTCAAGCCAGGTGTCACCCATCCTATATCTATGCATTTCATTTTTTCTGCCTATGTGTAGTATCTTACATTTATCTCTGTTGAAACTCATTTTGTTTGTTTTGGCCCAGCTGTCTAATCTGTCTAGGCCATTTTGAATTCTGACCCTGTCCTCTAGGGTATTAGCTACCCCTCCTAATTTGGTGTCATCTGCAAATTTTATTAGCATGCCCTCTATTCCATTATTCAAGTTGTTGATAAAAATATCGAATAGCGTTGGGCCCAGGACAGAACCCTGTGGATTGCTGGATTTTAAAAAACCCACTGAGTTATGATAAGCAACCACTGAGATGTCACGAGATGCTAAGATGGGCTCCACACATAAGGGGAGCGGACCATTTGGTGGTGGCTCCTGGAATTGGACAGACCCCTGGTCAGATGCAGCAGGGCTCTTCTTGTGGTCTTATGTTGCAACTTTGGAACGCTCTGAGCGTTCATGTATGTGTCTCACAATTTGCAGTTCCCATTTCCATTCCAACAGAGGGAGGTAATTGGGTATTGTGGTTACACTGGGACAGAAAATGCCAATTTACGTACATATCGGCAGGAGCGGCAAGAAAACGAAGAAGGAATGGTTTGAACTGAAACTCGCTCATGGCCCCAAAAATAAAATACAATTCTAACATTTTCAGCTGCCTGAAGAACCGGGAATGAAACTAGATGACACACAGAAGCCGCGAAGAGCAGGCAAGGGGGAACGCTTGATCCACAGCTCAAGGGCAAACGGGAAACAATACATTCGCCCCATGCGGACACGAATTCGCTGGGAGGCTGTTCTCATCAACAAAATGCTGCAGGCCATACCACGATCCGCCTTCCCCTCCCCTTCTCCCGTCCACATCTGAGGAAGCCAAGCACATTGCATAAAACAGAAGGCACACGCGTTTCTGGAATATCCCAGAGGCAAAAGTGAGAGCGCAGCGAAACAGCAGCCACTTTCAATGCCGAGGACGGCGGTTTTCTTCTATTTAGGTTAAAAATCCTCCCGGGGCCTCTTCCTAGTTCCGATTTCCATGCAAGCTGCCGGATTGTTTCACTGCATTGAAACACAAAAGCTAAAGGAGTGAAGAGAGAGGCCCTTCTGTGCAACCCAAGCTGAGCTGGTTGACGGTGCATGAGTTGCGCCATTTTCCAGCAGTAGGCTTCAGGGCTGGTTTACAGCATTTTTGCAGCACCGTGTTAACAAGAAACTCATTGGTGTGTTTTTCTCCCCTGGATGTAGCCAGTTGCTGTTTGTTTGTTTTTCATATAAAGGGTACAGGAGGAGCTAGGCCTCAAAAAATCATGAAGATGGAGACAGAATGAGAACTCTGTCCAAGTCAGCCAGCCAGGAATGAAGTTGGGGAGGCTCTCCACAGCATACCTGTCAGGCACATATCTACCTTCCTCCAACCCCTTGGTACCCCACAGAAATAGAAATGTAAGCATAAGGAAAGGGAAAAAAAAGGGATGGCACACATTACAGCACCATAGTATTGTCAGAATAGGCTTTATTCAGCTAGGGCGGAGGGCTGCTGGGATGATGGACCCAGGTGTCAGCATACCTCCTGTTTTGGCCAGTGGCCTTGTGGGTCTGGTTTAGCTCAAATCCTTATCTGTGTGAAATGCCTTGTAGTTCCACTTTGATTCTGTTGGAATTGAGTTGGTGCCTTTTGACCAAGGGGGCTGCCCAGGGCGCCACCTTGTGGTGGGTGACAAAATTGCATGTTCGTTTGTGGGGGATTTTGTACTTTCAGTGTTTTTTCCATTTTTGGCCTGCAGGGGGCGCAGATTTTAGGCTAGCAGCACCAAAATTTCAGGGATTTTTTGGGAGACTCTCCTGATGACATGACCCAGGTTTGGTGAGGTTTGGTTTAGGGAGTCCAAAGTGAATGCCCCCATCCCCCATTGTTTCCAATGGGACCTAATAGGAGATGGGGGCTACACCTGAACCAAACTTCATCAAACCTGGGTGGTATCATCAATAGGGTCTCACGAAGATACTCTGAAATGTTGGTGCTGCTATCTTAATAATTGTACCCCTGACAACAGGCACCCCCTAAATTTCCCCAGATTCTCTTTTTAAATCCACTCCCTTTCTGCCAATGCTTGTTTTCTTTCTTTCTTTTATCCTCTCAATGCCTAATAAATGTTTACTATTATTATTATTATTATTATTATTATTATTATTATTATTATTATTATTATTATTATTATTATTATTATTATATCCACCCCCTTCGGCATGGATTTAAAGGGAGAATCTGAGGTCCCCAGTTTTAACATTGAAAGGGATGCTGTCTCAGGGTGGGGGAGAATCAACCCCAAAATAGCATCACTTTCAATGTTGTTTAAACTGGGGACCCCAGATTCTCTCTTTAAGATGGATTTAAAAGGAGAATCTGGTCTCCCTAGTTTAAACACCATTGAAAATTATGCTGTTTGGGGGTGGATTCCAGCATCACTTGTTTAAACTAGGGAGCCCAGATTCTCCTTTTAAATCCACCTTAAAGGGAGAATCTGGGGTCCCCAGTTTAAATAACATTGAAAGTGATGCTGTTTCCCCCAATTGGGGGGACTGGATACAACACCATACAATGTTTTCATAGCAGTAATAAAACATTTTGAAAGCATTCTGAAAATGTTTTCCAAAAATTATTTCTGCTGTGTGGCATGGCCTATTGCTGTGTTCAGATTTGTGAGTTGGGGGATGTTCTATAATGTGATGGTGACTTTGAAAGGACCTGGTGTAAAAAATCATTGCTTGGTCATGCTGGAGGAGGGCAGCTGACCATGGGGGGGCGGGGGGGCATCAAACTCAGGTTTTGCCCAGGGCTCCAATTTGCCTCTGCACGTAAGCTCCATCACTATTCTAAAAAACAGATTTTTCAGAGATTTGACAAGCTTTTTGCCTCCCACTTGTCCCAGAAATGAGAACCAGATGAAAGGTGCTCAAAAGAAAGTCCACACGTTCTTCTGCACTGTGTCTGCCTCTCTCTTGGTCACTTACACCTGACTCCAACCCCGGTTAGGAGAAAGTCTCGCTACTGCACCAGGCAAACTTCAAGAAGTGAATTAAATTTTGCTGGAGCTGAGTCATAATTAGAGCCATAAGAAGTTAGCCATTAAAGTTAACAGCAAAATCCCTCTTGTGCTTCTTGAGATGAATCTATCACTTTGTGTTTTCCTACAAGGAGCACAAAATGTTCTTTCAGTGCTGTACCACTAACGCACCAAATGTATATATTAATTTTTCCTAACTCCCTAACGGATCTTATTTAGAAAATGGATCATAATATAATGGCACATCATTATCAAGCTAACAGAGCTTTCTTATCTCCCCACCCCCCTCCGATTATAACCAACAGTTACCGGTCACAGGGGGGAAGTGAAAAGGGAGAAAAATTATTATCTTTTTAAAGATGAGATGCCAAACCAATAGGAATGTAAGGCATAACAAAGCAGAGCAAGACAGAAAGTGTTTGAGTGATAGAAAGGACACTAAACCAGACACCAGAGAATATGGAGATCACATTGCAATAGAAGATCTTCCAGGTTCAGTGGCAGTATACCAGCGAGCAGCAGTTGCTGGGCACTGAGGACAGAGGAGGTATGTAGCCTTTATACCACAATAAGCACAATTTTTTAAATCTAGGTATGAATGGTTGTTTATGCATGCTATCATGTGGGTTCACTGCTTTGTGTTGTTGGTTTTGTAAATTTCCTTTTTGCACATGCACACTGTATATTTTACAAATGCATTTTCCATTATTGTTATGAACAACAAATGCCATTTTTACATAAAACGAGTGTATGAGTCTGGTTTATGGATGCAGACACAGTGGCTGACTTTGCCATAAAAAAATCAGTGTGCAGACACAGAAAATGGCAAGAAGTTATGGACTTAAGAGACTCAGTTTGCACAAGAGAGGTACAAAATCAAAACAGGAACACTCATGTTGAAACACCAGATGGAAGCTGTTCACAAAAACCTCCCATTCTGAAATAGTTTGGCTTTCCTCATCAGAGTCTGAAACGGCATCTCAGTGCCACGGACTCCAGTTGACTGGAGGCTCTGACAGCCCCTCACCTTGTGAGACATGGCAAAGAGCGCTAGGAATTGCCAGGACTCTGTGGTCAGAACTTCCAGAAAACAAGCAAGACCCAATTTTTCTTCTTAGTTTTTCTCCCCAGGATGACTGCACCCTCTCCTTTGGCCCACCTCCTATCCACCAATCAGCTGAGCATCAATAGGCAAGGGCTGTAATTGGCTGGAGGTCTCCTCCCCTTTGGCCCCACCTCCAGCCCACACTCAGCTGAGCATCAGTGGCCAAGAGCTGCAATCAGCTGGAAGCCTCCTGCCATGAGGGGGCAAATGGGAACCTGAGGGCCAAGAGAAAATATTTTCAACAGTGGCCCTGTCTATATGCAGTGAAATAAGGGCTGCCTTTTTATCTCATCTGACTTAGGCAACTGCAGTGGGTTGAACAGCAAAGGGATGAGGAACATGAAACTGTCCCTACTGATAACTTGAAAAGAATTAGAAAGCCAGAAACATCAAGGTGGTTGACAGAGCCCTATGTTTTCCCTCCGCTTTACTCCAGAAGTGAAAAGCACCTCCCCGAGACTTTGAATGGGTACAATAGAAGTCACACTCATTAGTAATCCTTGGAGCCTGACTTCATTTAAGCCAGCACTGGGTCTGGAGAGCAATTAATACTGCCCTCCAGGTGAGGCAGCGTAGATTTATTCCCTAGAGGTAGCTTCAGTTCTTCAGCCTACTTTAAAATTAGATTTACTCTGTTACAAATCGTAAGTGTTAAATGAGTAAAAACTATTAAACAAGGAATACTGCTGGGCTAAATGGCTAAGTGTTGAACGCTATACCATGGTATTTCCATCTTTATGGTCTATTAAAGGAATTGGAAGAATATCGGTGGTATGAAGAATCAGGTAATTTATATACAACTTTGATAAAGTGCCATATGTTTGAATAAAAAGGAGCGCTCATTTTCTGCCGTTCGGAATTAGAAAATGGGGCTTCTAGGGCAGAAACTATCTAATGAAACACTACTTAAAAGGACGGGGACAGAGACAAAAGGAGTGCTTGGTGGGGTGGAACAGTTTGAAAGCAAGTCGTGCTCAGAGTTTTGGAAAGATCAGATCTGAAATAAGCATTGCTCCCCTTCATTTTCAGCTGTGATTTTATTGTACAGTGATCACCTCAAAGAGGGAGTTGCGATACTGACACCCTCTCTTCCATCACCCTATCATTTGGGCCACTCGCTCCCAGAGCTGTCTCCCACTGGGATTACTCCAAGACTTCCTAATATGTTGGTTTTTCTGGGACCAAGGTCAGTTTGGATCCCCCCCCCCCTTCATCTCAAAACAGCTAGGAGTCCAGGAGCCAGTGGCATATTTGCCTAGGGACAGGGATACCCTCTGACCCTGGGAGCCACTGATGTGGTCGCGGGGGGGGGGGGCGCAAAATCAGCTCCCCACGTGACCAAGAAGATGGCAAGGCAGCAGGAAGTCCTTGTTGTCTTCTGGCGCCCTTGGCCCCGCCCATGTCATCATTGACATAGGCGGGGTCAAGGGAACCAGAGGACCCCACCCAAGCATCGCCCCCCTCCAGGCTGCCAGCTCCCCCCAGGCCCTTGGCATGGCCCCACCTCTAAGCTTACAAAAGCAAACGCGCCAGCATGGAGCCTTCCAGTTGCTTCTGTCCTTCCCAGAGGGGAGGGCAGAAGGGACTGCCAGAGCTGGGACTGCGGGAGCCAGCAGCCGGGAGGGGGCAGGGCTCGCGGGTGGGGCCGGGGGGGGGGGCCCTGCCCCAGGGATAGAAGAAGAAGAGTTTGGATTTATATCCCCCCTTTCTCTCCTATAGGAGACTCAAAGGGGCTTACAATCTCCTTGCCCTTCCCCCCTCACAACAAACACCCTGTGAGGTAGGTGGGGCTGAGAGGGCTCTGAAGAACTCACTGTGAGTAGGCCAAGGTCACCCAGTTGACATGTGTTGGAGTGCACAAGCTGATCTGGTTCACTAGATAAGCCTCCACAGCTCAAGTGGCAGAGCGGGGAATCAAACCCAGCTCTCCAGATTAGAGTGCACCTGCTCTTAGCCACTATGCCACTGCTGCTCTGGGGGAGGGGGGGAGGGGCGTCCGGAGAACGGATGTCTCCAGGCGCCATTTCTGCCAGTACACCTCTGCTAGGAGCCCTGTAGAGACCACCAAGGTGGAGGGCTGCTATAAGCTTCTGAGAGTCAAAGCCGCCTTTTGTTATATAGTTATGAGCTTCGGTTCTTGAAAGCTTAAACCCAAACTACCTTGTTGGTCTCTAAGGTGCTACTAAGAGAGCCAGCGTGGCGTGGTGGTTAAGAGCAGGTGCACTCTAATCTGGAGAACTGGGTTTGACTCCCCACTCTGCCACTTGAAATGTGGAGGCTTATCTGGGGAATTCAGATTAGCCTGTACACTCCAACACAGGTGACCTTGGGCTAGTCACAGTTCTTTGCAGCTCTCTCGGCCCCACCTACCTCGCAGGGCATTTGTTGGGAGGGTGGGGAGGGAAAGGAGGTTGTAAGCCCCTTTGAGTCTCCTTATAGGAGAGAAAGGGGGTTATAAATCCAAACTCTTCTTCTACTACTGGACTTGGATCTCGGTTTTCTACTGCAGGCCAGCATGGTTCCCCTTTGAAACTATCTCCATCTCAGAAGTATCTCTTGGCTACATCAGGGTGAGAATTGAGATAGAGTCCCTCTGTTGGGTTGGGGTCAATGGGCATCTTCTCTCCAAGATACCCTCAAAGGCCTACAGAGCAGGGTATGGGGGGGCCTTGTCCTATTTTTTGCCCCCAGCAACTAAATATGAAACCTACATTCAGTCAATGGCCCCTTCCGCACATGCAGAAAAATATACTTTCAATCCACTTTCAATGCACTTTGCAGCTGGATTTTACTGTGCGGATAGCAAAATCAACTTGCAAACAATTGTGAAAGTGGATTGAAAAGTGTATCATTCTGCATGTGCGGAAGGGGCCAATGAAAGGAAGACACAAAACAGGTATCCTATAGATACTGGGTATCTACTGATAAAGAAGGAAGCCACATTTGTACTTGGACTTGGAACAAGTTCTAGCCATCTGGTACAGATATCCTGAGGGGCACAGCTGTAAATTACCTACCAAAGATGCACAAGAACGTAACCATGAAAAGAACCTGCTAGGGTGAAGGGAGATCATTTTCACCCTCTAGCTTTAGTTTTGCCTTATCCGTCACTTTTCTGCACCTGATTACCATACACTTGTTGACAAGAAGCTGAATGTGTAAAGGTAAAGTTTCCCCTTCAGTTGTGTCCGACCCTGGGGTACCACTGCAAGCAGTGATGTTATAGGCAAGCCTCTTAGTGGGGTAGTTTGCCATTGCTTTCCCCAGCTATTCTTTACCCACTAGCTATGAGCTAGGTACTCATTTACCGACCAGGAAATGGATGGATGGCTGAGTTGACCATGAGCCAGCTGCCAGGATATCTGACCCACAGGGGGCTCGAACTCCTGACCATGTGAGTGGCAGTGCAAGCACTTAACCACTATGCCACATGGCTCCTAGCTTTAGTTTTGACTTATCTGTCACTTTTCTGCACCTGATTACCATACCCTTGTTAACAAGAAGCTGAATGTGTAAACATTGCAAACCATGTTGTCTAAAACGATTTAGGGTAACTCATTCAACCTCACAAGCCACCATTTGGCAGGGCCAAGTGAAGAACGGGTAAGAACCATGCCTCTGAAAACATACTCAAAAGCGGCCAGGATCTCTGCAGAAGCTCTCCTTCAGCCTACCATGATTGTAAACCTGATTAATCTCTTTCTTCCTCCATTTTTATGAGACGTTACAGAGCATTAAGAATCTTGCGTATATTTCAGCTCTCGGATCTGCATTGCAGATTTGTTCCTTGCAGTAATGCTTGCTTGCTAATATTCATTATCTAGAATTCTCAGTGTGCAGATTATTTTTAAAAACCACCCTCAGGTGACCAGTTTCCAGGTGACTCTCCCTCCAAACCACTGCACTTCCAGGCCCCTAGGATTTTGATGCTCTCTGGCCGGCCTGGAAAAGATTCTGGCCAGTTGCAGCCATTTCCCAAGACCTGCTGATGACTTAGGCCCCTTCCGCACATGCAGAATAATGCAATTTCAATCCACTTCCACAATTGTTTGCAAGTGGATTTTGCTATTTTGCACAGTAAAATCCCCCTGCAAAGGGCATTGAAAGTAAATTGAAAGTGCATTATTTTGTATGTGTGGAAGGGACCTAACTGTTCCATCCTCTGCACAGAACTGAGACACCTGAGAGGTCCCTTCCACACCTGCAGAATAATACTTTCAATCCACTTTCACAATGGTTTGCAAGTGGATCTTGCTATTCCACACAGTAAAATCCAGCTGCAAAATGCATTGAAAGTATATTGTCGAAGGCTTTCACGGCCGGAATCACTGGGGTGCTGTGTGGTTTCAGGGCTGTATGGCCGTGTTCTAGCAGCATTCTCTCCTGACGTTTCGCCTGCATCTGTGGCTGGCATCTTCAGAGGATCTGATAGTAGGAATGGAAAGCAAGTGGAGTATATATACTGTGAGGTCAAAAGGTGAGGCCATCTGAATAGAGTAGCCTGGCATGTGAGTCACAAAGAAGTCTGTAGCATGTGAGTAACAATGAAGATAGCAAGGTCAATAGGTGAATTCATCTGAATAGAAGTATCCTGGTCTTTGTTCCCTTAGATTGCTATTGTCTAAGAACATAAGAACATAAGAACAAGCCAGCTGGATCAGACCAAAGTCCATCTAGTCCAGCTCTCTGCTACTCGCAGTGGCCCACCAGGTGCGTTTGGGAGCTCACATGTAGGATGTGAACGCAATGGCCTTCTGCGGCTGTTGGTCTGTTAAGGCATTTGCAATCTCAGATCAAGGAGGATCAAGATTGGTAGCCATAAATCGACTTCTCCTCCATAAATCTGTCCAAGCCCCTTTTAAAGCTATCCAGGTTAGTGGCCATCACCACCTCCTGCGGCAGCATATTCCAAACACCAATCACACGTTGCGTGAAGAAGTGTTTCCTTTTATTAGTCCTAATTCTTGCCCCCAGCATTTTCAATGAATGTCCCCTGGTTCTAGTATTGTGAGAAAGAGAGAAAAATGTCTCTCTGTCAACATTTTCTACCCCATGCATAATTTTGTAGACTTCAATCATATCCCCCCTCAGCCGCCTCCTCTCCAAACTAAAGAGTCCCAAACGCTGCAGCCTCTCCTCATAGGGAAGGTGCTCCAGTCCCTCAATCATCCTTGTTGCCCTTCTCTGCACTTTTTCTATCTCCTCAATATCCTTTTTGAGATGCGGCGACCAGAACTGGACACAGTACTCCAAGTGCGGTCGCACCACTGCTTTATATAAGGGCATGACAATCTTTGCAGTTTTATTCTCAATTCCTTTTCTAATGATCCCCAGCATAGAGTTTGCCTTTTTCACAGCTGCCGTGCATTGAGTTGACATTCCCATGGAACTATCAACTAAGACGCCCAAATCCCTTTCCTGGTCTGTGACTGATAGCACTGACCCCTGTAGTGTGTATGTGAAGTTTGGATTTTTTGCCCCTATGTGCATCACTTTACATTTTGCTACATTGAACTGCATTTGCCATTTCTGAGCCCACTCATCTAATTTATCAAGGTCCGCTTGGAGCTCTTCGCAATCCTTTGTGGTTCTCACCACCCTACATAATTTGGTATCATCTGCAAACTTGGCCACCACGCTACCCACCCCTACTTCCAGGTCATTTATGAATAGGTTAAAGAGCACTGGTCCCAAAACGGATCCTTGGGGGACACCACTCCCTACATCTCTCCATTTTGAGAACTTCCCATTTACACCCACCTTTTGTTTCCTGTTTCTCAACCAGTTTTTAATCCATAGGAGGACTTCCCCTCTTATTCCTTCATTGCTGAGTTTTCTCAACAGTCTCTGGTGAGGAACTTTGTCAAAAGCCTTTTGGAAATCCAAGTAGACAATGTCCACCGGTTCACCCCTGTCCACATGCCTGTTTACACCCTCAAAGAACTCTAGTAAGTTTGTAAGACAGGATTTGCCTCTGCAAAAGCCATGCTGACTCTTTCTCATCAGGTCTTGCTTTTCTACATGTCTTATAATTTTATCTTTAATGATAGATTCTACTAATTTACCAGGAACAGATGTCAAACTGACTGGCCTGTAATTTCCCGGGTCCCCCCTAGATCCTTTCTTAAAGATTGGTATGACATTGGCCATCTTCCAGTCTTCAGGGATGGAGCCTGATTTCAGGGATAAGTTGCATATTAAAGTGAGAAGATCAGCAATTTCATGCTTGAGCTCTTTCAGAACTCTTGGGTGAATGCAATCTGGGCCAGGGGATTTGGTAACATTTAGTTTATCAATGGCTGCCAGAACTTCTTCCTTGTCTACCACTATCTTCGCTAGTTCCTCGGATTCGCCCCCTAAGAAGCTTGGTTCAGGTGCAGGAATGTTCCTCACCTCCTCTTGGGTGAAGACAGATGCAAAGAATTCATTCAGCTTCTCTGCAATCTCCCTGCCATCTTTTAGCACACCCTTTGTTCCTTTGTCATCTAACGGGCCTACCGCTTCCCTTGCTGGCTTCCTGCTTTTGATGTACTTGAAGAACTGTTTGTTGCTGGTCTTGATGTTCATAGCCATGCGTTCCTCATAATCCTTTTTTGCTTCCCTTACAGCTAGCTTGCTTCCTCATAATCCTTTTTTGCTTCCCTTACAGCTAACTTGCTTCTCTTTTGCCACCATTTGTGTTTGTCTATAGTTGTCCTGTGTTTGGGTGGAGCATCCATCCGTAATAGCTCCCACAGGCCGTGTACAAATCCAAACAATGCAGAGATCTCTTAAATTAGTCAGACCAATGGTTCATTTAGCTGAGTGTTGTCTCTTCTAACTGAAGGTCTCCCCCAACCCCTGGTACCTGAGGTTCTTCAACTGGAGATGCTGGTGGTGGATCTTCTGCCTGTGAATCACAGCTGCTCCCATGAGAAAATCAGCCAAAGGTCTGAATTGTCGAATGATAGAATGAAGGCTGCGTCGACATTCCCCCTGCCAATGGAATTGGTTGCACAGTAAGCTTGTTGCTGAGAATGAGCTACTGACAATTAAACATTGAAACCAGACAGTGGGCTTATTTCGTATGGACAACACCAAGTCAGTTCATGCATCTGTGATGTCGATTGGCAGTTAACTCAATGGCTTGCAAGCCCTGAACGTTCTCCACCAATGCAAGGAAAAGTTAGAGCCTCTGCCGCGCTTGTTTGCTGCCTGTCCTCGAACCCAGCAAACGGGTTTTTAATGAAGAATTAGCCAAGCAGGGGTCAACAACTGCTGCTGTAGAATACCCCAAAAAGGAAATGCTTCTTAAGAGGGTACAAATGGTGAATGGGCATTTCATGCCAGCATAATTTAGGAGCAATACAAAGGGGGGCAGGGAGAGAAGGGATGGGAAACAATCCGTGACAGACAATGGCATAACAGCCGCTGAACAGAGAATCTGTGAAAAATCACACCAAGAGGACGTACGGTTGTGTGATAAAGACATTTAATCTTACTTAATCAGTAACCAGAGGAAGTAGTCACCAAGCCAGGAATTACCCCCCAAAAATGGATGGCCAGTTTTCATGACGTCTCACTTTCTGGCATTTTATTGCTAAGAAAATGTAGCCCCTTCCCGGTACGAGAAGGTACATTTGAGGCTACTTGCTGACCCAGACTTTGCTCCACTTCCTATGCATGTTTCCTCAGAAGTAAGCCCTTTAGCAGGCCCCATCTGTCGGGTATTTGTTGACAAAGCAAAGATCACAAATACTACAATGAGTTTCTGGTGTCCTTGCATTCAAAAGAAATCCAGCTGTAATTCCCCTCTACCCATCTCCTCCTTGGGGTGATGACACAGGCCACAGGTTCAGTCCTGCACAGAGCCCTGAGCACAATGAACCGAAGACACCAACAGTGCATTAAATTTATTCAGGCAGCAAGAAGTTGCAAATCCCATGTGATATTGGAACAGGGAGAAACCTGAGCTATCGTCTCAGGGATGTTCAGGAACTACCAGTGGCCCCTGCCAGCATGGCCAATTGGCCATGCTGACAGGGGCTGATGGGAATTGTAGTTCCTGAACATCTGGAGAGCCGCAGGTTCCCTACCCCTGCTCTAACTTGAGTTTACTGTCTTCCCTTGGAGAGGAGCAAGCAAGCAGAAGGTTTCATGGAAAACTAGTCATGTTAATCTTGCTAGTTTATTAACGTTCCTGATCCTCTGGAGAAAAATTGAGCTGAGCAGTGGGACAGGGGTGGGGGGTGGGGTGGGGGGGTCGGAGGTAAATTACCGCCCTGCCCCCCTGTCCTAATAAGAAAACTGCTCAAGGAAAAAGCAAACACATGACTTTCAATTGTAGGGCAGATTTTTAACTTCTCACTCCCACTGTTTTGACCCTAAATTCCTCATTTCAGGACTCCTTCCTTGTGAAAATTGAACCCACGACCCTGGATTTTCACACCTTTTCCTGTTTCCTTTCAATAAAATTGACAAGGTTCTTCAAGCAACTGTAAATCAACACAGCGTGTAATAAACAAGGCACCTTCTAATCGTAAACAGACAACAAAGTTGACTGAAAACATACACAACACACACAGTATAAAGTAATCGGCAAAAGCCCAGTTTTAGGCCATCTGGGCTCCAGAAGGAGTCTTTTTTGACTCCATTGAGCAAAGGAGGCAGGGTTTCTGTGTTTGTTTTTAAATCTAAATATCAAAATAGCATGCACTGTTTCCTTGCAAGGCGGCTTGCCCAAAATACATAAAGCGAGGTTCAGAAATCACCTCGTTTCTCATGTGAAAAGTGCGGCGGCTGTAGGCCCGAGCCCTTTCACAAAACCCTTCTGCTTAGTGAGCCATTTAATTAGAGCCATTTAGTTGAGGAAAAACAGGGCCACACTCTTTCATTATTTGCTTGGAAACTATTCAGGATGGCTTTTCCTCATTCCAACTGGCCACCAGTGGAAAGTCAATATCTTCCCAGAACAGTCGCTTGGCGAAGTTCGGAATCCGCTTTAAAACTTTTAGACATTTCTGTCAGGAGACTGACTGAAATGTATCTCTACCGAGCTTCCCTCAAAGCGCCTCATGAGAGAGCTAAGGGCCACTTCACACATTACTGAGGACAAAATGGAGACTTTTAGAAAATGTGGCGGCAAATTTCAGCTCCTAAACGAGGGGCACGTTTGCACCTGAATTTTTGCAAGGTTGCCGTGGCAACGGGCAAAGAAATGGCAGCAGAGGCATCTCAGAAAGGTTTGGGAAGAAGCATCTAGTGCTTTTAGGGGTGCTCAGGGAAGGAGATGAGGGGAATTTCTGAGGAGAAAGTTGGGAGGTTTCCACCAAAAAAATCCTCTACATGAAGCCACCTCACTAGAGGGTCCGCCATGCCTTGAACAGGCCTGATTTAGACAATCTGTTTTCTCTGCAGCTAACAGGTGTGGGGAGATTTTCTGAGGGAAGAATGCAAAATAATTGGAGCTACATAGTGGCAGGGAAAGAAAAAAGGCAAAACTGCACACCTTAAAGTTTGATCTCTACTTTTCTCAATCCAATTCCCTAAGCCAGGGGTGGCCAACCTATGTTGCTCCAGATGTTCATGGACTGCAATTCCCATCAGCCCCTGCCAGCATGGCCAATTGTCCATGAACATCTAGAGTGCCATAGGCTGGCCACCCCTGCCCTAGGCAGAAGAATTAAACCGTGGGAACCCCCACCCCCGCCCCAATCCAATACATAACAATTCTCAAAGATGGGGGAATTGCAACTGGCAATTCGCCCTTTGCAAATAATTTGTGTACACAATGAATTCCTCGCACAGTGCTAGCGCTTTTTGCTAGGGGCCAGCCTTAAAAACAACCTGGGGAAAACTCAATGCAAGAACAGTGGCCTGGTTACTAAGAAGAGGTAGGAAACCTTTGCAGGTTTTGAGCATCAATATGGCCGTCCTTGCGCCAAGCAGGAAAACCTGAACTTCGAAATCTTTGGGCCAAGACTGGAAGTACGTGCATCCAGAAAGCAGCCTCCTCCACACTTTGCCTACCTGTCAAAATATATTGTGGTAAGTTGCTACTGTAGTTGATTTAAATTATGCATTTTGAAGTATCCCAGCATACATAGCTTAGGGTTAGGCTTCGATGTAGATGGCAGCTTACTGAAAAGGTGTATTGACCAAATCAACAGGGGTCTATATGAACAGGATGGACAGGTACAGAGAGCTGAAAGCACAGTTGTTCGGTTGTGAAGCTCTTTTGATCCTAGTTTGCCACTGTTCCTTGAGAAAGGGAAAAGGAAATATCCGTGACTTCCTTCTCAGAATGGGGATTAATTACTTTTCTGTATTAAACTGCAGGGATGCAGCCAAAGTTTCAGTCTGTCCCACCTCACAGGGTTGTTTTTGGGGTTACCGCAGGAGAGGGGAAAAGCTTGGTATGCTATCCTGAGCTTCTTGGGAGAAAAAACAGGATTTAAAAAAATGGTTCAAAAGGTTCTTCCCACATACTTTCTAAGGGGGACCTCTGATCTAACATCTCAGGATGCTATCACCTCAATCTGGCACAGATCCCCTGACTCTGTTCCAAATAATCTAGTGACATGTGTATGTTATGCTGTCAAGTTGCTTTCAATTTATGGCAATCTGATGAATTAATGACCTCCAAAACCTTATATTGTTAATACCCTTGCTCAGGCCTTGCAAACGGAGGGCCGTAGCTTTCTTGACTGACTCAATCCATCTCTTGATGGACGTTGAACCGTTCCTTCTGCCTTCATCTTTTCCTAGTATTCCGAAACTATTGGTAGAGCTACACAATCAGAAATTGATGTAAAGTCCCTGGAATGGTGAAAAATATGTTTTTTTCAAAAATGCACCAAGAGAAAAGGAAGGACAGGATGAAGATCCACCACAAAAATCATACAAAAAATGCAGGTGGGTCTAACTCCAGATGATTCATCAGCAGTTCACAGGCATGATTTCTGCACTCATGTAGGGATATATTAAAATCTTTTTTTAAAAACCTGTAAATGAACCAATTGCCAAACAGATTCATACTGTTACCAAAGACAGCTAAGGACTTTGCAATAGCATGCCGCACACCAAATGATCCAATTACCTCCTAAATAATATATCTTTTTCCCCCAAAAAAGGGCAAATCTTTTGTTACCAACTGTTCTTGGACTGGCCAAGATGTGTAGCACTGCAGATCTGTACCAAGAAAAAAAAAGGGTAAACAAAGTGCCCTCTAAAACAGGGGGCTTAGAGGCCAGTCTGCATATGCCAGTCCCAATGGCTCCCATCAAAGCGTTGCTTTGCTTTGGGAAAGAAGCCGAGCCAGCGCCTCTAATAAACTCTGGTTCTAATTACTGGCTGCAGATGTATCGAGTGGGGCAAATGAGATGCAGGCGTGCCGCTAATTACCTAACAAGGCCAGCCGCAGCGCCGACGAGGCGGAGCTGGTTAAATATTAAAGAGCAGCATATGGAGAAGAAGCCGGAACAAAGAAGAGCAAGCAGAATTTATACTGGGGCGGGCGGGGGAATTGCGATGGTAAAATAAAAACACGTTGCCTGTTAAAATGGGGTGCGTGTGGATAAGAAATAAATGAATAGAGGGACAACCTGATTAAGCAAAAAACTGAAGTAAAACCAATTGTTCTGCTAAGGAACAATAGCAGTTTCCCTTCCACCAAAGGTAATTATGATAGAAAGGGAGGCATGGCTCTCCAAGGGAGTTGAACTGACTGGTAAAGGTGTGAAGGAGATGAAAAGCTTTCATGTTTTAGCGGCATCAGAGACATTTATGAGTCGACTGGTTGGCTCCTTCTTTAAGCCTTCCTGGATTATTCAGACCAACCATTGTCATCATCCCACCCATGCAGGGACGGAATGAGGGGGAACTGCGCCCGAGGCATGTGTGTGCCGTGCCCCCGCCACACCCCCACCACACCCCAGAATGCCCCTGCCATGCCCCCGCACCAGCGTGCACCTGGTGTATCATGCACCCCCTTTTCCCCTTGTCGCTACGCCACTGCCCCCATGTAATTTTCATTCAGCCAGGGCTATCAACTCTGTATTGAACACAGGACAGGTGGAGGGTGAAGCCATCTGGACATGTTGCACTGAACGCACGTACATCCAGCATGCACATGCACACATTTTACAAGCAAAACCACGAACCAGTGGCTGGGTAAATGTGCAGTTTCAATCACATGTCCAACAGTGCACAAATGGACTATAACATGGGAATTAGTCAATTCACCTATAAGTAGAAATAAAGCGGACACTGTCCCCCGATGTGGCTATGCTCACTGTAACTTGTGAGCAGGGCTCGATTCTTCATCCAGCACATGATTAACATAGGGCAATTTCAGGCTGCAGGCCAAAAGGGCTTTCAACGAAAATTAAATTTTTGCCTTAAGGTTCTTGGAGGACTTTGCTTCCAAACTAGGCCCCATCCCTGGCCCGACCCTTTCTATAAATACTTGGTGACCACTAGGAAGGATGGTGCTCATGAACACCAAATTGGGAACCCCAGACTACATTTTGAAACAATTTTTATTCCAGGTTTTATTTCTAACTCTGTCCCTGTTGCTTTGCAGCTAAAAGTGGCTCTCTGGATTGGGAAAAAAATGCCAATGGACATTAAAATTTAATACATTCTTCAAAGGGAAGAGGATTATGAGGTGGGGTTGAATCCAGGCATGTTGAGGGGTACCTGCCTGCCTCCTGCTCTGCCTCTTACAGCCCCGGTAGTCGTGTTACAAAACTTCAATAATTCCTCTCCGTTTTTAAGCCGGCAAGAAGTTAACGTTTTAAACCAAATCCTTAGATTGAGGATTTAAAACCAAATCCTTAGCCCAATGCACGGGGAAAGTGCAATATCTTTTGGCTGGTAAATCTGAAGTGTGCTCAAGAACCATTCCAAGTGGGTTGGGCCCGAGAGAAAATACCATTTTCACTGAGCCGGAACAAAAAGGTGATCTTCCCCCCCCAAAATGACCAGGCCCAAAGGGTTGGTTGCCGGATTCAAATCGGCCAAACTCCATGATAGCTGTCTTGAAGCAGTTACAGACTTCTGATAAGACAGCAGGCCCTAAAACCTCTTTCCTCTCTAAAAAAAAAAGAGAGAGAGAGAGAAAACTGTTTCTCTCCTCTTTCCCTGCACCTGCTATTTTATTTTGTTGATAACGCCCTTCTTTAGTATACCGGTAATCTCCTTAATATCCATCTGGTCCCCTTTAGGCAAAAGCTTCTTAAATTCAAATATAGGGCTATTTTTATCACAGAAGAATATGTAAAGCAATAGAAAACATTTTAATGGATTTTTCTGCCCGTGGCTCTTTTTAGCTGTATTTCCATAATGAAATCTAGTTACAGACATTGGGGCTGCTACAGTTGGCTGTTCACGCAAATCAGAGAAGGCGCGTCCCGGCCTTGTAAACCAGCCGAGTAATAAAACAGCTATTTCACACTCTAACCTAGAGAAAACCCAAACCTCTCGCTTTCTCTTGCTTTCTGCCGAGTCCTTGGTACTTCTTTGTTTTAACCTCTGGAGGATGGGAACAACAAGGACAGATCAAAAATCTGTGTTTAGGTAATGCTTGGCAGAGATCTTGCCAGAGAAGTTACATAGCAAAGATGAATCTCCCCTCGCCCTCGCTAAGTGAGGTAGTGCACAAACAGGCAGGCATAGTACCCCACTCTCTGATCCAGGGGTCCAAGATGAAGAAAAATGATTGGATTTATACCCTGCCTTTCTCACAAGGAGTCTCAAACTAGCTTACAAATTCCTTTCCCTTCCTCTCCCAGCAGCAGACACCTTGTGAGGCTGGTGGGACTGAGAGAATTCGGAGAGGACTGTGACTAGCCAAAGGTCACCCAGCAGGCTTCACGTAGAGGAGTGGGGAAACAAATCCAGTTCACCAGATTAGAGTCCACCGCTCTTAACCACTACACACTGGCAGGGAAAAATGAGATGCCTTCTCAAGTCCCTGAAGGTACTCCTCTTGTATATCTATATCCCAAAAGCAGATATACATCTGAAGATGCTGCGTTTAGACCAAACCTTTTAAAAAGGCACTCCTTTTAAAATGGAGAACTGGTTTAAAAGTGCATCATTTCTGCTCTGGGAGAAAGTAAGGCGGCCTGTGCCGTTCTGAATGGGCTTCTTAATTGGCTTGCTCTTGTGTGAAGCATTCCTCACCTGCTGCATACAAAGTGCAGACTTTGGGCTCTTGCTCGACACGAGTCAAACGCAGTTGATTTAATTTCCCGTCTCCAAACTCTCAAAAAGAAATCTCCCAATTCCCCTTCCAATTTCACTTTGGATGGCAGAGGGTACTCCACGTTATATCTTACAGCCACTTTACATGTTCCGTCTGACCTGTGGTTCTTTCTAATACATTTTTTGCCCATCCTGTCACCAAGGAGTTCATACATCATATAACATTTACTTTCCCCATTTTATTCTCACAACCGTTCCATGTTGAAAGGGTGTGACAGGCCCAAAGAGACACAGAGGACAATAGGCCAGCTCTCCCAAGAACTGTAACCTCAACACCATATTGGATCTGTTCTTATTTTCAGGTACCTGACAAAGAGACCTTTGACTCTCCAAAGTTTACACCCCCCAAATCTTATCGGTCTAAGGTGCAACTGGACTTGAATCACATCGCTCTACTGCAAACCAACATTGCTGTCCTCTGAAATTATCGTCGTGGTATGGGTATGTATCCATAGATTATTTATTTATAAATACAAGTATTCTTTCTCAACGTCTTTCTCAACTATGTAATATATAGTTCTTTCTCAATTATGGATGGGAGAGCAACAAGTCTTCAAGGTGGTATTGACTTTCTAAACTCCAGGAGGAGAAGGAGGGCATAGGAATCAAAGAAGGCTTAAAAATTAAGAAAACTGCTCTAGGAGGAAGTGAGAGTGGGACTTGATTGACAGGAGAAGAGGACAGGAAAAGAGCAGTGCAAACCCAAGAAAGGAAAGAGCAAAGACATTATAAGCAACCAGCCATGCCAGAAAGCTATAAGGAGTTGAGGCACACATGCAACTAATGCATAATCTAAGCATGCAAAGTGCAGCTCTGGGCACAAGGGAACGGGGGGTGGGGGGAGCATTACAGCCCACAAGGAGAGGTTAGGGAAATATTTGGAGACAACAGTCATAATCCTTGCAGGTTTCCTGAAGTTAAAAACAACAGCTTTTGGGAGATTTATGAATGCAACCCTGCCGGTTCACATTCTTCACACCCCCCACCCCTTTTTAAAGTTGCTAAAGTTTTCCTGTTATTTCCTCATGGGGGAAAAAGAAGGAGATGAACCACACCGCCAGCGACTCAAATCCGGAAGGATCCTAAATTGGCTCACTTAATCTACACTGGCACTTAAGACGTTTCCTAATTAAGCTACATTACACCAGCCCCCAAATAAGCATTGTTCAGGCAAATTTAAGGAGCTGATTTAAAGCGGAAGGGGGAAGAAAGAAAAGAGGGGGCATGTTGCCACCAGAAGCTCCCAGATCTACCGCCTCGTTTTGTAGTATCCAGAATTGACTCGGAACAGAAGCTTGTCAGAAGAAATTATCCTTACCCGGAAAATTAAGGAGAATTTCCTGTTGCTGTAATTTGTCTGTTTCCAGCAGCTCGGAGAGGCACACACACAATCAAATAATAACAGAAAAATCTGGCATTCTGGTTTGCCCCAAGCACACAGCCTTTTCCTACCCTTTGTTTAACAAGGGTTACCAGGTCCAGGTTGGGAAATATCTGGAGATTTTAGAGGTACAGCCTGAGGAGGTTGAGTTTGGGGGAGGGGAAGGGGCTCAGTGGGATACAAGGCCATACAAGCCACCTTCCTCCAGGTGGACGTTTCTCTATCACCTGGGGATCAGTTGTAAACTCAAGCCACCACCTGGAGACCCTACTTCACAGGTGTCAAACTCGCAGCCCTCCAGATGCTATGGACTACAGTTTCCATCATCCCCTGCCAGTATGATGCTGGCAGGGGATGATGGGAATTGTAGTCCATAACATCTGGAGGGCTGCGAGTTTGATACCTATGAAACATCAACAAAGTTGTTCACTGCTCTGCATTTTCTCTGATTTCCCTTCGATTGGCTGCGGGCAAATAATTAGACGCAAATTAAAATAGATTTTTTTTGGCTTTCTACTGTTTTTGTTTTTGGTTGCTGTCTTTATCTAACAAACATATTGCACAATTTATTGAAACGTCAGGATCACACCAATCTGTTACCAAGATTATGGGGTGGGGGAGAGGAACAAGGCCCTTTGAAAGTTATTTATTTTTTATTCTTTAGACTTTTATACCGCCATATCCCCGAAGGGCTCCCCCCTTCCATCTTTCCTTTAAAATAAAATGGCAGACTGGCATTTAAGCTTTCCTGCTGTGAAGTCAAATAGCATTTCCTTTTAAAAAGCCACTTGGCCAAGTCCATCAGTAATTATCTTCTCAGAGATAGCAATGTAAAAAGATGCAGCCACCCAGAGACACACCCAAACTGTTACCCATACCTCCACTCAAACTCAAACTAGACCTTTATTAGCCATCAGGAAAAAAAAGAGACAATATATAATATGTAATATACACCAGACATGGTTTGATACAATGATACAGCTGGAAAGACTATCAGGAGTATACAGACAACATTTATACAAGGAGGCGGCCCCCAGAAGGTTATTTCAAGGTATTAACTAGGAAATTGGCCACCATTTCCAACATCTTGGGGGCCTGATTGTTCAGGAGATAATTCAGTTTGGCATTAGGAGGGAACGGGTCTGCCATAACTGGAGCCTTCAGAACAAAGCTAGGTCTAAATTCTGTAAATTTTGGGCAAGCAAATAAAATATGCAAACTGTTACCCATACCTCTACTCAATATAGTTCCCCTTTACTCCACCCCACGCTTCTCTATCTCATGTTCAAAGAAGTATTTGCTAGAGAACTGAGACCTGGCAAAAGAGCCAGAGTGTCACACTAGAATCAGGGAGACATAGCTTTGAATCTGCATCCTGCCATGGAAAATTACAGGGTGAATTTGGGGGTGCACTGAGCAAAGGAGAACCACGCATGCCGCTCCAAAACACCTGGATGAAGGGCGGGATAAAAATTAGATAGCTAGATCATTACACAACTGCCAAAGCTTGTTCACGCATGTACCCTAGTTGTATGATAACTGCAGTGTCAAGAAAATGACTCCACTGTGCAAATATGGTGTCACAGATTGCATAACACAGATCTTTTAGTCCACAGATTCAACCCTCATTCACGCAAGCAAAAGCGGGCAATAACATGCCATTTCAGACTGAAGGTGGTGAGTCCCAGCTTTTAATGTCTCTCGAAAGGCATGACTTTCCACCTTTGCTGAACCTGAAACTTGCACCTGAATCTGGACAGTCCTCGTGACCTGGTTCATCCGCGCATCTAATCCAGGCGTCAGGCAGTCATGAAGGCATAGATAACATGTGCACATTTATCACTTGGATACTGCATCATCAGGCAATGAACTGCATATATGAATAATCTATCATGGGTACGTCATCACAGACAGAACAAACAATCCCTTCTTCCATTCCCTCGAGCACAACGTTTCTCAGCGAAGTCACGTCACACATTCAGATTGTGCATCAGCTATGGAATCATGTTTGTAGGAGCAGAGCGGTCTTCTATTGAGTCAGATCACTAGGACCCCCAACCCCAACATGGAAACATCTCCCACAGTTCTCCAGCCAATGTCATTGATGCTGAAGAAGAGCAGTTTGGATTTATATCCCACCTTTCTCTCCCGTAAAGAGACTCTCAAAGGGGCTTACAAACTTCTTTCCCCTCCTCTCCCCACAACACCTTGCGCGGCACTTGGGGCTGAGAGAGTTCCAAAGAGTTGCAACTAGCCCAACATCACCCAGCAGGAATGGAGGAGTGGAGAAACAAATCCGGTTCACCAGATTAAGAGTCCCCTGCTCACGTGGAGAAGAGGGGAATCAAACCTGATTCTCCAGATTACAGTCCACCCGTTCTTAACCACTGCACCCTGCTTAACTAAGATTCCTGCTAACCAGTCATGTAGGGACCAAAGCTGAAAAAAATCCTTACACCCTTGCCAAAATAATCAATAAGTAGACTTTTTTGTGTGTTTTGTTGGACAATACAGAGGACCTCAACAATTTGTTCAACATTTGCAGTGTTTCTGAGTAATTCTGCAGGTACTTGCTGTCGATGGATACTCCACATTTGGGGAAACCATGTCATCTACAGATCACACATCTTTTCAAATGTATTCCTATCACAGCTACCAATTCGACAACGTTCGCTCTGCTGGCTGTGTGCGTCATGTCCGCACGTTTGGAGAGCTATGATTTTAACTACATTCCCTGGATACTGTTGCAAGAACGTGTAAGCATTTTGTGTTCCTCACAAAGGCACTTGATAGGGGAGCCTATACAAACAAGCCTGAAATACTATGGAGAGAAGTCACACTATTTCCTTTCTGCCCCAGCAGGATTGAGACAAACAAGGAAATCACTTTTCTAAATCATTGAGAGTTAACATTTGTTTTCATTTGGCCGCTTAAGGCCATGAGGGGAAGAGAGGAGCGTTGTGAGAAAGCAAGACTGCCAAAAATTTACAATCTCATTTTGAACAATACTGAATATTCAAAAACAAAACTGCCTTTTTTTGCAAGTTCGGAAGGTTGGAGTTTGCCATTTCAAGCAGAGGGGTAGTCAAACTTTCTCAAAGAACGCCAACCACAAAAATGCCAACAGAAGAAAACACACACACACACAAAATCCAGACGCTGTTGCTAGCTTTTTGGACATCTGAAAGCGGCCCCAGGCACTTGTCCGTCTCTCCGGCTGCCACCGAGCTGATGAAACTAATTTTCAACTACTGAAAACATATTATAGAACAAGTTTAGTTTTCTAGCATAATCAACAAACAAATGTCCTCTTTTCTCTTAGATGGTTGCGGGACAGCTATCACAGAGGAAAGGAATACAATATGGAAGCAGGGAATCCTTCAGTAAAAAGGGGGGAGCTGCGGTTCAGTGGCTGAGCATCTGTTTGGCACGTTGAAAGTCCCAGGTTCAAGCCCCACCACCACTAACTTAAACCATCAGGTAATATCTCTACCTGAGGCCCTGGAGACTTCCTACCATACTCAAGAGTACAATTCAGTATAAAGCAGATTCATGTGTTCGCAGTGGATGGGCGTTTTGGGCGGTGATTCTGAGAAGATATTAT
The DNA here is from genome assembly GCF_021028975.2 of Sphaerodactylus townsendi. Taxonomy (NCBI): domain Eukaryota; kingdom Metazoa; phylum Chordata; class Lepidosauria; order Squamata; family Sphaerodactylidae; genus Sphaerodactylus; species Sphaerodactylus townsendi. Next base: position 142,915,497 of record NC_059428.1, read on the forward strand.
TGATTCACAGCCCTATCCGCATTTTCAGCTACGGAATGTTGGACTCAGTCCCGGAATGCTGGATCGTGAGCACGGAGGTGCAAGGACAACCGAGAAACACACAGCTCTCTCGAAAAAAGCCCTACGAAAATGCACAAATTTAAATGTAGCACCCCGTCAATGTTTTGAATGTCTTTTAGCGGATCTTCAAAAGAAACTTGCAATTCACCTCCCCCCCCCTTTTTACACATAGGTCTTCCCGCCATCACCACAAAGATGTGTGGCTGGGAGCCCAAAAGCACTGGAAGGGGGAAGTATTGGATGACACCCACGTCCCCTGGAGACCCTACCTCTTTTCAGAGAAAGGGTTTCGGCTGGCACGGAGAATTGTCTGGAAACCGAACTTCCCCGTGCCAGCTCATTTCCCCCAAGTGCCTTGCGGCTGTCGAAATGCAATCTGCGGTATTGACACGGTCCCCCGGGGTCAGCGTCGGAGAGAACCGGCTGGCAAAGGAACACAAGGCCGATCAGGAAGGCTGAGAGGGAGCAATGTTAACGGGGATTGGAACTGAAACAAGCCAGTTACTTCGGCGGTATTTCCATCTGCTGAAACATCAAGAGGTTCATTTAATCTATATTTTATCCGTCTAAAAGAGTCTTAGCACAGCAGGCTTCTCGCAAACAAGCCATATTGAACACTATTTGTTATCCAATCTCCTGCAGGAAGGATTGTAATGTCCTTTAAATTTAATATAGCTGGATCCTATAGGATGTGCGTAGCTATGACAACCCACAGTGTGATTGCTAAAAGGGTCCTGCATAGGAATCTAGGAGCACACCTGTGCCTGTGGACTCCTACTGTAACAAGAAGGGTTATAATCAGCACAAACTAATTTAATTAAGTTATTAATTGTGCAGAAATGCAAATTGTTTGTATGTGTATAAACCCGCACATATAAATTAAATTAAATTCCAAATTGAGTTAAATTCCAATCAAAGCCAACCAAGACAAGCCGAATATTTCAACTGCATAGATTCCCAGAATTCCTTTGAATTTCTTATCCTTTCTGTTTTACCTCTTGAATCCTCCTTTCAATTTTAGACTCTTCACTTGGTGATGAGAACCCACAAATCTTCACATTGCTCTTTTGCGTCATATTGCTTTTATTTCACACCCAGTTTCCCCCACGTCATATATGTTTCAAAGTCTTTTGGCCATCAACAAATTGTGATGCACACACACCATACATTGTGTATATATCATATATATTGCATAAAAAGCATCCAACACCAGCCCATGTACAGAATCAACCAATGGCAGAGAGTGTACAGAACCGACCAATGGCAGAGAGGTAAAAACCAAAACAGCCTTAAAAACCATAGCCGAACATTCAAAGAAACAAAATAGGGAATACTGGCTCATTCAGCGTGGTGCAGTGGTTAAGAGCAGGTGGATTCTAATCTGGATGTCAGACTCTCGAACGTGGAAATAACAGAGACCGTAGAAATATTCTAAGACAGTTTATTCCAGGTAACTGAAGAGTAACAATACAAAGCAGGATCTGAGCTAGAGAGCTCAGATCCAGGACCTACATCCTTAAACCCTTGCCCCCGTTTTGCCCCGCACCAAAAGTCCACTACAGTTTCTACTACAATTACACTACAGAGCTTCAAAGAACCTAGGAACCATTCACACCTCTTTGAAGGTGGACTGGCGCCAGAAGATTGCCAGGAAGGGAAGAGGGAAATTGGAAAACATTTGCAAATCACACACAGAAAGACATCAAGGCATTGACAGGCATGGTCCTGACATTCCGTCCCCCTTAAGACCTCCCCTCCCCTTTCGGGAGATCGGACTGAGCCCGGTGAAACTCCTTCACTTAGCGATGGGCCTGGACATGTTTGGAATCGACCCATTTGTTGTCCCCTGCCGGGAAATGGGTCCACGCGATCAGATACTGTAGCCGGCCACGATGCACCCGAGAGTCTAGGACTTCTTTTGTAAGCCATGTTGAGTTTCCTTCTAAGAGAGAAAGGTGGGGTATAAATCCAAAACTCTCTCTTCTTCATCCCTGAGTGTGTGGAATTTTTTTGCCCACATGTTTTCTACTCTACATAACCTTGCATTGCTAGCTATTGGCAGGCAGGCAGGTTATGATATGGAAACCCTGTGCTATGTTATCATGGCACCATGGGAGTGCTGTTACACTGAACGAGGCTTGGACAACATCCAAAATCAGGGCCGAGCAAAAACCACAGCCTACATGGAAGTATTAGAACCTGCAGTTGGGTTTTTGCAATTGATGAAGAGTGATGTGCCCCCACCTCTGGGGCTGCTGGAGGAGACCAAAAACCTGTGGTAGAGATTGGCTAACCCAATACAGAAGGGTTGGGCAGGCTCATGGATTCCCTGGCGGCAATGCATGTGGAGGCGGAACCAAGAATCTGACCCAAAGGGGCAGAACACATGTGCATAAGTGGTCTGCATTTTGATTTTATGTTAACTAGAAGCCATTGAATTATGTTGAAGGGGTTTTTTTGTGTGTGGGCTACAGGTAGTTTCTGTTCACGCTGCGAGAAATAGCAGCTCCACTCGGCAATGGCATCCCCAGGACGCCTGTGGCAGCAGGCCAGGTGTCTTAAGCAACAGCTTGGCAATCATCAGAGTGGTCATTTACCAAAGCAAAGCAAATCATTGTAATTATATATCACAGGTGATATTTGGAAGGCCGAGTCAAAACTACACGCAGGTTTTTTGCAAATGCGTTTGACAGGGCTGGAAAAAAACACCTGCCATTTTCATGGCCTTCTTTCTCCTCTTGACACTCCATTAGCAACGTTCGTTTACGTTGTTCTTATTTGATCTCCTCCGCAATCAAATCTCAGGGAAGTCAGCACACAGTAAACCCGACCAGCTACGTCGCACTGTGACATTATCCTGTGCAGTACATGATCCCTGATTGGCTGGTCTCATTTGTAGGGCTGACCCATGGGGAAACAAACCCAGAAGAAGTGGAAGACAGGGGAAGAAATGGCACACAAATCATTTCCTTGCCTGGACGTTTGCCAACCTGAATTGTGTGTATTTCGAGTCTGCTGGAATTACTATTTTTGATCTAAAAATAAAAAATGGAGAATAGCCCCATCTTCCCCTGAAAAACTATTGTGTAAGCCCACCATGTCTGTAAGCTCTCCCTCTAACCCCCCCCCCCCCCCCACCTCTGGCCGACAGTCTCTAAACAAACCCATATATCCTCGTCTCCTGGCATATGAATTATCTTCCGGGAACTTCAAAATAAATGAAGGGAAAAAATGACTGAATATTAAACGTGCTGCAATTCCATCCCAAGATAGATCATTTCGGACCCAAATTCATTTTCCCCCCTCCTGGATATCTACTGCTGCTATAAACTTCCAGTTTATCATATAACATTACAATTTATTGTATAACCAGCTTGTGTACAGACTATAAACCCTTTGTCAATGCCACTGCGAAGACTTTATACGCCGTAAATAACGGAAGAGTGATAGCATCTATCCTTCTTATTCTGCCCAACGTATCCAATATATAGGATTTTAAACATTGTCAAAGACTAGCTTGTTTTACATACAATAAAGGCTACAATTGGATTTTTCTTTTTTAAAAAAGAGAAAATTCGGATGCCTGTTTTTGCTTACATGTTTGCCAAAAAGAATGCGCCGGATCATACGGAGGAGGAAATTGTGCCTTAAGATGATGCAAAGGATCTGTGATCGGATCTTATTTATTGCATCGTTAATTTATGACAGCAAGAAAGAGAAAGAAGCTTTAATCTCCAACCTGAAATAATCAGAGTGGAAAGTTTTAACCTCGTAAAATTGCTGAAGGGATGAATTCACTTAGCATTCATCAAACTACACCACTATGGTTTTTTTTTAGGAAACCTGAGATTTTTTTTTAAAAAAACACGCTGGCTATAAGTTGGGCATATTTAAGAAACGCAGAACCCTTTCAGAGAGGTAGACTATTTGGGGAATACCATTATCTCACAGCTACTGTATATATATAGGCAAACATTTCTAACCTGGACAGGAGAGATGATGATGATGAAGAAGAGTTTGGATTTATATCCCCCCTTTCTCTCCCATAGGAGACTCAAAGGGGCTTACAATCTCCTTTCCCTTCACCCCCCCATAACAAACACCCTGTGAGGTGGGTGGGGCTGAAAGAGCTCTGAAAAACTGTGACTAGCCCAAGGTCCTCCAGCTGGCGTGTGTGGGAGTGTACAGGCTAATCTGAATTTCCCAGATAATCCTCCACAGCTCAGTGGCAGAACGGGGAATCAAAACCTGGTTCCTCCAGATTGGAATGTACCAGATTAGAATGCAGTGGCATAGTGACAATAAAGAGAGATCTGGGATATTCTGACCATAGTTCAGTTTGAACCAGAAAAAGCAAGCTGCAGAGAATGCCCATTGGCTAGCATCCATGCTGTTACCCACCCATTGTTTTCTTTCCTTACCATTCATAACTTTATAAACATCTCCCACATCAGATCTTTAGTCATGAAATATACTGTGCCATATTTCCCCAAAAGAAGTCCTATTCTACACCTGAATCGGAGAAAAACTAGCTGTGTTGGATGCCTACTGGCTAGTGTCTGTGTAGCAGTCAATACGTCACTTCCCAATCTTATAAATGCTTGTCCCTTTCCAGAGGCACTGTCCAATCAACTGGCAACTAGTAAATGTTCCCCTTCTATCTGTGTCTGGAGGCAGCCCTCTATTAAAACAGGGGCACAACAAAATAATCTCTATAGTAAATCAAAACACAATTGGAGCCAACATAAACCTTGCAGGAATTCCAGCCAAAAGGCTGTCTTATCTCCAGTTAAAGAGGGCTATTATCTCTTCCTTCCCTGGAGAAAGCGAAGCAGAACTGATTTGATTAAGAACAGATTAACCTCACTAACACAACTACCCTGGGTTTTACACCTGTCACTTTAGCGTGACAATTTATATTTATTCAAAAAGCCACCAGACAGTAAATTAAACATTGCCCTAATTAGAAAAATGTCATATGTTACAGTGGGGGAAGCAAACAAAATCTCATTTCGATTCAGGGCTGGGGCAACACATATTTCAACCCCGGCGTGGTTATGCATGCAAGCCACAAATTCCGATTTCGGCTGTGAAAGGGAGAACGGGCTTGTCTCCTGCCTAAATGCCGGCAGCGCTTTTGAACCCAGTTCTCTCGAATTTAATGTGTGCTACGCGGTCCAGCAAATTTGCTTTACCTGTTTGGTACAGTTGTTATCCTGCCCCTCCTTCAAGATCACCTTGTGAGATTGGGGGGCTGAGAGAGTTCAGAGAGGACTGTGACTGGCCCAAGGTCCCCCAGCAGGCTTCATGTGGAGGAGTGGGGAAACAAACCCAGTTCACCAGATAAGAGTCCACTGCTTATGTAGAGGGAGTGGGGAATCAAGCCTGGTTCTCCAGATTAGAGTCCACAGCTCCCATCCACTACATCACCCTATATGACACTGTATAATGAAGGCAAGAAAGAAATGTATATGACTCTTTATTGGCAGGATTAAAAAATCAGATAGATCAAGTAGGACGGGACATTGTACAGTTTTTGATTCATCCTCAAAACTGTTTTGTAATGTAAACTTGACTAAGAGATAGTATCTAAGTCAAAGCTATCCAGTTCAGGGCTCCATGGGGTTCAAACAATGGTTTCCTTAGTACAAATTTCATAGTCTCTCTTCTACAACCCACGCTTCATTGACAGTAAAGATGGCAAAATGTTCTAAGGGGACATTGTGACCGTTGGCATATCTAAGGCGAAGCATGTCTTCATCAATAATTTTCTTGATTAAAAATAAAATAAAATAGCAATAAAATGCAGCATGGGGAGGGGAGGGGCCCAGACCCAGGCTAGATGTAAGTAGAAGAAAGAATTTTACAGAAGCCCTTAATTTATAACTTTAGAAGAGGGAAGTGTCATAAAATGGTTCTGATAAACAATACCTCTTGGCACAGAATCAGATCTTCCAAATTCTTAAAACTTTGTTTCAAAGGTCTCTGGGCTGATGCAAAGGGAGAGAAGTCCTCAAAGAACTTCACTTTTTGTCTCCCATTCTTTCTCTCTTTTTACTGCTATTATTATCATATGCTACCTCAGGGCTTTTTATGTACAGAGAGTGAACAGTATACATTTATGGAAGCTGAATATCGTTGTGAGTTGACCTGGGTTTTAGATCACAACTGCTTTGTTTCTCAAGACAAAATTGTCCCTGCTACAACCTCCTGGCTTCTGCATTTTTAAAAACAAAATTAGACGTGGCAACTACATGTCTAATGGGAGATCAAAGGGGAATTCCTGTTCAGGACAGATTGGCTAGTGCCAAGGCCGTCATTTAGCCAAGGACATGGAGACAAGGGGACCCTAACCCACCAACAACTTCCCTGGCACCTGCCAAGTATTTTTTTTAAAAGAAAATGGACAAGGCCAGGTGGGACTTTTGGCCAGCAACACTTCTAATTGGCCAGTGGAGATTTAGCTTACTGCGGCGATTAATAAAAATATTGCTTTGGCAGCATCTGCCAACACAAGATCTTCACTATGTGACTGAAGATGAGCCGTGGCAACCATTTTGTGGCTGCCCCACAAAATTTGACCACAACTCCAAAGTTCCCTATAGCCTCAAAAAGATTATAGGCCCATGGTCTATGCACTATTCTTACCAACAGTTACATGGAAGCATGCAATGTTAATTCACATTGGCATGTGATATTTTAAGGTGCTGGAATCATACGTTATCTCCCCCATGGAGAATTCTCTTGAGGAAAGATGTGAACAGCAGAAGAAACGTACTGGACGGCATCCACCTATTTCAGAATCCTGTTTCCAACCGTGGTGAGGAATCACACAGTAGGGTTTGGTAGTCTTGGCACAAAAAGCAATAGCTTTCTTGCCCCCACCCTAGCCAGAATCAGTGGCATTGGCTCATTAAGAATAAAATGGGGAATGCTCTAACCTCATAATTTTCAAACTGAGCAGAAGTACTGTCAAGCCCCCCCCACCCCCAAGAAATACTAGATAGAATCTCTGACGAGTCCAGAATCATAGCCCTTTGGTGGAGCCGCCCACTTATCTTTGCATTTGATACAATCATAGAGTTGGAAGAGACCCCAAGGGCCATCAAGTCCAACCCCCCACCTTGCAGGAACACACAATCAAAGGACAGGTTCATCCAGCCTCTGTTTAAAAACCTCCAAAGAAGGAGACTTCACCAGTCCTCCCAATCAAAACCTCCCAGCAATGGGGGATTCTATAGTATGTCTGTGCTGGGGAGGAGTATGGATTGCTCAACCACCCCTGACGCAGAGACAACCGAAGTGATGGCCCACGGATGAGATTCTGCGCAATGTGTAGTTCAGCAGATGCCTCCCTCAAACCTGTTGACGCTCTTCAAATGGCCAAGCAAAATGGATGTTGGTGGTTGTGACGGTTATGGGTCTTATGGTGGGAGAAAGCCTTTTAGACTGTAGGACATCCGATCCCCTACCCCACCCACCCACAATCAAACAAAAAGGGTGCCACCAGATTTAAAATAAAGATTGGTTGTGTGTGGGCAATGTGTTTCTCTTATTAGGAAAGCCTCTTATTAGGAAAGCAGCTAGACTGAGGCTGTACTTATATGTGAGGTGAACAGAGACCCGTAGGCCCCTTCCGCACATGCAGAATAATGCACTTTGAATCCACTTTCACAATGGTTTGCAAGTGATTTTACTATTCTGCATAGTAAAATCCAGCTGCAAAGTACACTGAAAGTGGATTGAAAGTACATTACTCTGCACGTGCGGAAGGGGCCTTAGTTTAGCTGGTGTCCACACTGAGTTCCAAATGCCAAACCTGAAGAGATACCATGTGCCCTCTTCAAAGTCCCAAGTTCATTTTGGGGGGAAAAACAACTATTCAGCAACAACTGTAACCTCAATAGTCCACAACGACCGGCAGAGAACTTTCATGCCGGCCTTGAATGGAAATACTTTAAAGCGAAGGCCAGAAGCATTCCACACGGTGGCTGGAGCAGCCCTCTGAGATAGAAATGAGCCTTGTTCTCCCCAATGCATTTTTAGATCGAAAGTTGGTTATTGTCACAGCAAGATTGATACTGCAATCATCGCTGCTGGGGGAATGAAACAAGAGACCTCTAGGAAATTTTCCACACGCGCACACACACACTGTTTTCAAGTTGGAAGGAAACTAGCCAAAGAGGGCACCTGACTGTCATACCTTACATCAAAGTGAGAGCATTAGAAGACACCTTAAGGAAAGACAAGTGTGTAAGGGGGGTGGGATACAAGCAAATCCAATGAGCCCCCTTTTTCAACGGCTCTCAAAAGGACCTGCTGAGACGGCCGTTCTCGTATTCTGGGGAAAGCAGTTTTAAAACTGTTTCGCTGTCACCGTGAATCGGATCTGATGCCTCACAAGTCGAAGTCAGCAATATGCCATCTGTTAGCGCATTTCCACACACAACAGTCAGAATAGGCTCATTACAGTTTTGCAAGAACTGTCTGGGTCTCGCAGCTCTCTCTCTTTCTCGCAGGCTCTGAGCAAAAAGTTATTACTTTATTTCTGAGCATACAAAATAACTTCCAGTGCTTATTCGGCACTTGTGGGAAGGCTGGCAAGCGAGTTGGGAGAAGTCACCTTAGCTTAGCCATGACTGATTTTCACTTAAATACATATTCAGCACAGCACGGTCTTATTGGTAGTGGCCTCTTCACACAGTAGGAGTCTAGAAGCCATTACAGGCATGACACCTGGCCTGAAGATTCACAGAATAATGGAAATGACAAAGAGAAAACTTGATAGCGCCCTTCTTTTTTCTCTAATGAGAACTCAAAGTGGATTACAACACTGTTCATCTTTCCTCCATTTTGTCCTCACAACACCGGACTTGTGATGTAGGACTGGCCCAAGGTGAACCCAGCAAAACTTCCATGGCAGAGGGAGGATTTTAGCAGGGGGCTCCCAGATCCTGTTCCAAAACTCTAGCCCAGAAAGGTATCCAACTTTTTCAGCCTGCCGGCAGCTCAGATAATTTTGAGTGGGCTACCTCAAAACGGCACCAAACACAATACTTTCTGCCTTGCTTTTCACAAGATTTGCAGAAGCCTGGTAGAAGGGAAGAGAGAAAGAAAAGAGGAAACCCTGGAGCCAGAGGTCTGGATGCTGACTAGATGCCCTGGGCCTTCACAGCAGCTGCTGATGCTACTGCACCCAACAAAAACCTTTCCACGAATGAACAGCCCAAAACAAGCCCTACCCTGCTGACTTCCTGCAAAGCTTGGTGGGCACCAAGGGAAGTGCTAGCAGACGCCATGGTGCCCATGGGCACCACGTTGGGGAACCCTGCCTTAGCCACTATCCCAACAGTACAGCCTATGCTTGAAGACCACCATTAGGTGAGAGGTCACCTACCCTGAGGAAATTGGTTCTATTGCCCAAGTGCTCTTTCCATTAGGAAGTGCCTCCAAACATTCACCCAACATCCATCCTCCTGTAACCTAAGGATAATCAACCTAGCCTAGCTCTTTAGAGCAACAGGGGACACATTTTTGCTCTCCTACGTAACCACCCTTCAGTTATTTGCAGTCGAAATGCATCTGGTTCCCTCAGCATGCCCTCATAGGACCCGTTTTCCAACCATCTTTATTCTGGCCCTGGCTTCCTAACCCATGCGTCTCCTTGAGAGCCAGGACTTACCTGCAGATGATCCCATAACAGGTACAGACACAAGCAGAATCAAGCAACCAAAGGTCGTGGACTACTTGGTGGAAGCAGCACACCGTTCCTTGTCTGCAGCTTCAATGAGCTGTGGAGAAACGGCCCCAGATCTTTTGTAGGCAGCTTCTGGTGAGGTTTCAACTAGGTCAGAATCCTGCAAAGAGCTAGGCCCCCGTGTCTGGTTCCACAACAGATGCAGGGGCTGCTAGCTGGGCATGCCTCTATGCCATGCCACCTAGGCAGGAGCCCACCAACTCCTAGAGGCATCTAGAGCCAAGGTGGAGTGGTAGTTAAGAGCAGGTGCACTCTAGCCTGGAGAACTGGGTTTGATTCCCGCTCTGCCACTTGAGTTGTGGAGGCATATCTGGTGAACCAGATTAGCTTGTGCCCTTCAACACAGCTGGGTGACCTTGAGCTAGTCACGGTTCTTCGGAGGTCTCTCAGCACCACCCACCTCACAGGGTGTTTGTTGTGGGGTGGGGAGGGAAAGGAGGGATATAAATCCAAACTCCTCCTCCTCCTCCTCTTCTTCCTCCTCCTTCGTGCCTGCTGGGTGGAGGTGGATCCTGGTGGGCTTATGAGGCAGGGCCTGGGCCAGTGCTTAGCTGCCCCAGAATCCAGGGGCACAGAAGGAGGTTCTGAGGAGAATCTTCAATTGCAGGCAGCTCAGGGGCAGCTCTGGAGCATATGAGGTGATAGCACCTACCATGCGGGGGTCTCCCCACGTGTCCTGTTTTGACTCGGATCCACCGAATGCACGTCCCTATACGCGGAGCTCCAACCTCCAAGCCGCATGATATTTCCCCCTCTGTTTCTGCTCAATCTATATTAAGTCAATACTCTGCTAAAACCTCCCATTTGTTGCTTTCTTTCCAATTTAGTTTCTGTCAATGCCAGCTAAAAATGCTGAGCCTATCAAAGTGACTTCGCCCACACCAATTTCAATAACCAGGCTGTCTGGGGTCGGCTGGGGCGGGGGCGGGTGGGATGCCATTAAACGGAGTCTAGGCTCGGAAAGGAAACAAGTCGCCTTCTGATTCACTTTGCGTCTGGGAAAAAAAACTTCCTTTTGATCAGGCACAAGCAGATTCAGTAGAAAAGCAGACTTGAGACATGGCTAGGAAGCCCTCCCTTTTCAACAGCGTAATGAGAATTACTTGCTTTTTTCATAAGGAAGAATTAAGGCCGGCGCTGGTAATGAACAAGAGTCAGTTAAAATTCTTGTTCAGATTGTTTCGAGAGGCTCAGTAGAAGCAAAGGGTAGAGGCCCTCCCGGACTGTACCAATTGAGGCTGCAGATTAGAGGGGGAAAGGAACTGTCCTGCGGGAATGCTCCCCCAGGACAAAAATCTCTTGAACTAAGGCCTTAATGTTCTACATTTTTTCTTGGATGCCATTCCAACTTGGTTCAGAGATGGATCAATGGATAAGCCTCTTGAATCAATAGGCATTTATTGATTTAGGGAAACGGAGACAAGTTTGAAAGTGGAAGAAGAAATATTTGTTGTGTGTGTTCCATGCTGCAAGAATCGTTCTTTTAATTGCTTTGTTTATTAATTGATGCATAAATTAGGCTTAGCACATTGCTGTGGTAAGAGCTTACGCTTACGACTGTACATTGTTTATTTTGTGTTGTACATTATAGCCAGAGCTGTTACCAAATTTCTTGAGCACAGCTCTTCTAATTAACAAAATCCAGTTTGTGACACAGGATCTCCTTGCTTAGGCCACAAATGCTGAAACAGCATCCACTGCCCTTATAAAACTTCAAAAATATATGCAAGAAGTAGAGAAGTTGCAAATTACAAGGTCTGGTATTCTGATAGGAACGTTGTTCAGCCACAAATTTTAGCCAATGTCCACATCACTCAGTGTTTCCCAGATTGATATCTCTGGGCACAACATTAGGCACATTGCTGATTCCCTGGTTTGGAGAAAAATCTCAATGCAATGGCGTAGTGGTTATTAGCAGGTGCATTCTAATCTGGAGGAACTGGGTTTGATTCCCCGCTCTGCTGCCTGAGCTGTGGAGGCTTATCTGGGAAATTCAGATTAGCCTGTGCACTCCCACACACGCCAGCTGGTGTGACCTTGGGCTGGTCACAGCTTTTCAGAGCTCTCTCAGCCCCACCTACCTCACAGGGTGTTTGTTGTGAGGGGGGAAGGGCAAAGAGATGGTAAGCCCCTTTGAGTCTCCTACAGGAGAGAAAGGGGGGATATAAATCCAAACTCCTCCTCCTCCTCCTCCTCTTCTTCTTCTTTTTGAAGATTTAAAAAACCTAAACCCTACATGCAATTTGTATTTACACCTAAATACAAACAAAAGTTTTCATTTTCAGCCCAAACACCACCCCAACATATAAATGGAGGAGATTTTGGTTCAGAAGACCTGAATTTCTGCATTCCAAAGCCAGACTCCAAATTCCCTCTCCTTCTCTCTTCCTCACTTAAATAAGGACTTTTGCAGTCGCATACTGATCAACTTCTTTTTTCCTCATTAACATGCATGTCTCTTCTAATTAGTGTTCTAATTCACACTGGGTAAACAGCTTCTAACAGCTACTTTCCTCCCATTAATCACATAAAATATAGTTTTCATAATCAAGGAGGAAATTGGAATCTTGGGGACAGCTCGCCTCACTCAGTCGGGCTGGATGTGGGAACAACTGGAGAAGCTAAGCTCCTTGCTGCCCTTGGAGTCAGGCGACAATCTGGTTGAGCCTGTGTGGTACACTAAATTAGGACTAGGGAGGCTTGGGTTCGAGTCCCAACTTTGCTGTGAAGCCAACTTGGGAGTCTATGGTCTAGCCACCCTCCCACAGCCCAATTGATCTCACAAGGGAAAGGGCAAATCATATAAATCAGCATTGTGCAGTGGTTAAGAATGGCAGACTCTAATCCAGTAAATCAGGTTTGTTTCCCCACATAAAGCCTGCTGGGTGACCCTGGCCCAGTCATAGTTCTGATCAACTTCTCTTCCATCAATCTGTCCAAGCCCCTTTGAACGCTATTCAGGTTAGTGGTCATCACCACCTCCTGTGGCAGCATATTCCAAAACCCGATCACGCGTTGCGTGAAGATGATATTATATTGATATTGTATGATATGATATCTGTGATATTGGATTGACATGCCAATAAAGGTTGGTTTGATTTTGAACTGACTTCAGGCATAACCCTGAGCCCACCACTCACAATCACAGCCAAGCTGTTTAGGGAATAACCAAGACAACACAGATATTTGAAACACCGGTTTGCAGTAATGGGAGCAAGGGGAAGAGAGAGCAGCTCTCCCAGGCAAAAAGTCATTTGCTCGGAGGACTGGACTGAACTAAAAGTCCGTTGGTCGTCCATCTCTGTTCAATTCCCTCGGGAAATGGAATATTACCTTCAAAGAGAAGGTCTTTCTTCCTCTTCGGGAGCTGGACGGCTAAGGGCGCAGATCTGCCGTTCAAATGGTTTATTAAGCAAAAGTAATGCTTTAATGTGTTTATCTCTGAAGAGATGGGACGGTGTTGCGCCGGGGACTTAATGGCTGATGAAGGGCCGCCTCACAGCCGAGCGCTCCACTGAGCATTTAACATTTTAAAAAAGTATTAATTTTCCATTTTGGATGGGAAAGAAGTTTTTTTTTTTAATTCATGGGGTAGAAGAATCCTGGTTGGGCTGTGATTTCAGTCGGATCAAATGTGCCATAATTGTCTGTCTGTTTGGTAAGGAAGAGACGCTTAGCCGGGAACGATGCTTTGATATCTCCAGTTCCAGCGCTAATATAAAAGAACATTATCACCACAGGTGTGAGCTACATTATGCACAATAATTAGGAAATGAATTAAAGATTTGCCAGGTTGCTAAAAAGTGTGTGTGTGGTGGGATATATTTCCTAAGTAATGAGAAAAATGTGAGAGCGGCCAGGGTTGGAAAAAAATTGCACATTTTTATCATAGGTGATTATACTGCAAAGCCCCATGAGGGAATTCGGACCAAAACAAAACGGAGTTGTTCCGCCGGGCCATTGGGGAGGTCGGCCGTTGAAGGTGCCGTCCCCCGCGCCCCATATTCCACCTTGGGGGCTGTCTATATGCTGCCTGCCCGATGAGTCCATTGTTTATGTCATCATCTGATTTTAAGACGGAGGTTGAAGCTAATTGTTAATTGTGTTTAACTGAAAATGTTGTTTTAGTGATCATGATTTAATGTGATGGTGTTATTGGTTGTACACCGCCCAGAGCCTTTTGGGGATGGGGCGGTATATTAAATCTAATAAACAAACAAACAAACAAATAAAAACCAGGGATGATTTCAAATTTTCCCACCTCTGCCACCTTGACCACAAAAATCCAGCTTGGGCGAATTTTTATTTTCACCTTGCTTCCTACTTCTGATGGTCCCTGTAAAGTAGGCACATCTTCAATTATTTGTCTGTCATCAAATTATTTTATTAGCTATATTTTTCTTACACCTGCAGGATTAGCTCAATGTTCTGCTCGCCATTGGTCAGGATTGAATCGAACCTGCATGGTGAATTACTTCTTACATATTCAAGCAGTATAGCAGGGGTCCCCAACGAAGGGCCCACCATAATTCCCTCACGCTCAAAAAAGTTGGGGATCTCCAGTACAATATAGCAGTTCATGAATTCACAGCCTCACATAGTCCATAGGAAGCCCAAGAATTCATCATCCCCCCAAAACAAAAACAACCCCCCATTATAAGCCACTATATGCCACGCAGTGAGTTATTTAAATAAACAGTAAGCAAACAAGTCAATTATTTAGAAACAGCATTTTTTTTAAAAAAAATCTAATCAACAGTCCATTTTCTTAACATTTTGAGCACACTCAATTTCATAAAACCATGTCTTAGTTCAGGTTAGCACTTGAAGGGAGACTGGCGACGTGAGGGGAAGGCGTTATTGGCGAACCCAGAAGTGATGTCATTGCATTGACCCAACCCTAAATGGCAAGAGGTGAATCCCAGAGCATTGCCACCACATGACATCCCTTCTGGGTTCGCCATCAATCTGATGGCAATTTTCAGAGTATTTCTTCCCTGCTTCCTTACCAAGCAGCATCCGGGGGCCGGAAGGGCTCTGGCTATCATTCCTCCTATTCAGTTCCCTTCTCCAGCATTTAATGACCTGACCCAACTCCCCATGATATTGAGCAAGAAACAATTGCATCTCCTGTGTTGAAACAAGTGGTCCCAAAGCAGAAAGGAAGCGAATCTCCATCGGAACAGTCACTACGCAGTCACAAAGCTGCCCAACAGCTGGTAGGCCTTGAAGGTTGAGAGGAGGGACTCTGACGCTTGACCTGTAAGGGATCGAGAGTATTGAAAATGGCATGTTTATTGGCCAGGCACATCTGCTCTGATAGGCTGCGCTCAGCAAGGCAGGTGAGTGTCCAGCCTCCTAGCAAAGCCCTTTCCTACGTGCAAAAGCTCATAAACCATGAACAGACAGACTCATGCTGTTGGTGCTGTTACAGGCTAGCGTGGCTATCCTCCCAGAATTTATAGGGGGAGGAATTGTGCCCAATTCCCCATTTTCCTGCCGAACAGCTGGAGTTATAAACTGCTTATGCTCAGACTAATGTGGTAATTTAATGTCACTTCTGCAGAAGTTTTAACAATTATGTTACTTGGAATTAACAAAAAAAAAGGTAGCAGCAGCTTGGATTGGCATTAAACGGAAGGAAAAGTGCAAATAAAATGCAGATTTATTTCCCTTCCAGTTCCTCCTAATTGCAGTTATTCATAATATTTTAATGTGCACCCACTGCAGCTTTTGACTGCAGTACGGCGCACCCGCATCCTGAACACCACAAGTCCCTGCACTGTTCTTTTTCTCCACCCCTAATTCTGCAGCAAGGTTTTGAATCATAGTGCATGCTTCTCAAGAGGTTTTCAGAGCACTTGGTAACAGAAAGCATCGGTACGCCCTATGCCTTCTTTTAAAAGGGGAGATAATGATATCAAAAACACACAGACAAACTCACCCTCATCCACAGAGTCATCACAACCATAGTGGTATCAGGAGCGGTCTTTTGAAACATTTGGCTTGCTTCCTTTTATTTAAAATCATGGTTCTAGTCCGCATGTTTGAAAAAGCGAATATGGTATAATAGCTAGAGCAGGGGGTTCCCAACGTTCAAAAAGAGGAGTTTGGATTTATACCCCACCTTGCTCTCCTCAGAGTGGCTTACAAGCTCCTTTCCCTCCCTCTCCCCACAACAGACATCCTGTGAGGCAGGCGGGGTGAGAGAGTTCAGAGAGAACCGTGACTGGCCCAAGGGCACTCACCAGGCTTTGTGTGTAGGAGTGGGGAAACAAATCTGGTTCCACCGGATAAGCCTCTGCCACTCAGGTGGAGGAGTGGGGAATCAAACCCGGTTCTCCAGACTGTTCTCCAAACACACAAACCATCTCCTTTGTGTGTTTTAGTACAACAACAACAACAACAAAACAACAACAGCCAACCAACAAACTGAAAAGGAACAAAACCCCATCTTGCAAAACAAACCTATCTTGCAAAAAGTTAAGTGAAAAGAAAACAGTGTTATACATATAATGTTTATTGCACAGTCCCAAATATATATTTAACGTGACTTGATACCATGCAGTAAGAGTATTATTTTTTTCTTTTCTCATGACAAAAAAAACTATCTATGGAGAGACTTTACAGTATTTCATGAAAATACAGCAACCTGCCATCAGATCTCAACACATATTAACTAGTGGTTAGAACACTGGATTTGGATAGGTTGGGGGGGAGGTAATGGGTACTGAAATGCCCATTCTTCTCTCAAGCATCATAAATAACTTTTGGAGAGTCACTCTTTTTTCACAACTGCCTTTCCTCAAAATGTTTGTTGTAGACAGGAACTGAAACCACCCAGAATTTAGCTGCAATTGAGGGAGGTGTGGCACCTTCCAGTTGTCATTTGAGTCCAATATGAACATGCAGGCGTGCCCAATCAAGCAGTTCTGATGCATTTCAGAAAAGCGAGAGAATTTAGCACCATTTCCCAACTAACAACGTGTTCCGGACTTTTCACAGCAGACGTCTCATAATGGCAATATAATAGGATTGCAATGACAATTAAATGATTGCATATTTTAAAGCAATGGAGGGTATCCACCGGGGCACGAACCATTAGCGCAATGGTAACATTGTCATAAGAGTTTTCATGGTTGGGCTCCGTGATGGATAAGGCACAAGGGCTGTACACAGCGGGCAGGTATTCCCACCACACTCTGATATACAGAGAGATTTCCAGAGCCACAGATCCGATCGTTTTAGCTTAACCTGTTCAGCTACTTGTTAAATAAAGCAACCTCCATAGTGGACCAGACAGGTAGGAAATGCAACTACAGATATTTCTGAACGACTGGCACTCTGAGATTGGGCTCCTAGTTGGATGGCTCCCATTAACTCTAATCCACTCTCAACTGCCCCGGACTCAAGTCAGACATAGATCGGAGTGGGATAATCTCATTTGCATCAAGGATAGTCCACACAAAAAGGTTTAGAAGATACGTGAGCATTGTGACACGATAGCTGCCGCAAGAAAAACATGTTCTCCCTTAACTCTGCTTGTTCCTATGGATCTAGGGCACCTAGCCAACTATCTCTTCTGGCTTGTAAATCCAAAACATAGAAGAGCTATGACGCTTGCCTGATTTAACATAATGCCCTCCCTGCTTCTCTGTGGTAGATGCCAACAAATAGACAAAGGAGACTATGTCCATGCAATTCGGGCCAAATTGAGACACTCGATCACACTCTCTTTCATTGTGCAAGATTTGCGAAAGTTAGAATGAACCACTCCTCCTTGTCTCCACTCCTATACAACCAATTAACTGATGCTTTTAAGATTCCTGTAATCTTGGACAACCTTGATCCCACTGTTTGTGAGAATGTAGTGAAATTTCTGTTAAACGTTACAGATACAAGCCTAGATGGATACTAACTTTTAAATGGTTAGCAATATTATCTCAATACTAGCGGGGCCCGGCCACGCGTTGCTGTGGCAATTGTCCTTCTCATCATAGTCCACAACCCACCCAGATGTCCATGCAGGTCCAGTGATCCGCAGCATAGCCTTTTGGGGTGGTCGAATGGAATCCCTCTTTCCCTTTTCAATTCACATTGTTATATGGTGGTGTCTTTTTTTTTAGTATAATGTAACCCTTTCCATTCCACAATGGAACTGCCCAGAGTGCAAATCCCGCTGTCCATGAGGCTGGCTGACACGCACAGTCCTGGCTTGGGTTAAGCCAGAACTGGGACAAGGAGGTTATCCCAGTCAGGCAGCAGAGGCAGGGTGGTGAGGCGCTCAGATCGAGGCCAGCTCTCTGGGTTCTTAAAGGGCCATGTACAAAAGAAGCGGAGCCAGTAGTGTTGGTCTGGCCTCACCCCAAGTGGATTTTCTTAGAAGAAAAAGGCAAACTCCAGCTCGCTTTTAGTAAAAGAGAGCTGTGTTGAATATGGGTGAGGAAGTGGGTAAGTGGTGATTGGATGTGAGGGAGGGCAGAGTGAGGTGTGTGAGGATGAGCTGGATGTGTATTGTGTGGTAGCAGTGGGTGAGGCACAGAGAGTGAAAGTTACCTGCGTGTGAGGGGGGGAACCCCATCTGACATCTCACATGGCAAAGTGTGTATGTGTTTCACTTCCACTTGTATTACCTAACAGTATTACCTATTTACTGTTTTCACTGCTCATCTCTGGCAACCTGGCGAACATTCTAAGGGTGACAGTTAAACACAGCCAGATTCGTGGCCTGGTGTGCCAGGAAAAAGACGTTTTACCTGGCTCAGGTATGGACTTTTGGCGATTTGAAGGTCCGATTACCTGCCCAGAACAGGGAGGAACGTCATGTGAAAATTTGGGGGCGATCTGTCCAGCCATTTCGGCGTTAGGGCGTGACTAACAAAGTCACTGTTAACTTTTTATACATATATAGATGCTAGCAATACTATATGTTATTAATATTTTACGTTTGCCAATTGAGCTTTTTAGCGGAAGAAATGTGTTTCAGTTCATTGTGTATTTTATAAGTATTATTGTATCATCTTGTATATGCCAATAAAGGCCTTACTTACTTAAAAAGATTCAGATGGAGCTAGAGAAAGCTGGGCTTGGTTGGGAAGTGGAGGATCTGCCGCCATTTTGTTCAGCCTTGGACTGAGGATGGGTTTTAATTGGTAGCTGCAGCTGGCCCTACTGTATGTGACTTGGGCTACCTGTAGCCAGCCGTGTCCTATTAGAGATGATTTGTTTACCTGCTGTACATTGCATAAATGCCATATAAATTCTGTATAGAAGTCAAGGAAAACCACTATGGGATACAAGCAAATCTACAATACCAGCAACTAAGATTAGAATAACACTGTAGTTCCCAAAATACAACCCAATATAAAAAGATGCATCCATGAAGTGAACAGTTATTCAGAAATATTCAAACATGGGCAGAGTTTTCAAATCTTGCCATTTGCCTTTGGAACAGAAATGTTGCAGATTTCAAGCGTTTTAGGAATCTTGGGCAGGGAAATACAAAAGCTGTAGATGGTTCCAAATAGTTTGCAGGAAAAAAACACCATTGGGTGGATGAAATGATCAAACACACTAATTGCTTTTGTCTGTCAGTTAGTAAATGCAAGTGAAATACAAAATACCAATATTTTAAAGTCTGTCACATGACATCTGGCAAATGACTGATGATTATAACTACTTCAGTCTTTCTGCTGCAGTTTAGTACGTTTGTGTATGACCATCAAATGCACTACCATGACACTGAAGGAAATTTGCAGTTTAATAAATAAAACACAGCGAAGCCGTGGCTGCTTCTGGTGTCTCCTGTTAAGACTTCCCAGGAAAGGGACCCGCCAGAGTCAAAATAACCCCAAACGCACCTGGCAAAGTCTCTTTCGCTCAACTCACTCAAAATTATCCAATGATCAATGAACTAATTGGCTAACCTGCCAATAAAATATATCAAAGGTGGCAGCCTTTTGTCAGCGACTAAATACGGTTGAATGTCAGAGAGCAATGCCATCAACAAGCCAATATGGAAATCAAATATAATTAGATGTCAAGTATGCATATTCAATATTTGGCGGATGTTTAGTGAATATTCAAACACTCCGAGAACATTTGATGTTTACATTAGCGAGACGAGGGATCTGGGGGAAGCGAGGATTTATTTTTGCCCTAATTGCAGGCCACATCATGGGAATCAAACCAATGTTCTCCATGTTGTTGGCCACGCACAGCTCTGATCCGTGGCTTTGGGTGGCCTTTGTTGAGTGCAGTCATGAGTTGACATCCATTGAAGATTCAATAAGAACGGAGGAATAAGAATGCCTAGGTACCCACCCCACAAAGTCTATGTCCCACCTGTTGACCACATTTTTATCACAAGGAGCTCAGATTGCAACTGACAGTTCTCCTGCTCTCCATTTTAATCTTGCAGCCCACCCCTCTTCCCCATAACGGCTGGTCAGGGCAAGACAGACAGACAGCCGGAGACTTCACCAGACTGAATTTCTGGTAAGAGCTTTCTGCAAATGCATGTCCATGAGCCTCTCTCCCTAAACTATGTACAGAAATGCCAGAGGATGATGATATGTAATAATATAGGCTGTTTGAGTTGGATAGAGGCCCAATCAGGCACATACCTGCTAATATCTGTCCCCTTGATGATGATGATGATGATGATGATGATGATGATGATGATGATGATGATGATGATGATGATGAAGAGTTGGATTTAAATCCCCCCTTTCCTGTAGGAGACTCAAAGGGGCTCACAAACTCCTTTCCCTTCCCCCCTCACAACAAACACCCTAAAATGAGGTAGGTGGGGCTGAGAGAGCTCCGAAGAACTGTGACGAGCCCAAGGTCACCCAGCTGGCGTGTGTTGCAGTGCACAGGCTAATCTGAATTCCCCAGATAAGCCTCCACAGCTCAGGCGGCAGAGTGGGGAATCAAACCCGGTTCCTCTAGGTTAGAGCACACCTGCTCTTAACCACTACGCCACTGCTGCTCCCTTTCCCACAGCCTTGGAGCCTTTCCCACAGGTCTCCCCATCCAAGAATGCAGAAACAGTTTGCAAACTGCTGCAGTAGATATTATCCACCACCAGATCAGAAAGAAAAAAAAATAACCAAAGTCAGCCTACCCAGTTCATTTACAAAAGATGGGAAACACTTCATTCAGGTTGCTTACTCTCCCAAGGTTAATGAATAAAACAAATTCAGAGTGGATTTTGATTAAATCCCAGACGCATCTCTTTATCGCGTACTCCTTCAACTAGTGAAATTTGGGCAATAAGATAATTATCCATTTAGAGTTTCTTCTTCAAGCAGCCAGGAAATATGGGTATTGATCGGAGAAATTAATTCCCGCAATGCAAAATCAATTGACAAAATAAATAGGAGACCGGAGACGGAGAATACGCGTCTGCTGGGAACAATAAGATTAGCTCCTTGCGAGCTGAGAGAGAGTTTGGTTTACTGATATTTCCTGGGTTCCACGTGACAGGTCAAGTTGTACTCTTAGGACACAGCCTTAAAAATGCTTTCCTGTGAGTAAGCACCATCGAATAAAATGGCACACCTGCTCAGGACGGTTTTCAAACTGTCATCCCTTCCCCACCTCCAATCATTTTTGGATGCATGGCTTTCAACACTTCAGAGATATTTTGCAGGAGTTTCATCTCAGTCCGAATGCAATGAAAGCTTACTCACTCGATTGGTCTCATATTGGTGCTTCTTAATGAAAGTATTAATTCTTAATTACATTGACTTTGCATATGGATTTCTGCTGTGGACCAATGTCTTTGCAATCACCCCCCAACAGTAGAGTGGCTTGCATTCATAAGAACATAAGAGCCTGCTGGATCAGGCCAGAGTCCATCTAGTCGAACACTCTGCTACTTGCAGTGGCCCACCAGGTGTCTTTGGGAGCTCACATGCAGGAGGTGAAAGCAATGGCCTGCTGCTGCTCCCGAGCACCTGGTCTGCTAAGGCATTTGCAATCTCCGGTCAAGGAGGATCAAGATTGGTAGCCATAGATCGACTTCTCCTCCATCAATCTGTCCAAGACTCTTGGAAAGCTATCCAGGTTAGTGGCCATCACCACCTCCTGTGGCAGCATATTCCAAACACCGATCACATGTTGCATGAAGACATGTTTCCTTTTATTAGTCCTAATTCTTCCCCCCAGCATTTTCAATGTATGCCCCCTGGTTCCAGTATTGTGAGAAAGAGAGAAACATTTCTCTCTGTCGACATTTTCTACCCCATGCATAATTTTATAGACTTCAATCATATCCCCCCTCAGACGTCTCCTCTCCAAACTAAAGAGTCCCAAACGCTGCAGCCTCTTCTCATAAGGAAGGTGCTCCAGTCCCTCAATCATCCACGTTACCCTTCTCTGCACTTCTTATATCTCTTTGATATCTGAAGAGTTCCTTGGTACACGAGTTGGTACTGTTCCTTGGTACAGAGGTAAGTAGTGGCACACGGGCCTAATTTTTTGCCTCCTCTTGGCACTGAAAAGACCCTGGCAGGCCACTGGTTGCTCTTTTCATTGTAAACCTAGCTCTGCCTAGCATCCACCCCTCACAGTACAGAAAGAAAGGAGAGCAAGAAGGTAAAAAAGGGTGGAACTGTCATTCCCAAGGGAGCAAAAACCCAAAAAGTCCAATAATCAACACAATGGAACCAAATTACACACATCTAGACCTTGTGAATACTCTGAACTTGAGTGAACAACACTAAAAAGATTGACCTGCTACAAGGAATAATGAATGTAAAATTCCAGCCCTCTCCAGAACAACGCCTGATCACCGTGAGCGCTGTCCAGAGTCCTGAAGGGTCTGTGAGCTAGGCCTGCTATATGTCGCAAACCCTGGGGGAGCATTTCTCGACTGAACCTGGGTTAACAGCTTTGAGCTCTATTGGGCACTCTACCCCGCAGATCAAATTAACATTTAACGGGCAGGCAACAAAAATGTTTTCCAAGGAATGGGTCCCCCAGCAATGCCCTTCTCAGGAGGACCAGGGAGAGTCTCAACAATTGTTTAATGTTGACACTGTAAAACTGACTAGAAACAGTCAAAAACAACAACAAAAGGGGTGGGAAGCTCAGCAAATATGTCTTCACAGGCTTCTCATTAGCAGTGCAAATGGCCTTAAATGGTTGCAAATAGTAATACGTTGTCTGGTTCTTTCCCTGAGGCGGCTTCGCTGATCAACCGCCGATGAAAACTCAAAAGGGGCTTTATAAAGGGCTTTGTCTGGTTCTTGGAGACGCAGAAATCTGTTTCTCCTGGCAAAATGTGCAGCGCGTCCCTACAAAGAAGGCACATGATTTTGTTTCACCTTCCAGGGGGACAATCTGCCAGCTCCTTCTGGCTTTCCCTGCGCATCAGAGACCATCCATCAGGGCCGTCTTCCTTCAATTCTTCAAGACCGGTCCAAGCGAACATACCATTTATGGTGCACATTAGCTGGATAAAAGCCCGCCGAGAGCCGGAGCTCTCCAATCTATTGACTGTTGTCAATTGCTTCAGTGAGACAATCACGCACACCTGCACACCAATTAAGCCCGTTTTCTACCATCGAAGCCTCTCCTTTGGAAACTTTTAAACGCTAGCCAGGCAGAATGGAGCTGGCTTCTACTTTATCATTAAAGAGAGGGGGGGGCATCGCTCAGCCATACCCACACCTGCTTCGCATGCTGAAAGGCCTCGGCTTTGTCCCCAGCTAAAAGGATCTTGGGTAGCCGGGCGGGGAGAAGACGCGTGTGCCAAAGGATCTTAGAGGCCAGTCAGAGCCGACAGCAGAGGCAAGATCCCTGCAGGCCCAAGATTTGAAATGTAGGCTAGCACTAGTAGAGAAAGAAGAAACTTCAGACCTAAACTCAGCTTTCTTACATAGGACAAAAAAACTCCCGGTCAAATTACACAGCCCACCTCTCTGACGTAGCCATGTTCCCCCCAAACCCTTCTTCTCTCGTTGCAATTATATCATTCCTTCATTTGGCCACACACTGGAAAATGTAATTACTGTCGGAATTTACTTCGGGTTTGTTGTTTCTTCCCCCTTTTCCTTCAAGTTGCTCACCATGTTTTATTTATGTGTGGGAAATTAACTTGGCTCGGTTCCCTTTAATACACTGCAAAACATTCAGGGACGCAATTTGTCCCGGGCTCATCTTTTGGCAATTAGTCTTTCCATCATCACGAACATCTCATTTGGCGGCATTAAAGGTCCTCTCTGCGGTCTCGTAACAGGGGATGTTTTTCTTCGGGAGGGTCATGTTCCTTTGACATGGCCTACAGAGCTGGAAAGTTTTCCTTGTTTTCTCCCTTCTGTGCCCTATGCAGAGACGCAATGGATCTGATACCGCTCCTTAGGAGGCATTCAGTAGTGGCTTGACTGATTTTGAGCTTCTTACTGCAAATAAAATGAACCTTTTTTTGTGGGAGGGGGGTTGTTCCAACAAATGGACTCATGTCAAATTTGCCTGCATCAGTTCACAATGATACAATGGTTTTTCGGGCCTCACTGTAGTGTAGTGTTGAATGGATCGTTGAACAAAAGAGAAGAGGGGTCGGGCTGCGCCTCAAATGTGAACATGATCTCAGACCGCCTGGCCTCTCTGAATTAAACCTGCCCTGTAGGGTGGGTTTTTTAAAAAAGACGTTACGATAGGTTAACCGCCCGTCCCCACCAGATGAACTCCTGTAAACTCTGGGGGTGGCAGGCAAAACGGCCATGCAACTATTAGACTGTCAGATTAATCAACCGCAGATTTAAATGACCAGAAAAAAGGGAGGAAGGGTGATTTGGGTGATTTATTGTCAATTTTAAACTTGATTTTGGAAGCCACCTGGATTCACAGGGAAAGGTAGGGTGTCAACACCTCAATAAATATAAACAAACGAACAAGAAGATAAAGTGGGCACATTAAATCAGCTGAAACTGTCCTCTGAGAAGCAACCCTTGAATGCTGCACTGAAGCCCAGGGGCATGTTCGAAGGTGCACATCAGCCAAGCATCGGCCTCCTGGCTCGTTCACATTAGATGAGGGAATCTCCGGAAATACTTCCTAAATGACAGGAGAAGACGGGTAGAGGCCAGCCTGTCATCTGAGAACAACTTGTGGACCACTGAGGAGACCCAACCGGCTTAAAGGAAAGCCTCGGTTTCACCACACACAGCTAGTTGAAAGCCACGTGGTCAACTGGGGCCAAGCTCTCAAAGTAAAAATGGCCCAATTAAACTACAAGGTTACACCTTTTCTCTGCTGCTCCCTTCCCAAGACCATGACAAATATTGCCATCTTGCAAAAAGAGAGCAAGAGAACATACACATGACAATAACTCAGATGACAGCAATGAGCAAGGCTCGGGGAGACATTTTGTACCGCCGCTACATTCTCCGCCTCGGTGCCTGACAGTGTGCGAAGGGATCGGCTTCCAATCAGAGACAGAAGAGGTGCCTGTCATCCATTCCTGGGCCTGTGTAGTGTAACCACTGGCAAAGAGAAGGCTATGAGGAGCTCTCTGGAATATGCAAGCAACAGGGAGGGAGGGGAAATGGCTGGGCAGATCCCTGGGTGCAAATTCATTGGTAATTACTAAGAGGACATCCTTATTGCTATCTGGTAACCCAACATGTTACTGCCTTCCTGCTTTCTGGTATGTTACTGCCTTTCTGCCCTCTGGTATGTTACTGCCTTTTTGCTCTCCAGTATGTTACTGCCTTCCTGTCCTCTGGCATGTTACTCCCTTCCTGCCCTCCGGTATGTTAGTGCCTTCCTGCCCTCCGGTATGTTAGTGCCTTCCTGCCCTCCAATATGTTACTGCCTTCTTGCCCTCCGGTATGTTAGTGCCTTCCTGCCCTCCGGTATGTTACTGCCTTCCTGCCCTCCGGTATGTTACTGCCTTCCTGCCCTCCGGTATGTTACTGCCTTTCTGCCCTCTGGTATGTTACTGCCTTCCTGCCCTCTGGTATGTTACTGCCTTCCTGCCCTCCGGTATGTTACTGCCTTCCTGCCCTCCGGTATGTTACTGCCTTTCTGCCCTCTGGTATGTTACTGCCTTCCTGCCCTCCGGTATGTTACTGCCTTCCTGCCCTTTGGCAACCCAGTATGTGACTGTTTTCAATCTGCTTTAAGCATCAACCCTTCCTGGCATGGTTTATACCTTCTCTTAGGTCTGGTACCTTCTTTCTAGAAAAGCCATCATGAGCTTCACAGACACAGCTTCATTCGGAGCTCTGCATATGGAAAATCAAAAGCCATTCACAAGCAGATGACCATCTATCCCGCTGCCAAGCCGAATTGGCTGGGCTGCCCAGCAGCAGTTGGTTGATTGCAAACGTCTCGAATATATACGAGCATTCTGAGATTCCCAAGTACCTGGCAAAAGCCCCGGTAATCTGGTTTATAGCATCACAGACAATCTGCATTTGTGCACTGTGGGGAATTACTTGGAGCTGACCCTGTCGCAGCTCCCGTGCATTTCGGCAAAAGCTGAAAGAGGAACACAACAGCCGTCAATCACTTTACAGCCCACAAAACGGTCAGGGAAAAACAAGGATGGCATCTTAAATTCAGGGTGGGTTTTTGAGTGCCAGCTTACTGCCTTCCAGTCGTCCCACCCAGCCTCTGAAAAGCTTGGGAGGCACCAAGGGAGGATTACTGGCAGGTACCATGATGCCCATGGATACCATGTTAGGGAACTCGGCCCTAAACATCTATCAAAGGGCTGGACTTGTCCATTCCAGTTCTAGTCCATCCCAGAATCCATGATGCAGTTCCAGTAAAACTATAAGCTCCAGCGAACAAGGATTGTGGGGGAAAGGTGTAATGGCAAACAGAATGCTTGAGCTTTAAATTTCACATAAAAAATCTTCCAAAACAATGTCAGAAAAGGGGGGGGGGAATAAAAGATCAAAGCAGCAGTTCTGGAAGGAGATTTCGTTTTCTCCCTTCATCCAAATCATTTCCTATCTTTTTGCAAAGAGTTCACAAAATCCAGGTCTGATGAAGAGAAGCTATGGCATTTTCCTCTGGGGCGGCTCAAAGCTGCCGGGGCAATGTGAGGCCGGCCACGGAAGGAAAACGCTTGGGCCAGGCTGGCGAGGAGCTCAGATGTCCATAATTGAAATATTTGTGTCTCGTTTATTTTTGAGGATCTGCCACATTAAAAGCCATCAGTCAGGGGTGATTGTTTTATGAAATCAATCCGCACCTGGAGCGGTTTCACACAGCACTATAAACCAGTTGTTTGCAGGCTGGCTGTGTTGCTAAGCTAAATCCTAGCATGGTGAGCAATAACCGAGTAGTTGCACGAATGTGTGTATATGAGAGAGAGATTTTGAATCTCTTGCCCTGCAGCTCTGGAAGAAACATCCCTGATGCCAAACAAACTAGCTCACAAGCTAGGCTTTTCGCACCAATGTTGGTTTGCCTGCACCGAGCCTGACATGCACATTTTCCAATGCTATTTGTGCATAGATAAATTAGCAGTATGTACAAATGACAAACAGTGAAGGAATAAACAATGCGCTAATTGGGTAGAAAATCCATGCAATGACTGTACACAATACCAACGCATCCCAGTTGCCGGCGAGGAAGACAGCCTCAGAAATGTTTTACATTAATTAATGGATCTACGATATCCACAGCAAGAAGTGGTGAACAAAATATGACCAAACGCGAAGGAAACCTGAGCGTGGATGTAGCAGTTTCCTCTGAATCTATTTTGCTGAAGTATACACCTGTGGGCCAACTTGGGACTCGCTTTGACTTGAACAAGAAAACAACTTGAGCAACAATTAATACCATTCACACAGAAACCAGAGTGGCAGCGAGATAGCAGCTGAACAAATCCAGCTGCCATATTCAGGCTTTTAGTTGGGATTACCCTATAGGACAGGGGTGGCCAACCTATGGCGCTCCAGATGTTCACGGACTACAATTCCCATCAGCCCCTGCCAGCATGGTCAATTGGACATGCTGGTGGGGCTGATGGGAATTGTAGTCCATGAACATCTGGAGCGCCATAAGTTGGCCACCCCTGCTATAGGAGCACAGAGATAGAATCTGACACAAAATCAAGCTTTTATTTCCAAATTCTGAGGTTTCCATTTCTGGCCTAGGCAATACCTGGTGGTTTTGAGGGTGGAACCAGAAGAGGGTGGGGTTTGGGAAGGGGAAAGACTTAAAATGGAACTGTTCTGCTTGCTTTGACTATCGAGCACTACGAACATCTGGTTCTTGGAAAGAACATGTGAAGCAGCTTTACAATGAGCCAGAAACGAAAGATTCAAAACTGGGCGGTCATTGGCTAGAGATCTAGAGATGGTTTCTTCAACAGCAGGCAGATTGGTGTTTTATTACTATGATATTATGAGTGTACAACTGATTTTACATTGTAACCTGTCCTGAGCCCTGCGGGGAAAGGGTGAGATATAAATCCAATAGATCAGATCAGATCAGATCAGATCCAGACAGACAGACAGACGGACGGACGGATGGACGGACGGACGGACGGACAGACAGACAGACAGACAGGGCATAATGCCAAAATGAGCAAACAAACAAACCACAGCGTTCTCGGAAAATGACAAAAACTGATCAGAACGTTCTCCAATTCTTACTTCAGAAACCTCCAGAGTGACTTTGATAATACTTGGCATACTTCTATGACACAACAGCTCTAGGAACCATACAAACCCCTCACACTGGCATATGATAGCCAAACATAACTGAGCAATGGGACCATTACATCAGAAGATTCAGATGTGGTCTCAGCATACTACCACTAGTAGTCCATTTGATCCTCTGTATGTTTTTCAAACTTCCTAAATCGCATGACTTCATCCTAGGATTCCCTCATAGCATCTGACAAAACGGACTCCAAGCCACAGTGGAATAAAACACCCTTACATTCTGTAAGGTACCCATAAGCCCCCTGTTGCTTTTCACTGGGTCTTTGGCAGCTCTCTGTTTAGCAGGGCTGCGGACAGATCAAGACAGAAAGTGCTTTCCTAAGCATTTGAGAAGCCTTGCAATAGACAAGAGCCCTCTTAAAACATTCCAGAGACGTTGGCAGATATTGACAACTTGGTAAGCAGGTTTGCGGGTCAATTATTCAAAGCAGGGGATGCTCAATAGAAGTTATGTGGGCAGTAGATACAGTTCAAGCATTCATGGCATGCGGATAGAGGCGGAGGGATAATTAAAGGCCTGCTTTCCCACCCTTTTCCTTTTTTCCCTTACAGGCGCTTTCAGATTTCTCATCCTTCCGGTTAGACATTATTGTCCCAGATTCGTTCCTCCGTAAAACGTACGTATTTGGTTTATTTGTGCGGCTAAGTCAGGGGATGCTAGACATAAGGTTTCCGATCCACTTCCTCCCCTGCAAGGAGCCTCGGCTCAGTGGCAGAGCAATCTCCAAGCATTGCAGAAGGTCCCATGTTCAGTTCCCAGAGTCTCCAGTTAAAAGGAGCAGGGAGCAGGTGATGTGAGAAGTCTCAGGCTGGGAACCTGGAGAGCTTCTGCCAGTCATAGAATCATAGGCTCATTCCGCACATGCAGAATAATGCACTTTCAAACTGCTTTCAATGCTCTTTGAAGCTGTGCGGAATGGCAAAATCCACTTGCAAACAGTTGTGAAAGTGGTTTGAAAACACATTATTTTGCGTGTGCAGAAGGAGCCATA
This sequence comes from Sphaerodactylus townsendi, assembly GCF_021028975.2. Classification (NCBI taxonomy): domain Eukaryota; kingdom Metazoa; phylum Chordata; class Lepidosauria; order Squamata; family Sphaerodactylidae; genus Sphaerodactylus; species Sphaerodactylus townsendi. Next base: position 142,945,004 of record NC_059428.1, read on the forward strand.
GTGTTGGAAGAGACCTCAAGGGCCATCTAATCCAACCCCTTGCAACGCATAATCAAAGCACTCCTGACAGATGACGGCCATCCAGCCTCTGTTTAAAAACCTCCCAAGAAGGAGACTCGACCACACTGCGAGGTAGTGCATTCCACTGTTCAACAGCCCTGACAGTAACATACCAGAGGGCAGGAAGGCAGTAACATACCAGGCTCCAATTCAGGGTGAGGCAGCTTGTTTGAGTAGAACCAAGTAGCTTCTTCTGCAAATGGGACACACCTCTTCTCTTGACATTTTTCTCCCTTCATATTTCTCACCCCAAGTGAAATTTCAGTACCAGTGCTGAAACCAAGTAGCCCCTGGCAAAAATAATTTAAACCACTACAAAGAATACTCTGCCCATCTGCCTCCAAACACCTCAACAGGATGGCCTGGCCCACAAGGTCAGAGGCTGTGGATAAATCCAACAGCAAACACAAATAAGCCCACTCCTTGACTAGGTCCAAATACCATTGCCACACTGCTGATTTTTAAAACACCCAGATCCCCTACATTTTCATACTACGCAAGCGGCCCTTGTTCATATTTTAAGGTTTGTATCGGCTGCTTGTAGCGAAAGTTCATTTACTCTAGAGCAAACCCCATTGACCTTAACGGCCGCGGCAGACAGCCATGAATGGAAAATGCTCCTCTGTGGAAAGCCGCAGGTTCCTGTCAGGTCCGATTTGATTCAGTCTGCCTCCCCGCACCCAAGATAAAATCCAGGCCACCTCTACCTGTGGTTGCACAGGCTTGATTTGCAACGCACGGCTCAGCAGTGAGGCCATAACATAAGACTACTGAGCTAAAACCAGCTCCAGGGGTCTAGACCCCATGCCCACCCCTAGGGGCAGTTTCTGGGTAAAATCAGCCTCTCCGCACAGTTGCTTAGAATTTATTTTTAAGGCAATCCAAACACAGGTCTACAGTTCAGTTCTAAAATATAACCGGATTTTAATCTTTGAACAGAATGACAAAAAAGCAGGAATTGTAGAACTGGCTGTTATTTTTAGGGGGTGGGGGAAAAACCCACAGGGGGACTGGAAATAATAAAAACTTCTTTGCCAGCCCCCCCCCCCCATGTGTAGGGAACACAAGCTTCTCTCTCTCTCTCTCTCTCTCTCTCTCTCTCTCTCTCTCTGCCTTTCTCTTTTTTTCCCTTTTGTGCTGAGTTTCTTTGAGACAGAGGGCCTCATTTTTAAACAGCACACAATGGTAAGAAATTGAATTCAGAGAGCCGAGGACACAGTCCAGAAGTTTCACAAACCCGGCATCGCTGTTTCCTTGCAGGAGAATAATGACAGCGACCAGCCAGAAGCACTGAAACAGTCTCACTCTATTGAATTACAGCAGCTCGACACGACTGGTTTTGAAATGCGGTACATATGCACGTACCCACGCACGCACGCACACACACATACACACACACACACTCACACACAACCCTGCATTGTAAATGGCATAGCCGGGCAGGCTGAATTTCCTTCTCTGCATTCCTTTGGCCTCTCACCCAAATCCCTTTTTAAGCTTCCGGCTCACTGCAAACATCTCTGCTCCCAATCAAAAAGACTCGCCATAATTTTGAAACGCACTGGAGATTTTCCCCGCCAATCTAAATTTCTCGGCTGGCAATTGATGTTGATGGTCTTTTTTAACTGCACGGAATTCTTTTCTTTGTCGTCTGCGAATACTGAGGTGAAATAAGCGTCTGGGTTTTTAAGTTCCGGGGCAGCGAAGTTTGCGTGTTTAATGGTTAAGAGTGGTGGACTCTAATCCAACAAACTGGGTTTATTTTCCTGCTCCTACACATGAGGCTCCAGAACTCTCTCAGCCCCACTGACCTCACAAGGTTGTTGTGGTGAGAGGAAGGGAAGGAGTTTGTAAGTCACTTTGATATTCCTTACAGGACAGAAAAACAAGGTATAAATCCAGTTCTTCTCTGTCTGTCTGTCTGGTCAACATTAATAGGTAGGTGCAGTGATGGGATCCAAAAAATTTAGTAACAGATTCCCATGGTGGTGAGATTCAAACTGTCGCGTAGCGCCAATGGGGCTGGGCGGGGCACAACGGGGGCGTGGCCGAGCATTCCTGGGCGGGGCTGTGGCAAGGACGCAGCTGCCGTGCCAGTCCTTGGGCAGGAAACGAATGCACGCAGGCGAAGGCTGCCACACATGTCGGTGCACCTCCTGCTAGACTGCTTCGAGTTCTGCGCGCTACTGCTGAGAGGAGGGGCGTAACTAAGGCAAAAATCACGTGGCAAAATCACCAATTAGTCACCCCCTCTCGGCACACACAAATAATTAGTAACCTACTCTTGGGAACCTGAGAGAACCTGCTGGATCCCACCTCTGGGAGTCGCCAATCTGTCTTTTTCTACAGCTGTTTGCACATAGTCCCGTGGGAATCACAATTCACCACTGCCTCCTCCACTGCAGAACCCCTCCCCTAGCAAATATCCCTCCCCCCCAAGTCTTCAGTATGAAATGCATACAAATAAGAACAAGTAAACATGAAACGCAGGAACGTTATTTGGAGATCAATTCTGTCTGCTGTGCAAACACAAAGAATTGCACTTCTAGCCAAAGCTCCTATTGGGCAGTGAACATTGAGGGCAAGAGACAGGGTTGCCAGCTCTGAGCTGGGAAATATCAGGACAGTTTGGGAGAGGGAGGTTTGGGAAAGTCCATTACAATGCCATACATACAACCAACCTTCCCAAATGGCCACTTTCTCAGGTTGAACTGGAGTTCAGTCTTAACAGCAGGAGATCTCCAGCCCCCACCTGGACATTGGCAACCTTAGCAGGAGCTAAGAGCTACCGCTCCTCTGCTTTGGGTCCCCACGAGGGTAAAACAAGCAGAGTATAAATACATAAACAAACAGGGGCAAGAAATTTACAGACCTTCCCTAGAACTCCTGTGTAATTCAGCGCATTCGTGACCTTCAGCAAGAGGCAGGTATCCAGAAGAAGGAGGGCTTTTCTTTCCCAAGCCTCTTGCACAGCAACAACTCTTTAATATTATGGGTAGGAATGGGTAGGAATTTCCAGACTCAGGTCGTTTCAAACACGGTTGTGTACTTCAACAAAGTTGTGTGGCACAGCCTGCAAACAGCAGCAGCACACAGAGGAAGTCAGCTGACTTGCAGGTACCTCAGGTGACCAGGGAGGTCAGCTGACCTTTAGACCCCCCCCCCCTTGGAATGTGGTCAATGTTAACATGGCTGCCTTTGGGGATGGGACTAAAAGTGGTCCCTCCAGCCAGAGAAGAAGCTTCGTCCCTATGCTTTGCTGCACAAGTGAGGGAAGCTGGGATTTTAATCTACACATCTCCAGGGTAAGCAACACCACAAACTTTTTAAAATGGATGCTTACACATTGCTGCAAACACATGCATTTAATATTAATATAATTATATTTCAAAGCTGCAGTTTTCTGCAAGGTGGTCTGGAGGTCAGTTGTGATTCCAGCAGAGCTCCAGGCCCCATCTGGAAGTTCAACTGGGGTAGGTGGACCTGAAGTCAGGAATCACCCAAAATCTGCTTAACCGGCAGAACAGTAGCCTGCATCTCATACATTCTTTCAACAATTGTAAACTCGATATAACATGAACTGATGTCTTCTTGTGGCGTAGGAGGTTAAGAGCTCATGTATCTAATCTGGAGGAACCAGGTTTGATTCCCTGCTCTGCCGCTTGAGCTGTGGAGGCTTATCTGGGGAATTCAGGTTAGCTTGTACACCATAACACATGCCAGTTGGGTGACCTTAGGTTAGTCACAGTTCTTCGGAGCTCTCTCAGCCCCACCTACCTCACACGGTGTTTGTTGTGGAGGAAGGGAAAGGAGATTGTAAGCTCCTTTGAGTCTCCTACAGGAGAGAAAGGGGGGATATAAATCCAAATTCTTCTTCCGACGCACCCCATTCATCAGAGCTATTAGTGCCATTTTTGCAGATGGGAACACGACGCTCCCTCCTCTCATGCCTTCCAACCCTTTCCCTTCCAAAAGCGCTCTGAGAACTAAGATTTCCTTGGCACCTGGGAGGCTTTTGTGACGGGCCACAATCTGGCACCTGTGCCACCCACTGGCCCCCAGACTGTCACAAGCAACACCTGTCTCCTTGCAAAGTTCCTCCAAGTCTCAGAGGCGTCAGAACAGGCCGAGTTCGGAGTCAGTTCTCTGCAGCCGAGGCTCATAAAGTGACATTTCCGACAACCTTGGAGTGTCTAATGGAACCTGACGCCTCGCAGTCGGAGTCGCAATTTGCTTCATTAGTGTCAATTAGAGCGGTCACAGCGCCTGTGTGGCTCTCGGGGCCTCTGCCGTGTCGTTGGAGAAAAGCAGGCAAAAGTTCAGGGGACAGGAAAGAAGCAGAAGCAACTTTCTGGTGACCAGCTGGCTACCACAGGCCTCCCTGGGTGGTACGGGTGGGGGACACAATTGGCAGTGCCACGACTCCCCAGCTACCCACAGGGGAATGTGAGACAAGGTTGCAAGATCCAGGTTGGGAAAGTCCTGGGCATTTGGGGATGGGGCCAGGGGGAGACAGGGACTTCAATGTGGTACAAGGCCATGGAGTCCATCCTCCAAAGCAGGGACCCAAACCTTTTTGAGCCTACAGGCACTTGGGGAGCGGACATCAACAAAATGGCTGCCACAAAATGGCCGCTGTAGGAAGCAGAGCCAGCCACTAAATGACTGCCTCAACTTAACTTTGCGCAGATCCTTTGGGAGGCACATGAGGCCCTTGTGAGGTCTTGGGGTCTTTCTTGTTTGTTTGTTTCATTTGGCATACCCCCTAATAATAGTTACTGCCCTGGCTTATGTGTGTTTTTTTACTTAATTCATTATCTGAAATGTATTCTCAAAAACCATTCAAACGTTTTACTGTTGTTTTTGCCTCCACAGACAGGCTGGAAAGGTGGCATAACAATGTTCTAAGTAAATAAAAACCAAGCTTGGCTATCTAGTGGCTGCGATGCTCGACTCCTGTCCCTTCTGGCCAATGTTTTGCTACATTTCCTGCCTGGTGGATGAGATAATTAAACTTTGCTTTTCTCCCAAGGGGGAACATAAAATGGCTTCCACTCCTCACATTTTACCCTCACACCAACTGCCCTGCGGTGTAGGCCACGGTGAGCTTTCATGTAAGATTAGAAACAAGTCCTTCTAGATACCGTGCTGATGCTCTGATCCCTGCACCTCTCTAGCGCTTGCATTTAAAAAAAATACTTTGTTTATGATCTCTCTTTCTCCCTGGGGGGGGGGGGGAGGACAAAGAAGCTTGTTGGGTTCCCCTCTTCTCATTTTATGCTCCTAACAGGCTTGTGAGGTAGGCTGGGCTGTGTGTCTGGCCCACAATTACCTAGCAAGCTTCCATGGCAAATTGGAGTTAATCCCTGAAATGCTTCAGTCTCTGTACCTGGAACTCAGCTATATCAAACTGAACAAACAGAGCTGGAAGGGACCGCAAGGGACATCAACCCCATGCACAATACAAGAAATTCACAACTACCTCACCCCTTACTGACCTCTGCTGTAACACACACACCCCTTAGGACCCCTGAGCCAATCTGGCCCCCAGGCTCCACTCCCAAGTCTCCCCCAATTTCCCCACCCAAGGCTGGCAAGCCCACTGACTCCCCTGTTTTCCTGTCCAGCTTCTATCCTGCGCCTCCAGCAAAAGGAATGAATGCGCCAGATACAGGAAGCCAGTGTTGTCAGAGAATGCCTTCCCCAGCACTGCTCTGCTGAAGTGCTTGATGTTTGGAGAGATGCCATTTGATCCCTTGGGACCCTCACGTTAGCCTTTTATTTCCTACAGAAATGGCAGCTGGAGACGGTGGCATCCTTCCTGAAGAGCTCCTGCTCTCCCTGCACCCATTGTCCAAGGTAAGACATACACAGGACCTTCTCTGTGGTGGCGCCACAGGTCTGGGAAGGGGTAGACTGGAAAGCTAGAATGGCCTTGCAATAGAGTTGCCAACCTCTGGGCGGTGACTAGGGGGTCTCCTGGGATTACAGCTGGTGTCCTGGTTACAGAGCTTTGGAGGGGACTGAATGACATTTTACACTATAGAAGCCCTTCTCTTCTCCAGCTCTTGCCCCCCTCGGGGTCCAACCCCCAAATCTCCAGGTCTTTCCCAAGCTGGAGCTGCCAATCCTCCCCTGGAACAAGATAAACAGAGCAGCTCTTGCCAGCACTACATATTCCACTCCGGTCAGACCTGGCCAGCCATTTCACTTAGGGAGGCCACTGGGACATTATCCAGAAAGCTAAAATACCAGTCTGCTCCGGCCCTGGAATTCTGGCCCTACACCCCACCAACTTGGCACATTTTCTGCTTAAAGCTAGAAATTGGAAGAGGTTTGGTTTTGTTGCCAGCGCTTCTGATTTGTTGGGGAGGGGTGTGTGTGTGTTTATGCCATTTTTGTGCAGTTGTTGCAAAAAGTTTTTTTAACTGTGTCAATTAAACGGGGGGGGGGGGGGTTGGAACGAGCAAGCAGAAATGGGTGCCAAATCACCTCAAGGTTCAATTGTGGTGTCGGTAGCTTTACAGGGGAATTTGAACTAGGCTAGGGGTGGGCTTCCTTGTGTTTGTCGTTGGATTTATTCACAGCCTTTGACTTGGTGGGCCGTGCCATGTTGAGGTGTTTGGAGGCAGGTGGGTAGAGCATGGTTTGCTGTGGTTTAAATTATTGTTTCCAGGGGCCCACTTGGTTTTAGCGCTGGACTTGCTCTTGCTCCACAAAGCTGAGTTTTATCCCCTACGCTCTTCGATCTCTCTCTGTTGTGGTTCTCACCTAGTGGAATGGCCTGTCTGGAGAGTGCAAGAAGGTCCCCAGCTATTTATTATTCCCCAGAAAGTGTTGCCTGCCTGCCTGCCCGCCCGCCCGCCCGCCCGCCCGCCCGCCCGTCCAGCCAGCCAGCCAGCCAGCCAGCCAGGCCAGTTTTCCACCAATGCCTTGAGTCTCATTTGAAACAGAGGAGCTGCCCAAATGGAACCCCGTCTTCCTCAGAGCCAATAAACGAACTTTGTCAATTGCAGTTTACATGATGGTGACGCTTTCCTCCCCGTTTATATATTAGATCTTTTTAACTGCGTCCCTATTATTACTAGATCCTTTTGAAACTGAGGGTTTTCGATTGCTCTTATTTTATCTTCTGCTGCACGTTGATTAATCTAATATTTAAACCATCTTTCTCTCTGGATCTTGCTGAGCATTTGAGCTGTTTGTGCTGCTGGGTTATGATTTATGGTTGGCTGTTCTATTGATTTCTGTACCGTGATTCTGATGTTCTGCAAGCTGTCTGGAGAGTCAGGTGGGGCAGAAAAGGCAGAGGGGTCACTGTTTAAGGGCTATTGGGAGTGTCTGTGCTAAATTTTGCTCATAAAGGATGCTGTAATATTAATACTGGTACTAATGCCTGTGCTTGAAAACCTGGATTACCAGGAGGGAATGTATTATGAAATGTGTGCTTTGCATTAGATCCCATCTTGCCCTCTGAAGCAGCAAAGGACAAGACTATGTTCTCCCTTAACAGCTTACTTCACGTAGTCTCTCTTTCTTTTTCTCTCTTTTTATTTCTCTCTCTTTCTTTGTATTTCCTTCTCTCTTGTTCTTTCTTTCTTTCTTTCTTTCTTTCTTTCTTTCTTTCTTTCTTTCTTTCTTTCTTTCTTTCTTTCTTTCTTTCTTTCTTTCTTTCTTTCTTTCTTTCTTTCTTACCATCTCTCTTTGCCTCACTTTCTCTTTATTACACACTCTCTTTTTCATTCTTTCTCTTTTTTGTTCTGTTTCTTTTAATTTCTTCTCTGTTTCTGTCTCTATTACACATTCTATATTTTTCTTTCTCTTTAATCCTACCTTTTCTCTCTCTCTCTCATACTCTTTCTCTTTGATTATTACACTTTCTCTCTTTCTCATTCTATTTTTCTCTTTTGCTCTGTTTATTACACTCTCTCTCGTTCTATCATTCTCTTCTCTTTCTCCCTGTTTACTACACTCTCCCATTCTCTTTTTTCTGTTACACTTTCTCTTTCTCATTCTGTCATTCTTTTTCTCTCTGTTAATAACACCATCTCTCCTTCTTGATCCCTCATTCCCTTTCTCTCTTTCTGTTTATTACACGTTCTCTCTTTCTTGTTCTCTCATTCCCTTTCTTTCTCTCTTTTTCTTCTTATTACACATTCTCTCTTTCTCATTCTCTCATTCCCTTTCTCTCTTTCTCTCTCTTTTTCTCTTTCTGTTTATTACACGTTCTCTCTTTCTTGTTCTCTTTCTCTTTTTCTCATTCTCTCATTCCCCTTTTCTCTTTCACTCTGTTTATTACACGGTCTCTCTTTCTTGTTCTCTCATTTCTCTCTTTCTCATTCTCTCATTGCCTCTCTCTTTCTTTCTCTATTTATTACATGCTCTCTCTTTCTCGTTCTCTTATTCCCCTTTTCTTTTTCTCTCTGTTTATTACGTGTTCTCTCTTTCTCATTCTCTCATTGCCTTTCTCTCTTTCTCTTTCTCTTTCTGTTTATTACACGTTCTCTCTTTCTTGTTCTCTTTCCCTTTCTCTTTTTCTCATTCTCTCATTCCCCTTTTCTCTTTCTGTTTATTACACGCTCTCTCTTTCTTGTTCTCTTTACCTTTCTTTCTCTTTTTCTCATTCCCTTATTCCCCTTTTTTCTTTCTGTTTATTACACGTTCTCTCTTTCTTGTTCTCTTTCCCTTTCTCTTTTTCTCATTCTCTCATTCCCCTTTTCTCTTTCTGTTTATTACATGTTCTCTCTTTCTTGTTCTCTTTACCTTTCTTTCTCTTTTTCTCATTCCCTTATTCCCCTTTTCTCTTTCTGTTTATTACATGTTCTCTCTTGTTCTCTCATTCCCTTTCTCTCTTTCTCATTTTCTTTTTATCTTTCTCTGTTTATTACACATTCTCTCTTTCTTGTTCTCTTTACCTTTCTTTCTCTTTTTCTCATTCTCTCATTCCCCTTTTCTCTTTCTGTTTATTACATGTTCTCTCTTTCTTGTTCTCTCATTCCCTTTCTCTCTTTCTCATTTTCTTTTTCTCTTTCTCTGTTTATTACATGTTCTCTTTCTTGTTCTCGTTCCCTTTCTTTCTTTCTTTCTTTCTTTCTTTCTTTCTTTCTTTCTTTCTTTCTTTCTTTCTTTCTTTCTTTCTTTCTTTCTTTCTTTCTTTCTTTCTCATTCCCTCATTCCCTTTTTCTCTTTCTCTCTGTTTTACACATTCTCTCATTCTGTTTTTCTATTTATTACACATTGTCTCATTCCCGTTCTCTCTTTCTGTTTATTACACGTTCTCTCTTTCCCTTTCTCTCTTTCTCATTCTCTCATTCCCCTTTTCTTTTCCTCTGTTTATTACACCTTCTCTTTCTTGTTCTCTCATTCTGTTTTTCTATTTATTACACATTGTCTCATTCCTGTTCTCTCTTTCTGTTTATTACACGTTCTCTCTTTCCCTTTCTCTCTTTCTCTTTTTTCAATCTCTCATTCTCCTTTTCCGTTTCTCTCTTTCTGTTCACTCATTCTGTTTTTCTATTTATTACACATTGTCTCTTTCTCGTTCTCTCATTCTCTTTTTCTCTTTCTGTTTATTACACATTCTCTCTCATTCTGTTTTTCTGTTTATTACACATTCTCTCTCATTCTGTTTTTCTGTTTATTACACATTCTCTCTTTTTCGTTCTGTCAGTCCCTTTTTCCCTTTCTCTCTGTAATTGATCATGATACATAGATTAGAACCAAGTAGAGAGGAAATGGAAAGTTTTTGTTCATGGAAATCATGTGAATGACAGCTCACATCCACGGGAAATATCATAAGTATTTTGCTATGAAATTTGGAAACACAACAGTTATCAGAAGAGTCTGTATGATAGATTATGTGCAGTCAATTATATGGAATCGGTGCCCTTTTCTGCGGGATTGCCAGGTATTTGTGCAATTACGTGCTTCCTGCTACAGGTCTTTTCCCTGTCAGGTTAGACGTGCTCACTCGTTTTTCCAGAACCCAACCATCTTTCTTGCTTCTCCTCTCACCCCAGTGTGGTTTCTTCACAGCTTCCTTCAGGTGGCAGAACTAGGCACAGGCTTCCAGATGAAACCTTAGTGCAGAGGCTTGGAGAGCTATTACTTTTCCTATTCTACTGTTAAATGCAGCTTAACCCTTTTTTTGCCTTTGGCCTGTTCTTTGCAGCCACATCACATTGCAGACTCAAACCGAGCTTCCTTTTGTGTCGTTTCAACCCATTTTCTCCCTTTGCAGGAAGCTGGATGATCCTGAACCTAGTTGTGGAAACAACCCCACCTTCTCCCCATGTGATTTATTCCATTAGCAATAATATTCCTCTCGCTCCAGCACGTGGGAAATCTAGTAAGATGGGCGTACAATTGAATTAGCCAATCTTCTCACATTTCCTGTTAATGAAGCCGAACAATAGTTTCATTTGTGAGGTGATTGCCTTCCCGCAATGGCAGTTCTGGGATGCTCACGACACGGGGAAAAAAAATGCTGAAGCAAGGGAGCTGATCCCGTGTCAGCTGTTTATCTGTGATCTCTGCTGGCTCCACATTACCAAGTTCTTTAGTACTTTCCCGACGTGGTTCGCCTCCCTCCTTGGGGAGTTCCGGCTAAGAGGTCATCTTGGTTTTAATCTCCTTCCCGGAGTAATGTGTACATATATCTCGGTGCCGTGGTCCCAGAAGAAATCTGCAGCCATCTTAGACTTTGTGGCAAAGTAGAGCTATTTCAGATCAAGATCTAGGCAGCACGTAATTGCACAGATACCTCTGCTTTCCCCTTGAACACAGCCTCTTGTGGAATATATAATATTTTGTGTAGGAATGGATAATATGCAAGCTGATGTTTTATTTTCCCCGCTGGCATTCAAACGTCATTATAATGCTTAGTCTTTAGCTCTGGCCTGTTGGTTATAATAGAAGGGAGCGCCGTTGTTTCTTAATGTAAGCTTCTGAAGTGTATTTTTTTTGAGCATTTCTAGGCAGCTTTCCTCCAGAGAGACCCAAAGCAAGCAAACACACCAAAATTCTAATCTGGAGGACCGGGTTTGATTCCCCACTCCTCCACCTGAGTGGCAGAGGCTTATCCGGTGAACCAGATGTGTTTCCACACTCCTACATTCCTGCTGGGCTAGTCACAGTTCTCTGAGAACTCTCTCAGCCCCACCTGCCTCACAAGGTGTCTGTTGTGGGGAGAGGAAAGGAAAGGAGCTTGTAGCCAGTTGACAGGAGAGAAAGGTGTGGTATAAATCCAAACTCTTCTTCTTCTTCAAAACGAACAAACATGGGATGGTAGCTGCACATTTATTGGCTATTGCCTTTCAGCTTACGGTCAAAGGGGTCATACCTCTAGTCTCACCCATTGATCTTTTGGGAGGAAATAATTACATCAGGATTGCATTGGAATATTCACTGATCTTTGGAGATGCTTCTGTATTTTTAAACTGTTTGCTTGTCCTCTGAAGAGTAACTGATGGTCAATGAAAAAGAAGAAGAGCGGAGTTTGGATTTATACCCCACTTTTCTCTCCTGTCAGGAGACTCAGGGTGGTTTACAAGCTTCTTTCCCTTCCCCTCTCCACAAAAGACACCTTGTGAGGCAGATGAGGCTGAGAGAGTCCTGAGAGAACTGTTAACTCAAGATCACCAGCAGGAATGTAGGAGTGCAGAGACACATCTGGTTCACCAGATAAGCCTCTGCCACTCAAACCCGCTTCTCCAGATTAGAGTGCACCCATCCTTAACCACTACACCACGCTGTCTGAAGCATCCTTACTGTTGCTAAAAGATTTCTATTTCTGCACTGGAGAGATAAATGCCAATCTTCAGTAAACCCACAGATTGGGGAGTGTACAATGTTAACACCATTTGAAAGTATGGTGTATAGATGACAATTACATATGGGCATATTATTTTTGAAACCTTTTATAAGTGCTTATCTGTAGACACTGCTGTTGTATTATTTTGTTATGTTTCAGTTCTTTCTGTTAGGGGTAAAATCAATAAAATAAAAATAGCCCAACCCTGGGAAAGTACCTGCAGGTGGCAGGTCAGCCCAGGTAGGTCTCGGCTGCTGGGAGCTTTCTGCATTCCTGTTTACTTCCCCTCTGCCATTAATGTCTCTTGCTTCGTCCACATGAAATATGGGCAAAAAATAAAGGTGGGAAGGAAGTCAGATTTGATTTCTTACAGTGTTTTTACATGACTTGGTTGCATATTAAATAAAATCAGTAATTCAGAAACTGGTGGGTAAGTAGCTCTAGCCTCTTAAGGTTGCTTTTTTAAACAATCTGTCAACTTTTACTCAATGGAGAGGTAATGGAGTAGTGTTTAAAGAAGGCATTTCCTAACATTGTTAAGCCTGTGTAAACTTTTTGAACGTTGGGGTGGGCAAGTAGGCACTGCAATTTGGCTGCCTTGAGAAGTGGAACCTCTCCCAAAATTTCTTCATGGTTGGGAGGGGTCTACTCGTGAAATTTGCAAGTTTCCTGGCATTTTCTTTCACAGGGGCATCCACACAAGCCAATTTCACAAAAATTCACAGTGGATGCAGGTTGGGGCACTTGCAACAGGGTAGGACAGGATGAAAGAGTTTGTCCTACCATCGGTAGAGTTTATGACCCACCCGCTGCAATACTGCCTCTTACTTCATACCGTGATTGTTCTATTTAGTAGTTTGTTGTTTTAATTGTTTAGTTATAGCTTCAAGCTAATGCAATAAAACATTTGTAACTATGCCCTTAGACTGGAAGAGCTTTGGTGTGTTGCCACCAGCATAAGACTACGAACACAGAGAAATTTCCTCCACCAGAAAACTATATCTGAAGGAGAAAAGTGTGCCAGCTTGTCCTTCAACCTTTACATGCTAGCTTTCCCAGTGCAGGTAATGTGTTTCGTTATATGTATAAATATACATTTGTGTCAAAAAACGTAATCCTTGCCCCACCAACACCTTAAGTACCTTGGTGCAGAGAAGAGAACAAGTTTAGCAAGAGGGTGCTCATTCTCACTCGAAGGGTGTTCTCCAAATCTTCATGTTCCAGAAGCACCCTGTGGCCACACCCTCCCTTTATATACTAATTCTGTGAGATGTTACTCAGCTGTGGTTCTACCTCCTCTTCTTTCTACCCATCAACTTCATTGAGTAACTTTTTGAGTTCTGAACATTGCCCGTGGGGGGGGGGGGGCAGTTTGGTCTCACCACCTTGTTTTTTTTATAAGCCTGTCCCCCCCCCCTCTCACACACACAAAGTTGTCTTCTCACTAAGCAGAAAAGTTTCAACCCTATCAGGTCTTTCTAATGGCCACGGAGCCTCAAACCTGCCATGAATTGGGAAGGGACTTGCTATGGATGCTTACCAGCCAGACTTGTTCTTTTCTGTAGCCTAGAATTGCCAGCCTCTGGGTGGTTGGGTGGGTGTGTGAGTGTGTGTGTGGCTGTACATTTTCTAGGCTTGCAACTGACCTGCAGGCTACAGGGATCAGTTCTCCTGGAAAAAATGGCTTCTCTGCAGGTGGACTGCATGATTTTATATCCCATTAATGACTCTCCTGATCGCATCCTGCTCAGACTCCACTCCCAATATCTCCAGCATTTCCCAATTCAGAGCTTGCAATCCTACAGTAGCCCCACCCCTTCATCTGCATGAGTCCCAAAACAGGTGGGGGGGGGGGCAAACCCAAACGGCCAAGGCAAGTGGTGACCTGGTCAGTCAGCAAACTGCTTTTCATCTGGCTACGTTCGCAGTCCTGGCAGACTGTTATGCAGTGGGGTGTTCTAATTGCTACACTAGTGCTTCAGCATTAGAGCCCATTTCCATAAATTTGCTGAAGTGAATGAACTGCAAGGAAAAAACCTGCGGATGTAGCTTGCAAATATGTCCGCCGCTTTGCACAAAGGAAGGTTGAAGGAGAAGCAGCCCAATTTCCGGTGCAGGTTTTGAAACCTGGGAATTGACGGGCATTACTAGTATTTCCAGGCCACTTCCTGAAATGATGCTACACCTTGCCCTCTACCCCCACCCCCCACCCCCACCCCCACCCCCACCCCCACCCCCACGAAGATAGGGTGGGCTTCTGCAGATGAAAGTGTGGGGCTACAGCAGGGAAGCCAGCTCCAAGTTAGGAAATCCCTGGAGATTTTGGGAGTGCCGCCTGAGGTGTCAGCATTAAGGAAGGGGAGGATTTCAATAGGGTATGATGCCATAGATTCCCCCTTCCAAAGTGGCTATTTTCTTCAGGTGAATTAATTCCAGTGATAATCCTAGAAGGTCCCCAGACTCCACCTGGAAATTAGCAACCCCAGAGGCTACCCAAGGGAACTAACTTTGTTCTTATTGGGTCAGCACCCATGTGAAGAGCAGCAACTTAGGGCAGGTTTAAGACTCTTGGGCCACCAATGACAGTGTGTCTCCACTAGAAGGTTTGGGGTGCATGTGGTGGGACATCTACTTAATGTGTTATTCTGTGCGAGGACCATTTGGAACTGGGGAAAATCACTACCAATGAAGTACAAGCTGGCAGTCTCCTGCTGGGATCCCGCCCCCTTCCCCCAGCCCCCCACCATGTCCACAAAGCACTGTCTTTTCTATGGGGTCAGGCGTGTTTAGTATAATAACTCCCAGGTGGAACCACCTAGAATCCCCACAAGTACATTTAAATAAAATTGCTTATACCTTTTGAAGCCATATTTGATGTAGCAGAATGATCAGGGACTGGTTTCCACTTTGGCTCAAATGGATTTCACTTGTTGTGTGTCCTGGGAGGTGGACAAAATACTTGGAGGATTGTGACCTATCACTTGGATTGCTCAACTTTTGCCCACCGTGACTGGCATCTAGTGAAGGGAGGGGGGGAAATACCCAGATGATACAGGGGCAGCAGTAGAAAAATGTCCTTTAAGGCCTTCATTCTTGGCACAAGCAATGCTCCTGTTGACAGTTCACACTATAAGCTTACCATATGAGAAACGTATTACATGAGGAATTGGAAACTGGTGTGAAAAGTGAGATCTTGTGTTCTTGTTTTTCCCACCCAAGAAATAGGGACACTCAAAACAGAACTAGCACACCTGAGATATTTGGGCTGCGGTCCTGTGAGCACTTTTTTTTTGGGGGGGGGGGGGGCAACACAGCGTGACTCGCTTGCGTTAGATTTTGGAGAATGGATTTCTGTGTGTTCCAGTATTGTTTTCGCACAAGGCCCTTTATATCCCCTGATGTCATTTGTCTTTGTTAAAGCATCCTGTTCACAACCCTCTCCCCCAAACAAACTCATGAATATTTACAATTTTTTCTCCTGGAGGTCCAATTTATTTGGTCTTATTTCTGAAGTGGAACCAATCCATTCAGTCTACCTACACTGGTTCCGTTAACCTGTGAAGTTTGCTGCAGTCTTCAGTTCATTTGCAGATTTCTACAGCTCAGGACAGGTGTTCGCTTGATCAAACCCTGCCCAGAGTTGCATTGATATGGTTACCTGTAAAGTTAAGGAGTTCTCCCACCTTGGATATACTAAACACATTAGAGAAATCTGGGCAATCAACTAAGTTGGGGGTGCTATTCTACTGTGAAGACCCCAAGGCCATTCCTCGTAGGTTATCCCAGTTCTTTGGCATGAATGAAGCAACACATATGAATCACAGAGATGCGTCACTTTTGTATTGTATTACTAGATTTATATATACCGCCCTCCCCCGGAGGGCTCAGGGCAGTGAACCATGTCTGCACAATACAAACATCAATACTCATAACATCAAACAACAACCATCAACAAACATTGCATCAATAATAAACATAGAATCAATAAACATGGCATTACAACATATCATTATGAACAGCCATAAGCATAGCATTATCAACCTAGCTTTAATTGCTCTATTACATCCAACTGGCATTTCATGCAGGTAACAGTCCCACTCTACCCAAGAAGTCAAACTCTGCTGTTGCCCCCGTCTCCACCAGCTTCAGTCCAGGTTTGAGGCCACCTTCCAGCACGGGGAGTTCCTCAGAGCCTTTGGTCAAGGTGGCAACCTCTTAACCACAGTGTTAAGCCAGGAGGTGGCTGGCTTATCAATAGCATTTCTATTGATAGTTATAACTGATCTCAGAGTACAGAGATCACTTTCCTTGGGGGGGGGGGGGAATGGCTATCTTAATGAGTGGGTGGACTCGGTAGCATCCCAGCCCTCCTAAGCCTCCACCCCAAAATCTGCAGGTATCGGGATTGGCAAACCTCCCTGTCAGTTTCTCAGGAGGTGCTGTCTACTGTACCTGTGAACAGGAATGCTGCCTTAGGTGGGGTTCTGTTTCTTTCCAAATCCCCAGAACCCTCAGTATGGTTCCTTCTCTTTCTCAGCTCTCTGCCTGTACCAACCAAAACCCTCTTCTGGGGCCTTTTGCCTCCCACTTCCTGGCCCAGTTCCTGTAGGAGGCCTTTACTCCACAGGCCTGTCAGTCTTTCAGCTGCTCTGATCCCATCCCAATTTAAAGCAGTGCTTACATGTGACTAATTGTGCCAGCGTATGGCGGACGCCCTGCATTCAAAGGGACATTATATACGCCTGTGGAAAATGTCTGTCCAGAGGCAAAGTACAACTAAAACCCTAAAAAACAAATGAGGGCACGAAAGCAGCACAAAACACACACTGATCAGCCTCAAACGGTCTTGGCAGGACAGCCCTCCAGCCTGAAGCAGACCTCAGAACAGCCGAAAGAGATAAACCGCTAATTTAAACAGTGTGGGTAAATAAAGGGGAAGGTTTGGGCCTTTTCAGCCCACTGTTGATAGGATCCCTGTATCCCACCCCTGCCATATCCTGGAACAATTGGTGTTTCCAAACTGTAAAGGCAGCCCCGCGTAAAGTGCATGGCGCTATCCAGCTGGATCGTGCCCCAATTTCCTGTAAACGCTGTAAGCTCACTTATGCTTCTGCCAGCTCAGATCTCCTGTTCCACTAAATTAGCCAACCCTCTGTGTCGAAACAAGGCTCTTAATCTCCCTTAATGCCTGATGCTCTTTGGGTTTTAAGTTTGTGGCTTTGCGTTCCCTGACCCCGTGGCCCTCCTGCAAGAACCGGGCGGAAAAGTGGAATCTCTTTAATTGGCAACTCCTAGTCGAAGCAAGAAAATATCCCAATTAAGTGCGCCTTTTTGTCCGACCCGGTTCTCCTTTTTGGCGCGGTTCACGTTGATCGAGAAGCCCCACAGTTCCTTCTAGATAATTCTGCTGATCAATAGGAACGGGCAGTTTCATTGGAAGGGACTTCACCGCCTGAATGTTAACTACCTTCGCCAGCCCCTGCTCCAACGTGGTTGTGTTATAACAGCTGAATTAACATGAGAAAAATCCACCATTTTATACTAGTTGACGTTTCTGAGCACTCGTCAAAGAAGTCCCATGTATTTTGTGGCCATAAATTACACATTAACTTAGTTCACTGGGTTTCTGGCTTAGGATGGTCAGTCAACTGCTCCCTTTCCTGACACAGCCAGATTTGCCACAGTAATGCATACCTTGATTAAAATCTACCCAGACTAGTACTTAGAAGTGGCATGTTATTCAAATAGTGATATGTCCATGCTTGGACAGTTCTTCATGAGGTTTTTCTCTGAGTGGGGCTTGGGTAGTCATAGAATCATAGAGTTGGAAGAGACCCCAAGGGCCATCAAGTCCAACCCCCTGCAATGCAGGAACACACAGTCAATGCACTCTTGACAGATGGCCATCCAGCCTCTCTTTAAAAACCTCCAAAGAAGGAGACTCCACCACACTCCGAGGTAGTGCATTCCACTGTCAAACAGCCCTTATTGTCAGGAAGTTTCTCCTGATGTTTAGGTGGGATCTCTTTTCCTTCACTTTGAACCCATTACTCCTGGTCCTCGTCTCTGGAGCAGCAGAAAACAAGCCTGCTCCCTCATCAACATGACATCACTTCAAATATCTAAACAAGGCTATCATGTCACCTCTTCACCTTCTCTTCACCAAACTAAACATTCCCAGATCCCTAAGTCTCTCCTCGTAGGGCATGGATTCCAGACCTTTGACCAATTTGGTTGCCATCCTCTGGACCTGTTCCAGTTTGTCAATATCCTTCTTGAATTGCGGTGCCCAGAACTGTACACAATATTCCAGGTGAGGTGTAACCAATGCAGAATAGAGAGGTACAATTACATCCCTTGATGTAGACATTATACTGCTATTGATACAGCCCAGAATTGCATTGGCCACCCCAGTCCTCATAGGGTTCAACTGTCTTTGCCATCTTGTGTTCCAATGATGTGTGTGTTTAGTGGTATTTTATGGATCAGTTAAACTGTTTTTAAATACATTTGTACACAGCCCTGAGCCTGGACATAAATGGAATAAAATAAAAATAAAAACCCATTATTCCCCAGGGGATAATTTGTTCCATTGCATTCCAATGGATATTTCTCCTAATGTTGAATCGAGAATTATCCTCTTGGAACTTTGGTTAGTTTTCAAGTTCTGGAGCAGCAGGGGGTATTTCTGCTTTCCTATGTGACAGTACTACTTCATATATTGAAAGAGCGGTAAGCTATTTTCAGATTTCAACTTGTGGCACACCCAACCTGCCCAGCAAGTAGAGTCACCATTTTGTGTTCAGAGAGCAATGCGTGGTTTTTTTCCCAGTTTCAGCACATGCAAACAGAGTTTTGGATTTCTGAGGACACCCTGGACATGGGGCAATTGATAAAATAAATGACTCAACACTGAGGTGCGATTCTGCAGGAGTCAGCTGGCCCTCCTGGGACTAAAGTCAAGAAAGCCAGCCTTGCAAGGTAGGACTCTTACAAGATGTGTTTCTGAAGAGAGCTAACTTGGTAGTTAAAGTCATGAAGCCGTCTGAATTCAAAGATACCACATAATATGATTGAATTATTAAAACTGTGCAAGGAACGAGAATAAAAGGAGCAGTGAACACTGGGGATACAATAACAACGCTAATTTTAAAAGACGTACTACACGACGCCCTGGGTCAAATTGCGTCCACCATCTTAATTGGACTTTCAAGGATGGAGGAATTGCGATTGGTTCAAACATCCAGATGTTTACAAAAGGTTGAGTATTTTTTCAGCAGTCAAAGTGCAAATTAAGGTTTTTCAGCAAAGTGCAAATTAAGGTTTCACCAACAAGACAAGAGCATTTAGTGACTGGGATTTAGTGACTGTTGGACACCATTGCATCCTCCCTTTCTCGGTTTTTCTTGCCGCACAGAGAAACCCAGGAGAAGTGAATGACTATGATAGTGCCATATCAAGTGATATCTGCTTCTGGTCTTGGAAATATTTTTTTGATTGAACAGCATATTCAAAGGAGACTTCCCATTTGGGAAAATATCCTTATATGGGTGCTCATAATCAGCCGCTTTTAACTGGCTACCACGAATGTTATGGATGAGCCCATTTCATCCTACAATTTGTTTTATGGCTTCTAGCTAAATTGGGTACTTATAAAAAGCCCAAAGAAAGTAGCAGGACAGGAGACCCATTTCCCAGCCTACAATTCCTCCATCTCTTTGCATTAAAAAAAATTCTTTACAGTTACAAGATTTAATTAATCTATATATAGACTTCAGTGGAATGTGGTTGATTAAGTCTAAGTAATTTTGCTGCCTTTGTAACATAACAAATCTCTGGAGAGAAATATCCTTCTTTAATGATCTCCATCATTTTTTTTTGTAGTTTCTCATCAAAGTCATTTGATGAGAATTATCTTTTAGCAAGGGCCAAGTTGTACTGCAGGCATCCTAGGATCCTGCTACAGAGAAGATGCCTACAGCTCTTAGACACCTGCTTTTCTCTTGGGGATGCTACATATGTAGGTTGCTCAAAGACACAGCATTTGAACATTCAAGAATGTCTGGATCTCTTCTGAAAAAAATCAGCTGCTTTATTAATGCTTTTTTTTTTTTGGCACCCTTCAGTTCTTTCCCCTGTGGAAAATCCTGTAAACTTTATGTAGAGAGCCAGTATGATGTGGTTAGGGTTAGGCCCCTTCTGCACATGCTAAGGCTAAGACCTCTTCCGCACATGCAGAATAATGCACTTTCAATCCACTTTCATAACTTATTGTCGAAGGCTTTCACGGCCGGAATCACTGGGGTGCTGTGTGGTTTCCAGGCTGTATGGCCGTGTTCTAGCAGCATTCTCTCCTGATGTTTCGCCTGCATCTGTGGCTGGCATCTTCAGAGGATCTGAAGATCAGATCCTCTGAAGATGCCAGCCACAGATGCAGGCGAAACGTCAGGAGAGAATGATGCTAGAACACGGCCATACAGCCCGGAAACCACACAGCACCCCACTTTCATAATTGTTTGCAAGGGGATTTTGCTATTCCGCAGTGTCAAATCCAGCTGCAAAGTGCATTGAAAGTGCATTATTCTGCATGTGCGGAAGGGGCCTCAGATCTGGGAGACCCAGGTTCGAATATCCCCCTCCCCCCAATTTTTTTTTAGTAGGCTCATCCAATATGTATTTGGATTCTCCAACATAGGAGTTGAGATACCAGTTATCTCTCAAGCCTGCATAAAACATGGAACAACATTTGCATAATCTCCACATCCATCCAAATTAAGTTCACCAGACGTGGTGGATCATTGGGAGGAGGCAGAACAGGACATTTATCACACCAAAGCTGCAGGACAGACTCAGTGGCATTTGTCTGAGCCCAACAGGAACTCCTGTAAGACAGTGAGCAAAACAAGGAACAAACTTTTGTGAAAGTGCAGCTGAAGAATTAGCCAAGAGGCAGTTGGGTTGCCATTTGGTGGGCATGCAGAGACGCAGCTGTGTAGTAAATATTCTTATAATGGCCCCATATGACAGACCAATTTTGCATTAATAATTCAATGTTACTTTTTATTCTCTATCACCCTCGACATAGCTTATGGCTCTATTTATTTCCTTACATTCAATTCGGGGTTTTTTTCCAAGCTGGACAGAGTAAACTGTTGAAATAAAAGAACATTAAGAAGGCTTTTAAATATCTATTCAGCGCTTAACTTTGATTTAACACAGAGGTCGGTTACAGTGGGGGTTCCCCCCCCCCTCCAACCTTTTCTAAAGTTAAGTGTTTCATATCGAGGAGATGCACTGAGTAAACAAATAAAAAATTCATTAGCGATCGGCAACTTGAGGAAGATGAATGGCTTTACAATGCGAAAATCTGGTTTCTGATGCCACAAAAGCCAAGCGCAGATCACTAGCGCAGTGTGGCGCCCGGCAGACGTAAAAAGCATTATGGCATGTAATCTGGGTGAAATTTACTAATATTTCAGGCAATGTTACAGGGTTTTGGAGTTTAACAGCTTCCCAAAAGGCCGTTAAAACATTTCCAAAGTTAAATCAGAATTGCTGGGGGCCCATTTCAGGCACATCAATATTCATAGAAAACAGGCGTCAGCGACAGCTTTGGGTGAGCCGGGAGTTGAGAAATCTCCTCCAAAGTCTTGTAGGAGTCTGCGAGGGAAGGAAAGATTTTTATGTTGGCATTTTCGCCACGTGACCTTTTTTCAGTTGCAAAAGTCAACAGTCTTCCCTTGCAAATTTTCGGCACCTTTGTGGTAGGAGCTGCCCATTATTGGCTCATTCCGCACATGCAGAATAATGCACTTTCAAACTGCTTTCAGTGCTCTTTGAAGCTGTGCGGAATGGCAA
Organism: Sphaerodactylus townsendi; assembly: GCF_021028975.2. Classification (NCBI taxonomy): domain Eukaryota; kingdom Metazoa; phylum Chordata; class Lepidosauria; order Squamata; family Sphaerodactylidae; genus Sphaerodactylus; species Sphaerodactylus townsendi. The sequence continues at coordinate 142,966,734 of NC_059428.1, forward strand.
CATCCACTTGCAAACAGTTGTGAAAGTGGTTTGAAAATGCATTATTTTGCGTGTGCGGATGGGGCCAATGGTTGACCACTTGGTATTTCAGAGGTGTGATTGAGTTAAACAAAACACACAACTGTGTTCTTTAGTTCAGTTTGATCTTTAACAGTTCGGGCGGGTTCTTAGTGAACAAAGGGTTCAAACCCAAAGCTGGTTTGACTAATACTTGTTGCCTGGGGAGCAAATATTTCTTCCTCTTCACCCCTGTTGACTAACATTCATTCTTGCCCTATACTTCTGATTTAAATTGATCAGCCACTTTGTCCCGTGATTGTAAACTCAGAGGTAAAACAACTGCACCTGACAGCTGGCTAAACCTTCCAGTTCTAATTTCCAGGCATCTTCAGATGTTTTGATCTCTTAACAATTTGTTGTCGTACACTGAGTTTGCTATTGTGCTGTGTCATCAGACTTGGATGCTGCAATTGCTAGGTTTCAGAGGTGCCTTTGAAAAAGTGAATTTTGGCCCCTTTTAAAATTATTTGAACAGTCAACAGGCTTGAAGATGAAAAAAGTAATCCCCACACTTTTAGCTGGCACTCAGCTGCCCCATGATCATTTTTTGTTCTGTTCTGCTGAGAACTCAATTTATTGGTCACTATTTAGGCAGTGGTTATAAATTAGGTGATACATAAGAACTCCAGACTGTATTCCTCAGTCTGTGTAAATTTGAATCATCAGTTGAATAAATGATTCATCTCTTTGAAAAGAGAAGGAGAAAATCTGAAATTGAGTGCAAAGTAGTTTTCTTAAAGCCAATATTTCCAGTGACCTGGAAAAATTCTAAACCCTAAAAAAGGGGAAAAAATAAATAAAACAGTGCAGCATCGCATGTAATAGGTCAATGTGGATAGGGGGAAGAAGTAGAGACAGATGAAGGATCAACCAAATACTAAGAGCTGGTACAGTTTGTGCACATATTGAAAACCCTAGTAGAGGCGTCAGGGGGATTTGTGTCTAGGTGACTGAGATGCATTCCTACCTCAATTTAACTGCTTAGATCTACAAATCTACAAAGATATATGTAACCAGCCTGCTATATGTTACCACTACCATCTGGGACATCCTTTCCTTGACCTTTCCTTTATGATTTCACACGCTTTGTAGGTAACTAGGCTTACCCCTGACATCCTGGTCTTGTAAGAGACAATGCTACATCTGTTATCTCATGGGGGCAGGAAGCCAGGTGGCTTTCTATTATCATCTATTGCCAACCTTGGGGCGCCTTGACTGGAGACTGCTTTTCACAAATTCTTGGGAAAGTAGGAGGGAATAAAGGGGATGGAAAAGGCCAGGTTTGGGGCTTCACTGCCTAATCAATAAAGGCTACTGATCAACACCACAGAATCCATTTATTGGCTTAAGATTCCAGACCCAACAGGAGGGCAGTAAGTAAGAACTAAGACTTACCCTTCAAAGGACTAGTTGGCAGAGTCTGGACCTCTGGAGCTAACACCCACACCATGTGGCCTTGCAAACTACTAGATCCAGCAAGGTTCCCCTCCCTGCCCAAGCCTTAAATAGGCGGAAGCGGCGCCACCTGCTGTAGACCTGGGTCCTGACTCATCTTGGCCAGCTTTAAGGGGTGGGGGTCAGAACCCTGCAAAGAATTACATCACTGGAGCCACAGTCTGGACCAAGAGACAGCATTTGGAGCAGATGGGGCAGTGTCACCTACCATACAGGGGTCTCCCTGAGTTCCCTGCTCTCTCCCAGCCCATGACTCAACTTCCCTGGCTCCTCCTCTGAGGCCTCTGAGTTGGGGTCCAGCCAGGGCTGACTGTACCTGTAGCTTCTTCTCTGGGAGTCCTGTCGGTGCTCCTCCATCTTCATTTATCCCATGGGTCCCTGGGGAAAGAAAACCTTACACATAAACATTCCTGCATCTGCGGTAGCCAATCATGTTCCTGACGGATCCTTGAGTTCTTCCTACAGTTTTGCAGTTGGCTTCTTGCCTGTGGTTTTAATGTCATGTATGCATTCATTAATGGAAAACTGGTGTTTGGCTAGTGTGCTGTATTTTCGTCTTTTCTCAGTTACCTCCCTTGTTTCATAGCTCCAGAACAAGCGACATGGAGCACGTGTTATGGAAGAGAGCTCTTTCGGAAGAAAGTATCCCACCACGAGATTAAGAAGAGGCCAAACGAAAGTAAGTTGGCAATTTGGATAGGAATTCATTCATTGTGCATCGTAGCAATTACACTGCTCTCCCACACCCAACTTTAGGGGCCTGAAATCTAGTAGGGATACAGTAGAACAATGTAAAACATTTTATTGATGGCTTACCTGATTCTTTTCTTCGTGCTCATGCCCTTCAGAGGACTCCTTGACAGGCTCTGGAGCTCACACCCAAACCATGTGGCCTTAAACTGCCCGATCCAGCAAGATTCCCCCTCCCTGCCCAAGCCTTAAATGGCACCACCTACTGTAAAACTCAAGGAAACCTGTGCATGGTAGGTAACACTGCCTCATCTGCTCCAGATGTTTCCCCTAAAGAGACTGCAGTTGAAGCCCCTCCATCAGTATGAGAACAGGACTGAAGAAACCAGGGTTCAAAATCCTCACCTTAGCCATAATGCTCACTGGGAAATGTTGGGCCCGTCCCTCTCTTTCAGCCTAGCCAACCTCACAGGGTCATTGTGAGGATGAAACAGAGGAAGGGGAAACCATGTATTGTTGCGAGATGAATGGAGACAGATGTAGTTCGGTGAGCGAGGGCTCTGCAGAATCTCTTCTGTCTGAGGCTCTGACACCCGTTTATGTAAGGGATTTAGCCGGGAGGGAAAACAATGGAAGGGCTGGGTCTTCAGGCAAAGGTTGCAACATCGATACCAGGAATGCACGTAGCCACAGCGGAGCCAAGAAAGTCTGCAAGTCAGCAGATTCTGTCCAATACACATTCGCCCCGGGGGAGACAGGTGGCCACAAGGACGTTGGGATGCCACCTCCGGGCCAGGAGTGTGCTCGACTGGGAAACTGCCTCCAGACGCCCATGTTTTCCCCACAATGTATGGGACCTTCAGCTCCTTGAAGGAAGGGCAGCATAAAAACATAAAAGACAGAGATCTTATCCCTGTCGGTGTGTTATACATTTTGCATTTTTTTCCTTTTTTAATGTAATGTTTAATTCAATCGAATATGAACATCATTTTCCCTTAAAACCAGGTGTGTGTACATTGGGAGGGGTGCCTTCAGGAACACACAATTAATGGTTTTGTATGCTGTGATCATGGGGTCCTAGAACTGGAGCAGGAGACTTCTAGGCCAACTCAGTGCTCCATGCAGGAAATCCAAAGGTGGAGGACCTTGCCAGATAACGGGCCAAGTACCTGTTCCATACCTGAGCCTCCCATTGTTAGGTAGTTCCTCTAATGTCCAGCTGAATTCATTCACTGAGTGTAGTAGCAATTACAGTGCTCTTCCACACCCATTATATCTGATCTGGCTCCCGCCCATCAAAAGACTCTTCAGGTGTTTGCATATATTATTATATCGGTCTTCTCAAGATTTAAATGTCCCAGTTCCTTCAACTTTGGGGACATGCATTGATGTTAGGCAACTTTCAGCCCCCCCCCCCCCCTTAAATTCACTCTGAACTTAGCAAAGGAGGAGAGAGGTCTGATAAATCAGCGGGTTATTAATGCAGAGGTGTTATTTGGGTTTTTTTTAACACCAGCAGTTAAGGAAAATTGTCTGTGCAGAAGTCTCATCTTTGCATCTTTGATGTTCTTGTTAAAGAAGTACGAAGTACAAGAAAGGTTACTGATTTATAGTATACTTATTATCTGGCCACCACTATTGATAGTAGCTGTGGCATTATGTGTGTGCGTGTATATGCACGCCTCATCGGCTCATGTGGGCAGCTTTGTCATCCGATAAAGGTTTTTCACCCTGATATGAGGCCTATACTGAGCATCAAGAGAAACAAGCGAATTCCATTCCTTGTCGCACAGCTTCCAGGCTGTTTGATGGTTGGTCTGCCCTCTGCACATGGTCAGCAGCCTCAGCAATGTGTACATATCTTAGCATTTAGAAAAGCTTAGGTTTTCAAACACAGAACCCATCCAGAACCTTCACCCTCTGCACTTTTCTTAGTTGTAAACCAGGATCCAATCCTCCCCGCCCCCCCACACACACACTACCAGTTTTACATGCCCAAGGGCACCTGGGATTTTTCCTTCTCAAAATAAATTAATGGGGGGGGGGGGGTCCCAAAGTAAATTATAACATGGTGTCACGGTTGCAGGTGGGGGAAGACCAAATCCTTCACCAGATCTAATCAGAGAATGTAGGGGGAAAATGCTTTGCCACGACTTGGGAAAGCAGGGGAGCCAGGCTGAAAGCCCCCAACCCTAATGTGGTATATTCACGTCATTTCAGAAGCAAAATAGGTATTTTTCTTTCATAAACATTATGGGTTGGATCAGTGGTGGGATCCAAAAATTTTAATAACAGGTTCCGATGGTGGTGGGATTCAAACAGTGGCGCCGCCACACACACACACCTCCAGTCCCTATTGGGCAGGGAGGTTGCTTTAGTAACCCCTTCTCGGCACTCAGAAAAAATTAGTAACCACTTCTAGAGAAGTGGTGAGAACTGGTTGGATCCCACCTCTGGGTTGGATCCTACCTCTCCTTCCTGCCAATTCTTCCATTATAGCAGGAAGATGTGGTGAAAGGGATACTTATAGGATACATCCCTGTACGTGTGAAGTGTATGTGTTGGTGTGCGTTTGTGTTTTGCGGGGGTGGGTCAGAATTGTATCTCTGTAGCAGGTGGGGACAACATTGGCACTGTGTGTTTTGCAACATTCATTGTGAAATAACAGAGAACAAGATCATTATTCAGACAGATTTAAGAAACCAATAACTGCACACTATTTTATTTATATCATTTCAGACTAAGCTTTTATTATTTTTAATATTACAAACCATTTTTGTTCTTTATTCACAAACCACTGTAGTGATATAAACACTAATTTCTAAAGACAGATATACACACTTGTTGGGTTTTAAGGTTTTTTAACTGTTTTGAAGTCACGATATTCTACATATGGTATTAATAATTTTCTTTAAATCAGAATTCATAGTATCAGTAGTAATTTATATAACTGGAAAAAAACCATTCTCTATATCAGACATACATTTGAATAAAATGAATGACCGGAGTGTTGTAGGATTTTTCACAAAAATATTTTCCAACAGCATTTAGCAATCTCACCCAGTTGCAGTGACCTCTCAGAATTAAACATCAAATAATTATTGATGAATGGGGCCAAAGGAGAGATATAACCACATAATTAAAATTGGCAAACCAACATAACCCCTCCCTTCTCGCACGCATACATACATGGCGGGAGATGTTGTGTGCACAGTGAGAATCTTTAATAGTAATTTCTTTTATATTTATATATATATATATATATATTCTAGGGTGCTTACAGATGTACACTATTGGAAGTTTGAAGCCTTTGTTAGAGTGCACTTGCCCTGATGGGTACTGACGTACAATTTTTTTGCTTAAGATCAATCTCAAGAAACCAGTCTACAACTGGTTCAGCTTTGCACAGCACCAATTGGCCAACACCCGTACAGTCACAAACTCATCTCTTTAACATGATAAATGTTTAAATTAACAAATGCTCCTGCTGTGCCTTGAATTAAAAAAAAGTTAAGTAGCCTGAAGATCAGGCAGCAGAGAGGAAACAGACAAATCAGGTTATATCTGCCAAGTGCATTGTACAGGAAAGTTTTGTGCTGAAGATCCAAAAAGAAGGATACATATGTAAGCACCCTGTTTTTGAACTTGATATCTGGTGAGCATTCTCTCCCCGCCATGATGATTATGATCTAAATTCCTCTGCTCTGACATGTTTGCCCTGCTATGCCTGTGAAATGTCTCATGTGCCTGCCCCCTCGCAGAAGAGCGCATTCTCCTTAGATGCAAAATCGGCTGTCCAGAGAGACAGGCACAGGAGCACCCTCTGGTACTACATACCCATAATATGCTGGACCCCATCCCAAATCATTCTTACAATGTACTTCTAGGCACAATAAGTCTTAAACTCAGGTTGGGGGCTGGGGTTTTGGAAAAGCACTGATTAAACAAATTACACAAAAATACATTTTGGAAAAAAAAATTCTGAACCTTGGTCTGGCAACTCTTTATGAATGTGGGAACTGTGGGATGTTTGCTTCCCCTCCCCACCTGCATCGCCTCTTTTCCACCTGATTGTAAACTACACATTACTTTGGAAACACCTCAGGGTTTTAAACGCCCCCCTGGAATTGAGGCACACGTAACAGGATGTTGAATGAAAAACCACAGGGGAAGTATGTCAAGTGAACTTAGTCTGGAAATTCCCCTGGATTGTACCCTAGAATCAGAATGGGAGATTTGGGGGGGGGGGGTTAAATTTGACCCCACTCAAATCATGGCCTGTTTTTTCTCTTGAGGGAAGAGAACTTTTAGCAGCCATTTTAAAAAATGAATTTGAACATTCGTAACCCTTTCTCCCGTCTCTCTCTCTATGTTTCCCCTCTCAGTTTGGATTTGATGCGACTTGACTAACTGTTCATCCTTTCGATAGAAATGCTCCAGAAACCTCGTTTTCAAATCTTGTGAAACTTTATTGATGGATATTGTTCAACTGATCATATTGCATGCACATTACGATGACAAAGAGAAAAAGCCCGGTCACAAACACTTTTTAAAAAGCAGAATTGTTTATAGCGAGTTGGCAGGTTCACAGCGGTGAATTGATCATCCTAAAGTGCTCGCCTGTTTTCGGGCTGGCACAGTACACATGAGAATATAACTATCTGCAGCAAAACCGTGGCAAGACGGTCTTTTTTCCTGCTTTTATTTATTTTTTTAAATACAAAAACAATAAGACCCCTGACAAACACCCCAAATTAGGTTAACTTGTAAACAGGACAACATGGAAAGATTTTTTTTTTCAAACATATGCACAGACAAACTGCAATTTTTCAACTGTGCCAGAAGCTGCCGCGTTGGGGGGAGCGCTGGACCACCGCTTTCTGGTTTTGGGTAATCTCATCCCCAGCTTTGCTTTGGGCCCGATTAATAATAATAACAATAACAACCACTACCACTAGAATGGCATTGAGTTTGGAAATGGAACGAGGGGGCGGGGCTTGAAACACCTTGAAAAACTGCAGTTTGCTTACACGACACGGTCATGTTTCAAAAAGTACCAAGCAGATGAAAGGTACCATGGTCATCTCTACTCCATAGTTGCAGTTACTTGTAAAATGCATATATAAATCTTTGAGTATGAGTAGTGTTTAAATTCTGTAAAAATGATAAACGTGTTTGTCTCTACCTGTCGGTCTACTGGATTGAAACTCTAAAGCGTCGTTAAGGTGTGTACATTTTTCTCAAACGCGATAATTCCACTGCACAGATGTAAATTTTTATACACTTTTTTTTAACCTGGTACAAATAATTTAAGTTTTTATTACTTTCTTTTTTTTTTGGAAAAAAAAGAAAAAAAATAGAAACAGTGCTTTTTCACCTTTATTATTATTATTATTATCATTATTATTATTATTATTAATTTTAAACCTCCCATAATATAAAAGTCTGCAATGATATCAATAATTTATTATACTGGAAGAAATATAAAAAAGAATGCTTGTTCATGATTTAATTAGCAGGTATTTTATTTATTTATTTACTCTTTTTTTGCCTAAAGAACCTAGTTTATGACTGGCGCTTAATACTGCCTGGTGGAATGCATTATAAAGGGTGCCTCGGACAGCTTTTAATTAGATTTGTATGTACAGGTGTCAGTTCAAGCACCCCTCCTTCTCTGCCCCCTCCCTCCCCTGCCCCCCTCTCAAAATTAACAACATAACCTTTGGCTTTGAAGAAACAGTGAATCATCTAAATGAGACAGCTGATGGAAGGACAGTAGGTACAGAATGGGGGTCCCCTTTTGAAATCTACCAGAAGTGTGTCTTGGGTGAACCCCACTTTCGCATTCCCCGCCTCTCCTCTCCCCCCCTTCCTTTGAAGAACGAAAATAAATGTTTGATGCAGGAAAAGAAAAAAGATATGTCACTTACACTTTTACAAAACAAGTGAGGACGTCCCAATAGCTTAATATTCAGCATATATAATTCATTTACATGATATAGCAGTCTTGATTGTGGCCCCCCCAGAACAGTATTTGTTTTTTTTGAAAATTCATTTCTAGCAGCTTTCTAGATCAACCACAACAATGAAAATAAATAATAATTTCATAATAATAATAATAATAATAATTCATAAGAACAAAATCAGAACTTTCTACAGTCAGCGAACTATGTAACCTTCGGAAATTAAAAGACCCACAATATTAAAATACACAGAACAAAATATCTGAGGTATCAGATAAAAAAATGTAGATTTTTTTCCTCTTTTTAGTTTTGTTTTGTTTAGAGTTGCTAAAATGATGCACTACTGCATGTATTGCAATACCCAGGCCTCGGGAAGCTTCCTTTTCCCCCCACATTGGAAGGGTATTATGGTTTTTGTCATTTAGTATGGAGCAAACCGGCTGTATCCCCCTCGATATATACTAGCCTGTAATGAAGAGAGAACGAGACCCACATCATCAGCATGGCTCCTAGTCTTGGCATCAGTCAAGGGTGCAAAAGCATTCTGAAACGAAGCAATTTGATGCATTGTTTTTTTACTCCTGCTTTCTCTCCACAACCAGATTTGCAAAACTTGCTTCCCGAAGACTACCGCCCCGTCTCTTGGTGGCAAGCAAAGTTCGGACACCGCTGAGGACTGTGCAGCTGAGGTACCAATTAGTGGGGGCCGCTGACCAATTAGAGAACTTACCTCCTATTAGCTGATTAATTAGCCGATCTTAGTAAAATACATTAGCATCGATGAAGGATAAACAACACGTTCCTGTTTGTATTCGGCTCATATTAATGCTAACAGTGTTCGGCTTTCGGCTGTTGGGATTCATTTGCGTTGGATGGGCACGCTGTACGTTTTGTTACAGCAAATCGTAAATGTGAAATTGTACGTGCAGTGCTGACATTGCACTAATCTCACTGGAAAATACGTCTGCTCTACAGAAAAAAAGGACTGGAGAAAGGAAACAGAAAATGGCGTAGAAATAACTGACTGTTTATGATTTGCACGGGGGAAAGAAACGATATCAAAATGGGGATTTGGTGACTGAAATGGCTGGGACAGAAAGCTCAAGAACATCAATAGTACAGTCGCCTTCTGATAGGGAATCGGCGAAATTTCCTGCAAATAAATGTGCTATGAGTTATCAAAATCTTCTTGGCTTTCCTCAAAATTTTCTCACGTTTGAACCAGGCAGGACTGCAAATTCAAGGGATACACTGCTTACTGGGGTATTCAGAGAGTTTTTATGGGTTTTTTTTTTACTGATTTTAGATGCAAAGAGAGCAGGAGCCCTCTACACATGACAGGCAGTCCTTTCACAGGGAAGGCAGTGCCTTCCCACAACTCTGGATCAGGCCCCAAGGCTGTGATCAATGAGTCAGTTAAGGCCCAAGTCCAAACCACAGCTGTATCCGTGAACAACATTACCAAGTGGATAAGCTGGAATGTGATAAGCCTGGGCTGGAAATGAAATGAAGATGTAAAGGACTTGCCCCAGCAAACATCACAACTGTGATCACGGATCACAAGATCCAACCCCATGCATTTATCTTGTAGCATTTACAAGCCACTTTTCTGCAAAACTAGAGCCGATGGCAGTTAGAAACGGGATTTCAATAGATAATTTTTGTGCAGATGTCTGTACAAAAATCTGCAATAGTGTCCCGCTTTCCATTCAAGAGCAGAAGGAGGTACACCTATCCAACAAACTTGTCTACCATTGAAGGCCGAGAAAAGAGTCCCCAGACGTGCCACCTGAGTTTGGTAGTTTATTTACGGACCAGCTTTCTGAGCAAGAAGAAGAAGAGTTGAATTTATATCCCCTCTTTCTCTCCTATAGGAGACTCAAAGGGGCTTACAAACTCCTTCCCCTTCCCCCCTCACAACAAACACCCTGTGAGGTAGGTGGACATGAGAGAGCTCAGAAGAACTGTGACTAGCCCAAGGTCACTTAGCTGGCGAGTGTTGGAGTGTACAGGCTAATAATCTGAATTCCCCAGATAAGCCTCCACAGCTCAGGTGGCAGAGTAGGGAATCAAACCTGGTTCTTCCAGATTAGAGTATGCCTGCTCTTAACCACTATGCCACTGCTGCTTGCAGATCCTTTTTGCATAAACCACTCCACCTCAATAGAAAGCTAGCACATTCCACAAAGGAAAGGCATAAAACCTTTCTCCCTACTGAGCTAGCTTCCTAAAAGCAGGGAGTTTTTTAAGTTTTTGGGGACCGTTCCACAGTTTAACAGGATGCAATCCATCCTGCTACCACAGAACCCTACCCAAGGCAAAACTGGTTTTGCAAAGTTCAAGGCAACTGTGGTGGTTCTTTGCTGAGGCATCTGTAGCATTTTGTAGCAAACAAGCGAAAAGAGTTTAATTAAAGCCTAGCAAAATTCGCGGGAGGCCATCATGCACGGTTAAGAGCCCAAGTTGTTGTTTCAACAGGGCCGGGGGTGTCATGCACCCCTCACCAGTGCCGGAACCGCCCGCTGGGAATCCAGGGCTGCTGCCGCTGCCCAAATCTGGGACAAGTGTTTTGCACCTGAATTTCACCCAAAGAAAAATTCGAAACAAGTCGGAGCCTCTCTCATCAAGTGAAACATCAGAGCAGTTTCTGGGAAAGCAAAGTGTTTCAATTAAGAGGAACAAAATTTCTCTGCGGGGTTCCTACTCTGTGCTTTTTTTATGGGAAGCCATTTTGCTCCCATCTTTTAAAAAATGCCGAACCTTTTGCATCTTCGCGAGCTTTGATATTTACCCATGCCAGGGAAAACGTTTCTGTACTGGAGGACATTCAAATGAAAGGTTTGATGGGGGAGGGAGAAATTGTCTTGGGCGGACTTGAACCCCCCATGCTGGGATCTGGGAAACTAAGAGTGAAGTATTCACAAAACGACCTCTTTTTCTAAAAATACTTGACAACTGCCAAGAAAGGTGTCGGTGGGTCCCAATGTGCCCATGAGAATCATGTTGGGGACCCTTGTCTAAAATATCAGAGTATAGATAACGGGTACCAATTCGACAAAAAGCCGGACATGACTCCTGAAATCCACGGGGCTTCAACTAATTGCATCCAAATCTCATTCCATTGCTTTCAGTGGGACATAGTTGCAAAAGTTTTGCTGATTCGAACTCATTTTCCTGACTCTGAGATAAACACGGGTCTGTGCTTGGCTTTCGGTAAACTTTCTCACAGCGCAAAGGATTAGGGGGAGTGGTTTTTCCTTGGGGTCTTTGAGCGGTGCATCGTAACAGCGGCAGGTGTGAATTAGAAAAGTACAGCCCTGGCATCATTTTCTGTACCCAAAACCGACAGTGGAGGGGTCTGCCCCCCCCCCCACCATCCACCTCCCCTACTGAATTGCTGTAATTTTATACATTAGTTATAATAAGGGGAGAAATAACAGGGGTCTGGGCTGACCAACAGGCAGGACCTTGAATCTTGATTACTGCTTTTTGTGCTATAATAATTGGTGTACCTTGCGGCTATGTATATTCAGGGCTGGAAAAGGGGTATTGGGGTGGAGGGTGGGGGGAGAGAAATGGCCAGAGCCTTGGAAGGATTTCATTTGTGATCGATTTAATTATCAAAATGACTAATTATTCCATTAAGGTAAGCACTCAGCTAGGTGATATTCGCAAAATTTAAAAGAAATAATAATAACTTACATGCACTACATTGCCAAGAAATGAAGACATTTATCAAGTTTACCGGGAAGGATTAATGTGGCATTTTAGCTGCCGTTAGCATAAGAGACAAATTCAATTAAGGGGAAAGCGAGAAGATGCCAACCATGCTAAGAACGGGGTATAGCAGGAGAAGGGAGGGAGTCGGGGAAGGAAAGAGAGACGGAAATCAGCACTTACCACGGCACCAACGCCGTAGGTGGTTGCGGGAGTAAGTGTGTGGTGGTAGGGGTCTGCAGCATAAAGTCGTCCGTAACTAAAAAGAAAGCAGAGCTGAGAATTAATAAAGGGGGGGGGGCAGAGGTTAAAAATGGAGGGGACTCACAAAACGAAGGCAATCAACCATTTCCCCTCTATCCAATTACACCGGAAAGGAACTGACTCAGCACTTTATGGAAGCAATATCCTCTGGGAAAACGCACTCATTTGACAAATGAAAATGATGGAAGGAACACAGATGCATAATTAGCTTTGTGAGATTAGGACTCGGGAGCAAACCGGCATGGTGGCCAAAGGATTCATAGTGTCTTTCCCCCCTTTCTTCTGAAGGGCGGTGGTCCTCAACATTGGGGGCCCCTGTTGGCCTCTCACCCAATTCTCAGGACCACGTTAGAGTTCACTGAGAAACACAGGCTCATTCCGCACATGCAGAATAATGCACTTTCAAACTGCTTTCAGTGCTCTTTGAAGCTGTGCGGAATGGCAAAATCCACTTGCAAACAATTGTGAAAGTGGTTTGAAAACGCATTATTTTGCGTGTGTGGAAGGAGCCACAGTGACAAATCAGAAGTTTCCAAAATGTTGGTAAAGCAGCATAAAGAGGCACGGCAGCTTTTCAAGCTGAACTTGGGAGACAGCATTCTGGCTCTTGAGCAACCCGCATGGCAGGGGCGTACCACCCAGGGGGACATATGGGGTCAAATGTCCCCGGGCTGTGGCCATGTAGTCTTGTGGGGGTGGAAAATTGCCCCCCCCCACTCCTCCTCCTCCTTCCCCCCGGGTCCATACACTGACCTCAAGACCTGGTGCAAAAAAAGTTGTTTGGTCGTTGTGCGGGAGGGCGGCCGCCCATATGGGGGGGCCCCCTCAGATGTTGCACCAGGCTACATTTTCCCTAGAGATGCCTCTGCCAAATGGCAAATGTCAAAGGCCTGGGTGATTAACAGAGTTGCACTGAGAAAACTGAGCGGGAACCAAGTGGCCCTTTGGGGGGTCCTGTCAAACTTTCTCCCACATAACATCTGGGAAGCTGGAAAATGGCCTGGCCCACACAGAAAAACCAAAATAAAACAGTGCTCCCCGATAGAATACACACATAGATGGTGACAAATGTAATGTCGTACAAAATGGGAGACCTGGGCAGGATTTCTTCTAGCTCCCTAAAACTGCAAGGTACAACAGGTTCTTTTCTCAGTTTAGGTTTTCTAAGGAGCATTCCAGGATGTGTGGTTCTGAAACCCCCCAGGGCCGGGTGCTGCTTTCCCACCTGGGCGTCTTCATCCATCTCTGGCCTGTCCAATAACAAGCAGATACCAGAGGGCCAGAGAGGCTGTGGTTTCTTGCTCTTTTCCATAAAAACTGGGCCCCCAGTTCAAATCACAGCCTGAAAGCCTTTTTACCCCTTCTCTTCTCTTCCCAGTTTTTCAGACAACCCTTCTGTAAACGCTTCAGATCCTAGATGAACCAAGTACATAGATGCTTGTAGGCTCATCTTACACTGGCTATGCACGACAGACAGGGTCAATCACGAGGTCCTCCGTCACCACCCCAGTGTGGACTGACAGCGCCACAAACATAGAGGCGGCAATGGCACTTAGGATGGTAGAACTGTTCATAAGGCCTAGCATGAATCAGTCTCCTTGCCTACTCATGCTCCCCACAACTAACTCGCCACCATTGTTCCGCATTAACCGATCCAAAGCCCCCTTGCGTCTGAGCAAGCCAAACCACACAGGACTCATGAGGAATTGATGTTGTTCTAGAGCCGTGGTGGCCGGCCTATGGCACTCCAGATGTTCATGGATTACAATTCCCATCAGCCCCTGCCAGCATAGCCAACTGGCCATGCTGGCAGGGGCTGATGGGAATTGTAATCCATGAACATCTGGAGTGCCATAGGTTCGCCACCACAGTTCTAGAACATCAAGTTGGAAGGGCTTGAAAGCCATCCCCTTATTCAGTGCTGCAACAGACAGCTATCCAGCCCTTGCCTGAAGAATGCCAGAGAGAGAGAGAGAAAACCCGCCTTCCCTCTCGGGTGCAAGCCGCCACTACTGTTAGGAAGTGTCTCAGGCCCCTTCCGCATATGCAGAATAATGCACTTTCAATCCACTTCCAATGCACTTTGCAGCAGTGCGGAACAGCAAAATCCACTTGCAAACAATTGTGAAAGTGGATTAAAAGTGGATTATTCTGCATGTGCGGAAGGGGCCTCAGACTGAACCCTGCCCTACCTTATCTTGGGTCTAGTCTTGCAAAAGGCTTGTTTTAAACCTGGTTGTGTGTGTGTGTGTGTATGTGTTTTAAATCTGTGTTTTTAATTTGGATTGGTTTTCAGCTTTTGTTTTCAGTTTGCATGTTTGTTTCTCTGTTTACAGTTAATTCATGTTTTCTGTTCTTCCAACTAGTTGCCACATCACTACTTACCTTGTGGCCAGAACTGAGGCTCTGGAATGGACAGAGGCAGCTGATCAGCCTGCAGGTATAAAGTAAACCCCTCTCTGATCTCTCCGGCAGGATGACTGTGCCACAGTGCAGGAGCAACAGGGGGCCCCCTTCCGCACATGCAGAATAATGCACTTTCAATCCACTTTTCACAATTGTCTGCAAGTAGATTTTGCTATTTTGCACCAGCTGCAAAGTGCATTGAAAGTGGATAGGAAGTGCATTATTCTGCATGTACAGAAGGAGCTGGGGAACAGCCTGGGCTCTCAAGCAGTGTGGCAAGCAGCACGGAGCCAGGAGTGGCGCCGCAGGGTCAGCACTGCAGGTAGCTCATTCAGAGTTTGAGAAGTAGGGGGACTACAGATACTCCTGGTTTGAGCCAGCAGAGTGGACCTGGGCTCCTGGGGACATTTGTCACTGGCCTGGCCAGGCTGAATTCTTCCTTCTGCTTTACTATTCATGCAGATCTGGCAGAGCCTTCTGTATATCCTAGCTGCTAACCATCAGGAGTTTTCCGTAACATCCACGGATGCCCCTTCAATATCATTGCTATAGGGAAAGATCATAGAGAAGGGGAAAGAGAGCGAGACGTGCCTAGCTCTTGTCTGTAATGGGAGAGGGACTCTGACATCCTTGAGAAGCACCAACCCCTCTGGATCAGCAGCAGCAGAAGCAGAAGAGATTGGATTTATATCCCCCCTTTCTCTCCTGTAAGGAGACTCAAGGTGGCTTACAAGCTCCTTTCCCTTCCTCTCCCCACAACAGACACCTGGCGAGGCAGGTGGGGCTGAGAGTTATAAGAGAACTGTGACTAGCCCAAGGTCGCCCAGCAGGAATGTAGGAGTGCGGAAACACATCTGGTTCACCAGATAAGCCTCTGCCACTCAGGTGGAGGAGTGGGGAATTGAACCCGGTTCTCCAGATTAGAATCCATCTGCTCTTAACCACTATACCATGCTGGCAGGGATGCACAACTTCCCAGTGCTACCCTATATGCCCTCTCTAGTTACAGGCAGGTAGAGGACAAAAAAAGTCAAGAGCTAGCTGGTGGCAACGGCTTTCTCTGCACAGCCTTTGCTTTTAGGTGGCTCCGAATCCTTCCTGGAGGCCAGAGGATGTCAGAAGGCGATCAAGTTGTGTAGCCTTGCCATGGGGAAACACACACCCGCACGCATAATTCTGTTTCCTGTTTCTTTACAAAGTATGTTTCACAAGCTGGACCGCCAGAAAGCCGCCTCGTCGGAGGGCTCTGTGTGCCACAGCGACCTGCCCTCGCGCTCAAGTATGACCTAATTCCCAGAGACCCCTGCTAACGTTTGCGTGTGGCACAAGCCGTTCCCCCTCCTTGCGACCCCCTCTCCCCGCCTCCATTTAAAAACCGCAGAACCCCGTCTTGCCTTAATCTTGTCAAGTCGCCACGTTTGACTAGCCATGCGAACTGACCTAGAACTGTGAGCGGCAGAGAGGCAAGCTGTCAACGAGATAATGACAAGGTCTGCCAGTGTTTCTCGCTGGGCGGGAGAGAGGGATTAATCAAACTTCCAACTATGCAAGAAGAGAGGATAATCCAAGTATTTACTGGATTGGCGGGTTTCTTCCCCCCCCCCCCCATTAGCCCGCCCAATAGGGCGAGAGTCGCAATTTAACAGCTAACCTGTAATGGCCTTTTTTTTAAAAAAAAAGAAAGAAAGAAAAAAGCAAGCAAGTCTCATATAAGCCACAGACAACTGTTTACAGCAGCTATATTTTTAAAGGTAATTTAATTGCTACATATATATCAGGCATTTCAATGCTGAAACGTTAACATACTTGCTGGTTTTTTTCACAGGGGAAAGGAATGCATTAAGTATGGCAGCGGTAGATCCAAAAATCTCCCAGGTACCCCAGATGTTTTCTTCTGTTCTGCCCCACCCAGTACAACATAGAGAGAAAACACCTGTCTGCGAGGACTGTCTTTCGCTGCAAAATGAGCCCCTTTGGGCTGAAGCCATGTGGAAATGAAAGAAAACTCTCACCCACAAGCAGATGTATGGCGGGAGGGGGGGAAGGCCCGATTTTGAAGCATCTGGCCCCCATTGAAGCAACCAAGTCCCCATTTCATGGTAGTCTTGGCAGAGGGGTAGCTTTAAAATGTAATCTGCTAAATAAATAATTATCACTGTATTTCTGAGTTATCTGAGCTCCCTGGAGGTAAGGGGACATCTGTTCTGCAGCCCCCCCTCCCCCCCGGTAGTCTTGGATTTAGCCCCAGACAATGGTTCACGAGAAACCTGAATAAATTGCTCTTTCTCTCTTCCACTGTGGTGCTCCTGGCTCAATCTCTTCAGTCATATCTGTTTCTATGTATATTATAATACAGGGATTTCTCGCTGACCGGTGCTACATGCAGGATGGGGACAATCCACATACAAAAAACACACCCACTCCACTTTGCACAGGTTTATACAAACCCACCCACAAATCACGCAATCAGCTTTTTGTTGTTTTTGTTAAGACAGTTGCTGGTACCCCAAATCCCAATTTTCTGCCAGCATCCCGAACACCATAGACGCTTTGCTAAAATAAAGCATGCTTTGCTAAAATCTGCCACTTCAGAAATGCTTCTTTGCTGTTTTGGTGGGCCAGGAACCATATAAGTCTAGCCTAGGAGCCTTATCCACAAAACGCGCACGCGCGCGCGCACGCACACACACACACACACACACACACAAAAACCCCTCCACTGGATCAGCAAAATCAGGAACAGGATGGGAAAATACAAAAAGGAAGAGGGAAAAGGAGTGGAATAACTCTGTGTCAGATAGAAATACTTGCAAATAAGTTCTTGGTAAAGTCTTGTAAACAGTGAGAGTGACCAGAAGTTGCAAGAAGACAAGGGGACCTACACCAACGCTTCTGAGTTTTCCTCCTCTGACTTCCCCCCCTGAACTCTGGAGTTCTCAGTGTTTCTGAAGTAGAACCTAATGCATTAGGAATGCTCCAACGGGCTGATATTTCCCAATTTTAGGAAGTGTTGACTATTCGTGGTGCTTTGCTGCATATTCCAGTTCATTTATCTTTCCTCTACAAGTACGCACTGGTACCAAGCCTGGGAAGGGGCGAAAAGATGAAACTGGCGTGAAAAAGCAGGCAGCAGAGAAACAGGACCTCTCTCCCCATTTGAGAATTAATTCTAGAAATTCCCCACTACCCAGAAGTATTTATTTGTATGGGCGGGTGACGACATACGATACAACTTATAAGATACTGATAACTTAAAACAAATGCAATATATAACTATACACCAATGAAACTCATTTAAAATCCATAAAACCTATTAAAATTTGTCAAAATTAGGGGAGAAGTTGAATGCAACAATGGGGTGTGTGTATGTGTTTGTATGTATGTGTGTGTTTACTAACCTGATAAAACTAATCCCATTTTCATCTGAAATCAAGGAGTAAAATCCTACATGTTGCATTCCCCACATGGCTATATATTTATCATACCTCTTTTAACAGGCAAACAAACATGTATATTACCGTAGCTTTGCATTAAAGAAGAAGAAGAAGAAGAGTTTGGATTTATATCCCCCCTTCTCTCCTGCAAGGAGACTCAAAGGGGCTTACAATCTCCTTTCCCTTCCCCCCACAACAAACACCCTGAGAGGTGGGTGGGGCTGAGAGACCTCCGAAGAACTGTGACTCGCCCAAGGTCACCCAGCTGGCGTGTGTTGGAGTGCACAAGCTAATCTAGTTCCCCAGATAAGCCTCCATAGCTCAAGTGGCAGAGCGAGGAATCAAACCCCGTTCTCCAGATTAGAGTGCACCTGCTCTTAACCACTATGCCACTAAAGGAAGTTTGATACACCTTACAGACAATGTATTGAACTGAGTCTCCCATTCACTGGCAGTTTCAGTGTTAGTTTTCATCCTCAATTACAACACAGCAAAAGCAAAATGAACTATAGAAGGCCCCCCCCCCCCCCCAGTATGTCCTTGACAGATCATAACTAGTTCCCTCCAATTAATCAGCCAAAGCATGAGCTGATTCATCTACCAGGTTAAAGCATGTAGACCCAATCCCTCACATGCTTTAAAATGTGACCAAATCTGCCCAAATCACAAAAGGTAGGCCTCAAAGATTCTGGCTGCAAACACCTGCAACAGCACACTGGTGGAAAACAGACTGTGGGTCATTCTGCAGATGTCTCTAGATTGCTTAAGATCAGCGCTTAGAGCAAGGAATGGCTCCATCCCGTGCTATGCTCTGTCATGGGGAAACACAGCAACCACAAGGCAGAAAGTCTGCTCTGAAAGAACATGCTAGCTTTTGGGGAGCAGCTGTGCAAGCAGCTGCCCCTTTGTGGATCCTGGTCAGGTGGAAAGGCTGCATAGACATGTTTTAAATAAATAAATGTGCACATTTCTTGAACCGTCTGGCCTCTTCCACATGGGTCCTATGATTATATGCAGACGCGTAGCGGCAATGGGGATATCCAGGGCAGCTTGTCCCGGGCGCTGCCATTGCTGTCATGGGGCAGGGCAGGGGCGTGTCAGATGTGGGGGCCGGAGGAGGCACGCGGGCAGCTCATGCACTGGGCCCAGTTTCCCCTCCCTTCATCACTGATTATATGCCACTGGGAATAGATAGAGGGGATATCCCTAGAATTGGTCCACAGATGTTGATGCTACATGGAAGGAGCAATAGATACAATGAGACAGCTCTGATCGCCTTCTCTAGCTTTGTGAGACAAACGTGAAAGGCAGTCATGTTGGCCCAAAAGAAAAAAAAATGCAAACAGAACAACTGTCATTTGATTAACCAAAATAAGTCCTTAATGACTGAGTTGATCAAGAGTGCTGTTGGCCACAAGGTTAGCTGTTCTTCAGACACCCATCCTGAAAGACTGTAACGTGTTCCAATCCTTCCAATTTCTTTCACTTTTGACATCCTGGGATCCAGGAAGAGTACAAGCACTACCAATTCAGCACCTTCTTCCTCCACAAAGGACTCTACCTTCACAAATACCATCTAAAGCTCTCAGGTGATCTTCGGCAGTACTGCGCTTCCCTTCCAGACTCCACGCCAATCGCTCCTGAGTCTACTACCTGTGATCTCTCAGCCTCAACTACCGGCTCTTCCTTTGCCTGAACAAAAGGCGTCTGGGCGATTCTGCCGTTGAGAACGACACTGCTCAGCTCTTTCTGCCCGGAAGGTCAATCGTAATTACTCTCTACTCTGTGCACCATCTCTTTCAAGAAGCCCAAAGAGAAACCAGGAAACTACTCCCAGCAGTAATTCAGCACTGAAATACATCCCGATCAAGAGCAAACTTCAGCTAGAGTCCATGCAGGGAAAATTCCAGCAGTAAAGCGCCACGGCAAAGACACTAGGAGTTCAGAAAATTCTCACCAGCTTCCCAGGAGTTCAAGAAAATTCTCACCAACTTCCCAGGGCAAAAAACAAACTTAACACCCTCCCCCCCTCCCCCCCAAAAAAAGGAATCCCAGAGCTTTTGGGCACCAAGACCATGACAGTGCTAACCATGTAAAATGAGGTTGATTATCTATTATAAATAAATGGAAAAAGTGATCTTATCCTTGGTTAGAAGGGCCCACTGTGACAACACTGGAGATGGACTGCGATTGCAAAAAGTGACAACAGAGAGCTATTTCTGCCTCTTGCTTACCCGACAATCCAGCCACCACTCAACGTACTGCGAGCTCCAGCAAAGGTCCACAAAACCCTCCCAGGAAGTCAATACATGGTGTCTTCTAAGATCAGAACATCAGAGCAGCGATGGCAGCTCATATAAATGGACCACCTAGTCCAGTATCCTATTTGGAACCCACAGGAACCCACAGCCAACAGCGGACTGCTCCCCATCAAAAACAGTCTGCTTGTGAACTGGTAGGCCCCATTCGGCTATCGTGGTCAACAACCAATGATATCCCCCACGAATTTATCCCAAATGGTGGGGGTTGTTGGCACATCTTATGGCAGTGAGTTGCACAAGTCAACTACTCCTTGGGTGATTTCTCTGTCTTGAACTACAGCTAAGCAGTTTCATAGGGTAAACCCCCAACTCTAATTCTAGTATTATGGAGAGAAATAGGCACACATCACTCCCGGCCCAGCCCTGCAAGTCACTTGGAAGAGTTTCTTGGTGATCAACCAACTCCAGGGAATCCCTACAGACACACACACCCGCCCAACTGTTTTGAGAGTTCTCCCAGCTTCACAAGTAACTTCCGGGCATGAGCTACTTAAAGGAAAATTGCAGCTGGTTTCTCCTTTCAGAAATACTTATACGATGACCACTGTTGCCCTTTAAACTGACAGTGTTGAGATACTGACAGACCAGCCACGCCTGCAAAGTTATTTAAATATGATGTGAAGTCTTTCCACAGAAGTAGAGTGCCTGCCACAGCAACACAGCTCTGTTGGTGCCGGCACAGTTTAGCGTTTAGAGTCGACACCCACGAAGATTGGGGGAGACTTGGGTTTAAACCATTAAACTCTCTCAAGTCACTTCCTCTTGGCCTAACCAACCTCAAAAGCTGGTTAGGAAGAATGGGATTTCACTTCCATGACAGCCATACAGTAAAAATCGGTCATCGTTGGGGCAAACTGAAATCCTACTGATGGAATGAGATTTTTTTTTGCATACAAAACCCAGGGGCTTTAATCCTCTTTTAAACATACATTCCCTTTCTCTCTCCCTACTGCACTCCGCTTTTCCGAAAAATAAAGAAAAGGAACTTGAAATAACTATTGCTTCCCTAGATCATGTAATTGCGAAACAAAACAGCAATATCAGCAGGATTCCCTAATGTGTTCCCGGCTCTGAGGCTTTGAGCTACAACTGAGGAAAGCTATTCAAAGATTTATCTTATGGGCTTTACGAGGCCTTCTCTAGTGATTAACTGCGGCATGTGTAAAAGGATATTGAGACTTGGATGGATGCATCAAGAAGTATCAATGATTGTTACCTGCAGAGGTGTTACAAGAAATTTCATCTGTTGCAACGAAGACGAATTGATTTCTGCAAGAGAAGATAAAATTCACAATACTGCTTGCTGACTAGGAAAGGTGCTAGCTGCTGATTGACTTTATGTTTACGGATGGGTTTCAAGGGGAGGTGCTTCATTTTAATGGATGTGGCGAGAAGGAGCATCAACATTTTTCCGTTTCTCGAAAAATTTGTAAGGATCACGACAGATAGACATGCTAGGATCCTTTCAATGACAAAATGGTGGCACTGAAATATGGACTGCGTACAAATTCTGGAAGTGGACAATTTGTGTTGTGTATCGACAAAGAACTCATGCTAAAAATAATCCTTCAAAAAGCTCCCTTAATTAAAAAAAAATGAAGCCACTATTACAGAGCCGAATAAATGAAGGTTAGTTAAAAAGACACCCTTTTTTTAAATAAAGGGGAGGGAAAATTGTCTAGTAAAGTATTTATTTTTTAAAGGCAAAGACTAAAGTTGTTGTTTTTTAAAGCAAACCTGGGGGGTTTTAAAGTTCCTAGCTTGATGCCAAATAATTCCTGCAAGTTTTCAAAAGCACATTCATGACATAGTGTATCCTGGTACAACATTTCAGCACGGTTCCCCTTTGACCCCAGGAACCGAATGATTAAAAAGCAGTCCCTTGCCCCAGTGTGTTATCCTGCCCTCTAAAAGAGTGACGTTAAAGAGAAACAAAAGACTAAGAACATTTTAACTGAGTAGGAGAAATTATATTTATCCATTCTGGCTCAATTCATCATGCCTCGTTTACTCATGCAATCATTCCATTGGAAGGCTGGCAGAAGTAAAGTGCGCACCTCAAGAGCACACGCAAACGCACCATGCACAACAGCTCAGTGAAATACCGCACAAGCACCATGGAAACAAACAGGGGTTACGCAGCGGCAGCAACAGCGGAGCTCGGGACGTGGGCCTGGGCCTGGGCCATTCCAGCGACGACAACGACAACAAGAAAGCCAACCTCATGCTGTGTGAAAGCAGTTAAAAATGGCAGACAAGCAGCTGACCAGGTGGGTTGGGAGGTGGCCGGCACCAAGATCCTCGGTCTAATTAAGCCAAAGCACTTTATGATCGTGAAAGAGAGGCCAGATAAAAGTTGTCTCTCAGGTGGTCTCATGAAGGTTGCTGGTGTTGAAATAAATTGGGGGAGCGTGGGAACCACCTCTGCTGACATTACTTAAGAACGCTGGGACTAGGCAGCAACTGGCTGGACTGTGTTGGTATCAGAGATCTAGAGGGAGCAGTTTCAAAGCACAGTCTGCAGGGCGTAGGTCCAGAGCATACTCAACCCCATTGTATCGCCACGCGGCCGGCTGATACAGAACAATTTTTTGCGGCATTCAAGGGTTTGCTGACAGGATACTGACACATTCACTGCCGCACTGGGTACAAACTAGATTCACGCTTCGCTGGATGTGCGCCGGTTGTACTAATTAAAAAACATGGACATCAGCACATGCAATGGAAGTGACAAACGGCAGGGCTGGCGAGTGACAGTTGCCCCCATCTGACAGGGGTGAGAACCCTCTCGCAGGCAGCTGAATCCAAGTACTTTGGTTTAACAGACTTTCAGATCAGTTTAGAAATAGGGGTGAGGAAACGGGAACAACACACATGCCTGCTTGCTGCCAAAGAATTTCCACCCTGTCCTCGGGTCAGTTTAGGGGAGACCAAAGCATTTGCAGCTCACACTGAAATCTGTGATCATAGGGAGGTGAATGTCGGTTCCCAATCCAAGCATCCCTAGCTCATCCTTGATTTTGTTACAGACTGAAGAACGTGGCAAAAATAATCCCTTGGCCAGTGGCAAAACTTACATATCTTATTGCTAGCCGTGTGGCAGCGAATCATAAGGGCACTCTGTCATACATGCTTAGACATCTGTTCAGTACTTCATGAAGGGAATGGGGAAAAGCTGCTCATGTCATGGTGCAGCTAACACAATCTGGATTGGCTGTTGCGGGTTTTCTGGACTGTGATCTGGAAAGGAAAAACTACCAGGCACAGCCACCTAGCCCAAAAAATCCACAACAGCCAGTTGATTCCAGCTGTGAAAGCCTTCAACAGTACAACCATCTGCATACTGACAGTGCACACCCACTGCTAGTTTCGCCCCCCGTACTTGACTGTTTAACAACTGCCCCACATGCTTCTCAACGGAAGAGCAAAAAACCGTCTAGAAGGAAAGCAAAAAAAAAATAATTGTGAATGTTCATCGAACATTCAGGCGCCTTTTTTCTAGAGACCCCAGTTCTGCTGGCAAACTTACTGGAATCCAGCATGTTCTAGGGCATTCCGGCAACTCTGGAGTGGTCTGTGATGCAATAGGCCCTGCGGCACATGCCCATTACACCAGCCTGGCGCAACGATGTCATCATGCCACATTGGTGCAGGAGGCTTCTTCACATGCGTGCTGAGGCATACCGCGTCACAGGAGCTGCTGAAATCATGATGAAACCACAGTGAATCCCGCTAAATCCTCACTTCATTCTATCACGGCTCCACTACAAAGTGAAACCACAGATTCAGAAGAAGGGTTTGGATGTATACCCCACTTTTCTCAAAGTGGCTGACAAACTCCTTCCCTTCCTCTTCCCACAACTGGCACCTTGTGAGGTGGGTGGGGCTGAGAGAGTTCGGAGAGAGCTGTGACTGGCCCAAGATCACCCAGCAGGAATGCAGGTGTGGGTCAACAAATCTGGTTCATCTGATAAGACTCCGCCACTCATGTGGGCGAGTGGGGAATCAAACCCAGTTCACCAGATAAAAGTCCACCACTCTTGATCACTATACCATGCTGACAGCATTTCCACCCTATTTTCCCTCAACACATAAAAGCTGCAGTAGACCACAGGAGACTGGTTAGTTCATTTCACCCAGTAATGTCTACCCATGACCAGGGGTGACCAGGGGTGGAGCGAGGGAGAACTATGCCCCCTCATGGCACTGCTTGCCCCTGCCCCATCCCGGAACACCCCGGCCACACCCCTGCCGAGGCGCACACCTGGGGCATTGCGCCCCCGACCCCATTGGTGCTACGCCACTGGGTGTGACCTTTCACAATGTTACCTGAAAAAGACAGAGGCTAAACCTGGGGCTTCTGGTTGCAAAGAATATACCGTACCAATGAGGCCAACAATAGTGGACGTGGACCATGGGACCTTGCTTGGGAGCGGCTGGGGCTCAGTGGGAGAAGGACCCAAGTTCCATCTCCAGCTTCACCAGTTAAAAGAGCCTCCAACTAGTCAGAGTACTGCACTGATACAGAAGAAGGTGTCAAATATTGTGCAAAAACCCCCAAACAACAGTAATTGCCCTTCTGTCATGTTACAGTACAGGGTGTCTTCAAAGATGCTTTGGAGTAACCATCAGTCACCCATGTAGCTCACCAGGTGACCTCTGGACAGCCCCCCACTCTTAGATCAGTCTACCTCAGAGGCTTGTGGGAAGTATAAAAAGTAGAAGCCATGTAAGTTCTCTTGCTCAGAATCACCACATATCTAATGCTACTCACTTCCTGAAACTGAACTGAAAACCTGGGTACTGTACCATCAGGAGAAATGTTCACAGATGGAGGGTAAGAGCTGATATTCTGAAGAGAGACCATGTTCTTTACGTCAACCAGTCGAGAGGAGCGGAGCAGGGTTGATTTTTGAACACTTGTGATTTTTTCGCACTGCTACTCGGGAATTTACTCAGGAATTTACTTGGGAACTTGTTCAAAAATCTGCTGCGCTTGACTGAAGTGCCCTATCTATTTGCAAAGGTGATTTGTTCACAGTTCAAAAATCACCATTCTCTTCAGGGGATCTGCACCTGTGCGTCACACAGGCGGCCAGCGGCGCATGCTCCAAATTTACAGGTGGCTGATAGGAAGTGTCGTTTTCTCAGTCTTGTGATTCAATCTGGGAGGCTGCTAAAACTACTGTTCCCATCAAATCTGGCAATTGCAAAGCTGCTGCCTGAGAATGAATGTCCTTGGAAAGTTCAAGCCCGCATTGTTAAATATTGCGTTTGCACTAGAAGGGTTCAGTTGGAAAATGAAGGCTGCATTTTCCCCAAGTTCTATTTCCTCACCTGTATTTCTGTTACTCTCCCACTGCCCCATGAACATGTGGCCACCATCAGTCCGTTGCAAAAGCCCCCAAGACAGAAGCTGTTTCACATATGTACCCAGGTCATAGCTGCAGGTCTGAATGGCCTAAAAAGACGTCATGCTTTTTTTTGGGGGGGGGGGGAGGGTGGCATTTGAATGGGGATGGTATATCTCTTGGAGAAACCACACAGACAGCTGTTGACATATACTGCACAAGGGGACCTCTTTATCTGTCTTGTCTGTTTCTATGCATACCTTCCAAGAATCTCAGGAAAGGGTACTACTGGGCCTCCCCTTTTCACCACAACCCTGTGAGGTAGGTTACTTGGTTCCTGGTCCAAAAACCACCAACAAAGCCTCATGGTGAAGTGTGATCTAGTTCAGCTCCAACATGAGGAGAGTGTCGGTTCTGACCCTGCGGGGCCCAATGAAACCTTCCCAGCAGCTGCTTTTAAATTATGGCTCATGTGGCCCCAAGATGCTAATCAGTGGTGGGATTCACCTGGTTCACACCACTTCGGCAGAACCGGCTGTTAAAATGGTGCTTGTAAACAGCCAGTTGTTAAATTATTTGAATCCCACCACCAGAACCGGTTGTTAAATTATTTGAATCCCACCATTGATGCAACTTGTTCTCTGATAGCTGCAGCCATCCAGTCACAAACTGACATGCAAGAACCAATAAAGGAGTTGGCATAGTTAGGTTGCAAAAGAGCAGCGGTGTGATGTGTGGGGAAAATGCACTCCATCTGTTTTTTGGGATGGATAAAAACAAAACAGTGCATGCAAATGAAAAGCACATGCCCTGTGACTTGTGAAGGTATTCACCATGCACGCCCAAGTGTTTGCTTCTGTCTCTCGATCCCTGTCTTACAGATGTTTTATCAGGTATCCAGGATGGTTGGGTATCTATAGCTGTATGGTAACACACGGCGGGAGCACTGCATACAGAGCCAATCCCAAGTCACAACTGCATGTCTGTAGGGCACGGGGACAGGTGGACAGTTCTGTTGTTGGCTGTATGGCCAAGATAACATGCTTTAGGGGATCAAATCCTTGTGAGATGTTCTCGCAGAGGCTTGAACGCATACAGCATGTATCTCTGAAGCAGTAAAGGAAATGGGTCCCCATCCCCCCAACTGTAAATACTATAGTTGTGAGTGCGTTCATGTGTATATATGCAGAACAGTACTCTCAAAAATTTAGATTTATTTCTTTCCCTTCTTCTGTTAAGTGCTTAGGAACAAGATCTGATTTTGCTCGCGAATCAGAGCACAAAAAAATGCATCCATTTACAGAAATGATGACTTGGCATTCTCTCCTCGTAGTCATCCTAGGTCTATAAGAGTAATGCCTGATATATATCCCTGACTAGCAATTCTGCTGAATTAATTTATGTTTGGACACCGGGAAAACAGCTTCTTTATTACTGCCCCCTCCAACAGTACTGATAGCTGGCTTTGTAGGATTCTCTACTCTAACGCAACTTCCAAGCATGGAACGCAACTTCCAAGCGTGTTTCGAAGTCTCCCCATTTTGTTGTCATTTCATCTCAGTATCAAGGCTGTTTAGATTGGGGCGCAACTTTGTCTTGTGTGTGAGCATATCCTACCCTTAACCCCAGTCCAGTCCTTGACCAATACACCTTCACTTTCTTACATAGAGCTGAATGGCTGTCGTGCATTGCTTGAAAGAGAAGTAAAGTGTTGAAATTAAGAGTAATATGCTGATGACGGGGCAAAACTGCCCCGCTGCCTTTTGGAACTAAGAAGAAGAAGAAGAAGAAGAAGAAGGAGGAGGAGGAGGAGGAGGAGGAGGAGGAGGAGGAGGAGGAGGAGGAGGAGGAGGAGGAGGAGGAGGAGGAGGAGGAGGAGGAGGAGGAGGAATAATAGGAGGAGTTTGGATTTATATCTTACCTGTCTCTCCTGTAAGGAGACACAAGGTGGCTTATAAGCTCTGTTCCCTTCCTCTGCTGTCTCTGACTCAATAATCAGATACTTGGATTGTCTCTTTAATAATCAGATACTTGGATTGTCTCTTGGATTGTTGATACCTTTGCAGCTGAAACTTGGCTTCACACCCCTATTTGGGGGCGGGGAGGGGGGTTGTCCCTGTGCGTATGAATTCACAAGGAAAAAATAGTGGTGTACAAAGGGGCTAGATGTCAGGATGGGCTAGATGTCAGGATAAAGAGTTCTGCAGCCTCTCTACCATCCTGCTTTTCTACATCCAAGGAGTTTATTTGAAGCTACATGTAACCCCTCACCTACCTCCTAGCAGCCTGAAATGATCCCAGGAAAACACTTTACTGTATGATCCTGCTGTTCCCAATGTGATCAAAGTAAGGGGGACATCCCATAATAGTTCATACAAACAGAAAGAGGGAAGACCAGTTCCAGTGCTTGTGCTGGCTGTAGGCGTTGGTGAATGACCCTCCACCTTACCCAAAGTCCATCTCTTTAACACCCCATTGCCAACAGGATACCCTGGGGAAGACCACGGGCAGCGCATGAAGATATATCACCCCTCCCCTACAGCTCATTCCAAGCAATTGGAATTGGAACAAAGATGCTCCATTGAGCTGTCATGGCTAATAATTTTTAATTGACCCATCCACCACGGGTGCTGTTTAAAGTCATCAACAAACAGAATCTATTCTTTCAGATATAGGCTTGGTTCAAACAAAAAATGAACCACAGAACCATTGCTGAATTAAACTAACTATGGTTAGTATGGCGGCCCAAACGCAGGGCTCTTTTTAAACTGTGGCTACGTGGGGTCTATGAAACCAGGGTATGAACCGCACAGAACTGTCTAAAACCACAGAACTGTCATAATCCACCTTCCGTTCTCCAGCTATTCAGAATTAGTTGTACAGTCTTGGTAATTAGACATGTGTGATTAAGCATGGAAGCATCCAGATGTCTCAAAACAGAAATCCAGGGATTATCCACAATGATCCTGTATAAACGTTCCCATTCTCCATTGCTTATCCCATCCACACGCAGTATCAATTTAAAAGACCCATCAACTTCCAGGACAACATGTCCATATTTGAAGCAGCATCTAACTCTGCATCCCTCCCCACTGTTGTGAAAGTCTTGTTCATTTCTCTCTGACTCCCACCAGAGATGTAACAAACCACACAACCAAAAACGGGAAAAACAAACAACCAGCCCGTCAGTGCATAAGAGATCTGCCTTCAGGCTCAATCAAGCAAGCCATTCGCTGAGCCGATGTGATGGACTCATCGAAGACGGAGAACAGCGTTACCACATTCTAGTGACACGTGAAGTGATCATGCGATGGGAAAATGACAAGACGCCCCGTTGCCATGCCGAGAACGGTTCTGTGCCACAAAGAACAACACTGGAGAGCTGTGGGGTGGTGGGGCTGGTTCGCACACGACCCGCGGGATGTGGGACTGTACGGGATTGAGCCTGCTTCTGACTGTGCCCCAAAAGGCACAGCTTGTCCTCCCTAGAGAAAGGTATTTTCAATGGGGGAGGGTCCCTTTGCTAGAAAGTCAGGGGCAAAAGCTTCCTCTTCAAATGGGAAACATTTGGAGAGGAAGGAACTCTCTCTCTCTTTGCGTTCCTATGGCGGTGGGGAGCTGGAGAAACTTGATTCCATGCGCATGGTCACCAAATGGGTTGCGTAACCCAGCCCTTAATCCTCACTACTGGCAAGCATTTCTTACAACTACGTACAAACATATGACATTGCACAAAAGTCGTAGTCAACTGTTTAAAGGATCGCTGAATAAATTATATGTCTGACCTGTGTGCCTCCTCTGTGCGCAAAATGTACACAGTCTGCTTTTCTGTCTTTTCCTTAGACCACAGGGGGTCGTAGAGGAACTTATTAAACTTAATCACTACAGCTTCATCAAACCACCCAAATGCAATTTTTTCATTAGTGAATGGAATACCTGTCAACGGCACTGCTTTCGGGGGAAGGTTTCATGTTGCGTCATCTCTTCCTTCATTAAGGAACTATGATTTAGGTCACAGCGCATCTCTGGGCGCCATCTTAATTTCTCTACTGTCTTAGCTATGCAATTGCTTGCAAGGGTGACAAACAATATCCCTGGAGGTCCTCCCAACCAATGCTCTACAGAAACTCTAGTTGTGGTTTCTTAATTCTGAATCTCATATACTAAGACCTCACCACTTTGCAAATGACCTTCCCTTAGCAGTGTGCCTGGTATACCATAGGACATTTGGTCAGCTTTCTAGGACTCACAGAAGAATTTACGCTCTATGGAAGCAGCTCGGTTTAATAAAGGCCTCGTGTCGACAGCCCAAAAGCTGCTCGCAAAATGTTTTTTTGTTGGGGTGGCACAAAGGTTGAATGGGCACTTCCCTGATCGTTGTGATAACAATTACAAAATGCTGGGTGAGAGTCAACAATTCATTGTGGAACTTACGAGAAGGTAAGTGACATAAGTTGGTATTAGAGGGCACCAAGGGAAGGATAGAGTGGGAAGAAAGAAAACAAAACCCCACATTTTTGAACTAGGCGTCCACTTAAATGCTATATCAGTGGTTTACGCAAGTGTTTGCCATCTTGGAGTTAGAAAGAACCGAAGAGCCCCACAACCGCAGGGAATGAAGCAACTGATTTACTCAGATACAAAAAAACGAATCAAAATCATTTAAAAGTCAAGAAATCGAATCAACCCATTTGCGACTAAAACGTAATTTGAGATAACAGTGCCGGTGTGAAGCTTCATATACGCAAAGTAGCATTTGCCTACGTTACTTATGAATAGTAGTTTTGTAATTTCCCCGAGAGAGAAAGGCAATTAAAATTTTATATATTTGCAACTATCTCACCCCTTCCCCGGGTAAAAAAAAAAAAACATTTTGAAACACCACAAAGCTAAATAATACTTGCAAAATCTAAATCCACTTAAACGCTTATGATTATGCAAAAGTATGATGTTTATAGCAATTCTAATTATACATACAGAGGGTCTTTGGAAGTTCAGTGCTGCTGGAGATAATTTATCATAAATACTAGCTTGGAGGGATGGAACTGTCGTGTTGCTATTACCCATCCAGGTGAGCGTGACAAAACTGGGCTGTGTTATCGGCCGACCCTTAAAACGGAAGCACCTGGCCCAGGACCAAGGTGGAAGTGCATAAAGTGAACGCCCTCAGAGTGGCCTTTATTTGCTGTAGTTAAATCTGAATGTGGATCTATGTGTAAAGTATGCTCAGACGGCAAACTGAAGAAAGGGAGAGTGAGGCTACGTTGGTTGCTCTCTGTTCCAAGAATGTTAAGGAGTCCTGCTTTATTGAAGCACAAAATACTGGCAGCTAAGAAACAGGGTGTAGCTTTTAGCTGGACGTCTCAGGTGTCCATCAGGCCAAAGTATATTCCTGGAGTGGCCACTGAAGTGTCCCACGAAGGCAAATTTGTACCTTTCAGAGAAAGTATGCAAGGAATTCTAAGGGAAGCCTTAAGAAGTCCTGCTTTATTGAAGCACAAAATACTGGCAGCTAAGAAATAGGGTGTAGCTTTTAGCTGGACATCTCAGGTGTCCATCAGGCCAAAGTATATTCCTGGAGTGGCCACTGAAGTGTCCCACGAAGGCAAATTTGAACCTTTCAGAGAAAGTATGCAAGGAATTCTAAGGGAAGCCAAAAATATTTTTGATAGAACTGAACGGAACTTATGGGGAGAGGCTATCTCAACAGATACCCCATTCAAGCAGAACGTAGAAGTCACTAATGAAACAAGAGCAAAGCAACAAAGGGATTCTTAAAGAACTCGGAAGCGCTTTGATAAAATCAGAGACATTTCACGTGGCAGTGACTTGGGCTCACCAAAGCACTTGGCTACAACTGCTGTGGATGTACATAAATATGCTCCTCATCCTCATGTTCTCACCAGGGTCTATGAAAAAAGAAGAAAAGGAACTAGGAATCCCAAACATATCTGAGTAAAGAAGACTGAAGGGGGAAGGCCTTGAATTCCAGGGCACCTTTCTGTTTGAGCAATAAAGGGCTACTTCTTCGGAAGCCCCCGGAGATCCTTAGGGTCAGCTGTCTTAATTGTACTCCAAAAAATGTTTTAAAAGCCTCTTTGACAAGTAATCAGATGGCTACTTAGGATGTTGTTGAACAAAGAGCAATGGCCAATTAAAAAAGGCCCTTCACTGCAAATGCTACGTGACTATTTTTTCTCACTGACATGTTCTGAGTATACATTTCATTCAACAAGGAGAAGACACGCACAAGCTGTGGGAAAGCCCTTGTGTACCCCTCTCTTCCGATTTTGCCCAGTAGGGTTGTCAAAGCAAGACATGTACAGAGATGGTGCACCATTGGCTGCCTCCATGTTACGACCTTGATATTCTATGCTGGTCTCCCCCTCCAATTACTGACCAGAGGTTACCGTGCTTAGCTTCTGGCTAGCTTCGTAACTCATACGGGGGACAAACACTCCCTTCACCTTCCTCCTCGAGAAGGCTGTGAAACTCTACAACATGGATGGCCCTCAGTGAAGCTACAGTATTTAGTCGAGTTCAAATGCACTGACTCAGCAAAATAACCCCAACAAAAAAAGTCAAAAGCAGGTGATTTGGCAGGAATACTAGCAAGAGGTATACTACCCTTTTTCTTATGTGTTGAAGGGATCCGTATTTATTACTGAACATCTACAGCTGTCATCTTACCTCCGGAGCAACACTGGGTGGACTAATTCCCACACATCTTTCTTACAAATCCTTGTCATCCTACGAAGTGGGTGATCTCACTGGACATGTTTGCTACCACCCCAAATATCCTTCAACCAAACCACATCAACCCTGATTTGGCCTCTAGAAATATCTAGCAGCTTCTTTTCTCCTCTGCCTCTGGGTAACAGTTTGCGCTTTTCCTGAGAACAGCTTGTCTGCCAGGCTTCTTGGGAAGGGCAAACTCCTTTCCAAACTCTCCCTGGGGAAGTGGAGAAGACAATCACTTGACTTGAATTATCTGGCCGTGAGCTCCTTTGGACACCTGATGTGATAGAACTTGCCAAGGTAAGGGAGAATTCTAAAGGGGGTCTGTGGGGATTACTCCACCCCTACATGGGAGCGTGTTTCGGCTGCAAAACAGTCAGGCAAGACAGAATTCTAAATATTATATACAAAAACAGAACCTGACAACACATACTGCACCAAATTCTAGAAACGGGTATACAGAGAACTAAAGAATATCTGCTCAAAACTTGAGGTGATGGGATTGTCCTGTGTTCATTCAAACTCTGAATGACTGCGGGACACTTTTGCTTCGAAACAGTTTGTTGTTTGAGTGCTGCAAGCCGACAGAGAAAAGACTTTTAGTTGCCGCATGCTCGTGACACACCTTTGTGGAAATGAAATGAGGAGTTCCGAGTAGCGCTCCAGACAATTGTTTAATCTTAAGTTTAAAACAAAACGAAAACGAAAACTCGGTCGCGGATCAGGCGCAAACAGCAGAACTGGAGTGATCAGACTCATCCGGAAATCGGAAACAAACCAAACCAAACAAACAAAAGTGTTAGCTTTCTTACCTGTCGGACAGAACATGCCTCAGCCAGTTCATGCAAATTGAGTCTATTCATCAAACACGTGTGTGTTTCTTCATTACCAGAATAATAAGCACATTTGGGAACACAACCAAGCATGCAGAGCGTTTGAGCAGTCATACAGTTGTTCACTATAGACATATTGGCAATTGTGTTTTCCTTAGGAAACTGAATCCATGAACAGCACTTTTTAAAAAACCCTATTTGCTCCACCTTTACACATTCTTATTTTTAAGAAAGTAATATAAACAAGTTTTAAAGAGCTTTCTTTCACTGCCCTTCCCCAACTAGACATCAGAGTTGTCCTGTGAACACTGCAAATTGCTTTCCCCACTATGTACACAACTACTAACCAAGTGTGAACGTGTGGGACATGTGGGGAATTTTACAACCATTTCAAATTAATCCTCACTCTTGTGACTTTCATCTACCTTTAATTTGTGTGTGTGTGTGTGTGTGTGTGTGTCTTTTTAAAACATATGTACCTCCATTTTTTATATTTACAGTTAAAATGATGAAATCTAAAAAAAGAAAATCTGTAGGCAATCCTACTTAAAAATGTGAAATAATCCAGTAAAAAAAAATCGAGATAATTTTTATTAAGGAATCAAATTGTACAGAAACTAATCCTTGTGAAGTGTGGCCATTTTAATCTATCCACAAAAATGTGTGCTAGAATCAAAACTTTGTTTTAGTCTTGAAGATGATGTAAGACTTCTATTCACGAAAGACTCTAACAGCCCCACAATAACAAAGTTTGCTGGTTTTATGGATGTTGCTATTTGGACTAAGTGAATAAGTGCAAGTTTACTATTTTTTTAATATTTGCATTTCTCAGTTCCATATAATTTTAACACAAATAAGAGGGGAAACAGAATTACCATTCTTTCAAAAGGCAAGTTAAAACCGTCCGATTTAATGGGGTTCAGATTTACTGCAATGATACTGAATCCCATCTGGCCACAGCTGAGCAGTTACGAATCCTGCCCATTCTACATGAACTCATGTGCTCAACCTGCCATCGAAACAGCCCACCCCTGGGGGAACTTACTCAGAAGTGAATCTTGACATCAACGGGGCCTGCTTTCAACTACAGAACTAGCTTTGCTCCTTTCTGGCCAGGGCTAGCTTCTGCTTATGCCCAGGGGCGATGCCTCTGCCCCCACAAGCCCGAACACAAGTGTGCTGAGCCAGGAAATCCCATAGCTGGGGAAGTTGCCTGAGAGGTTGCAGCAGGGCCTGCCCGAGTCTACTCGGGAGGAGGAACCCAGCCCACTCTCAATGGCAGAAGCCTTCTACCAAACATAACCCTGGTACAGAGACCCAGAGGACATCTACCAAAAGGACAAGGAAAACGGGCAGCAGTGACCTTCTCAGAGGAGGTCTGGTGGGGCAGCCAGCTATTGAAAGTAGTCCAGGGGAAGGGCCAGTGAGTTGACACGCCCAAGCAAGCATCCATTGGCCCAGGGGTTTGTCACTCCAACCTTGAAAGGAAGGACAGGCTCAGCCCAGGGTTGGCCCTCCCTCGGGGAAGCATTTAAAGCAGGGGTGGTCAACCTATGGTGCTCCAGATGTTCATGGACTACATGGACCAATTTATGGACCAATTGGCCATGCTGGCAGGGGCTAATGAGAATTGTAGTCCATGAACATCTGGAGCACCATAGGTTGGCCACCCCAAATTTAAAGGGTATGCCCAGGAGTTGCTGGAGAGGAAAAGCCAAACCCCTTCCAAGGCAGGTGGGAATGGGGAGGTGGCAGAGCAGAGGGCGGAAATTGGAGCCCCCTTGGTTTGTTCTGGGACCCAACTCTGGAGTTGGAGGGTGAGATGGCCTTGGACACAGACCTGTCAGCAACATACCCTGATGCTCTTTTTTTTGCCTTCATGATATTATGTTTTAACAAATTTACATAGCAATATCACTTGTATGCTGATGTTTCTAATTACTCTGACTTTCCATTAGGAACAAAAAAAATACTGGGATTCAGTTAAGTTAATAAATAAACAAGATTTGGGAACATTTTTATAATTAAGGTTCTAAGCTGGGAGTTCTACCGCTCGGTATGTTTTATTGGGTTAAAACTGATTTTGATGGGCCATTTTGAAAGGACGTTTTATATTTATAATCATCTCCTTTCAAGCTTTGGAGTAGCCAGATTTGAAAAATGGATTAAAGAAACCAACAACTAAGAAATGGATAAGAAAGCTGGATTCAAAATGAAGGATTGGGTGGAGGGATATGAACAAAGGAAATAAACAGTTTGGGCTATTGGTTGGTCTGGAGAAGACAGACACATGCACCCATCCAGATTCCAGGCATTCGTGACCATATCTGAACCCTTCAAGGCACTTGGGGCTTCTATTTCTCCGAGTTGCCCCCTTTGCCAAACCACCAATTCCTTTTGCAGCAGAAGGAATTTTAAAAGGTCCATCACTTGACGAGAACACATGCAATAAAGCAGTGTATCTGATCTTACCCAATGGGCATGGCTTGACAAAATGTACTCATCTCTGAGTTGCTTTCAGTGGCATTAGGGATGTTTTCACATTTCTCATTCAAATGTCTTCAACCCCATGCAGGCCCAAGATCCTTTATTTTTACGCTACCCCACGTTTCACACCAAATATTCTCCATAACATATGTTTTCCATTTTATTTATGCATTGATTAGTCAACTACATCTTTTAAATGGGAAAGTTTGGGCGATTGGTTGGAAACGAGGCTATCCAAATAGCTGAGGTGATGCACCTTACAGGCTTCTTACCCAGAGTTTCATATGGAGATATAAAGCTAAAAACAAAATCTGATGTTCAACATATTGTTGAAGGGTTTCACAGCCGCAATCACTGGGGGGTTGTGTGGTTTCCGGGCTGTACGGCCATGCTCTGGTAGCATTTTCTCCTGATGTTCCGCCTGCATCTGTGGCTGGCATCTGAAGATCCTCTGAAGATGCCAACCACAGATGCAGGCGAAACATCAGGAGAAAATGCTACTAGAACACAGCCATACAGCCCGGAAACCACACAACACCCCAAAATCTGATGTCTGGCCCTGGTGTATGTGGAGCTAGCGCTGGTCTGCTGTGTACTTTGGTTATCTTATCTACGCTTGCCTGATGCTCTGCATTCAAAAGCCAGACTGTCCAAATCCAGCATGCGGTCCCTGCTTGGCTGAGAGGATTTCGGGAGGAATGAAAATGAGGAGGAAATGGCTGCCCAGAGGATGAGGGAGGGGCATGCTTGAAATGGCCAGGGGAAAGAAAACTGTGTGAATAACACTAGACCCTTGATCTCGTTTGCACAAGGTCATGACCGCAGCAATCTGTCACTTCCTTTGGTACGTGAGCAAGCGTCGCTCGAAAGTGCTACAAAGCTTTCATTCATGGAGCCAGAACTATGGCGGTTTTACTGACACATGCAAGAGACTTTTTGATTTCCCAGGCATCGGATGGTGAACACGCTGCCCCTGGGCCTGGGATCCCAAGTCGAAGCATTGTACTTTTAGGCTATTGAACATATTAAGCTGCCTTATGCTGAGAAACAACACTGGACAAGCAAATGGTTATCTATGTTGGCTGGCTCTTTCAGACAGCCCCCTTTTTTCACACTATTAGTCAGTCAGTGGAAGCCAGTGATGAAATGTGTGCCTCACGACTGAACTGTGGGGACAGTCTCTCTCTCTCACTCTCAGTTATTTCCCTCCTTGGTAATGTCGTATTGACCGATATTATGACAACGGTCAAGCTTGAGAACTGCAGCTGAAATTTCACTTAAAGCGAAATTCAGAATGTACATTCTTCCCGAAGGAGATTACCCTAGGAATTGCAAAGAAAACCAAGATTTCTTAGTGATGTGTGAACAACAAGAAGAAGAGTTGGATTTATATCCCCCCTTTCTTTCCTGTAAGGAGACTCAAAGGGGCCAACAAACTCCTTTCCCTTCCCCCCTCACAACAAACACCCTGTGAGGTGGGTACATCTGAGAGAGCCCTGTAGAGCTGGGACTAGCCCAAGGTCACCCAGCTGGTGTGTGTTGGACTGCATGGGCTAATCTGAATACCCCAGATAAGCCTCCACAACTCAAGCAGAAGAGCGGGGAATCAAACCCAGTTCCTCCAGATTAGAGTACACCTGCTCTTAACCACTACGCCACACAAGCCAGCACATTTCAGGGGCTTTTATCCAACCACTGTATTTAGCCAAGTTTGTAGCCATTCTCCACTGGAACAGGCCGTTTGGGATCTTTCCACTGGAAGCAACCACCCGGGATGAGTGGAAGTTTTCCCACTTGGCTGAAGAAAGTGAAAGGACTGGAGCTACCGATACATTTGGATTAAAGTGAAGAACGTCTTGAGATACCAATTTGGGGTCTATCATATGCATTCAGTAGAATCAAGGGCCAAAGCTTTTCCTAGACCTGGGATAGGGTCGCATCTGAATTCCACTCTGACAGAAATTATGCACACAATATGTGGCTCTGATCTGAGCTGGCCGTGTCATGTATTCTTTTTGGCCATTTCCTTTAAGTGTCTTCCAGATTGTGAGGGAAGAAGAAACATTTGGGGATGCATGATTGCTAATGAAAGCATGATAGAAGACTAGATTGCAACACGAATCAGAAATGTGTATCAAAATGCACGACGAGTGCACGTCCACACAAAATTCCGTATATCTGCCTGTCACTTTTTTTATCATTCACTTCCCTCCGTCAGCTCATGTTTCTCCTTCCCTGGTTGATCTTCATAACAACTCTATGAAGCAGATTATACCAAGAGAGTGGGACTTGTCCAAGGTAACCTAGTAAGCTTTATAGGGAAATGAGGCTCTGAAACTAGGTCTCCTCAGTAATTGGACACTGTAAATACTGCACCACATCAAAGCTTACAGACATTTATATCACAAGGTTGAGGAATGAAACACATGATGAGACAGGTATAAATGATACTTCTCCAGCCCTACTCGTGAGGATTCTCCTATGTGAATGCTATCCCATCTAACTTCCTCAACTTACAAAAATGGCATGCTAGAAAGAAGAATTCTGAACAGCCTTCTCTCTGGCTTCCGATTTTTTCCAGTGCACGGGGAACTGAAATGTGCAAGGCACATACACCTGTGGAGTCCAGAGAAAGCTCTTACCACTGATTCTACTGAATGCATACATTGACTCCAAAGATTTTTGAGAGCGTCAACCAAACTGACAAACGTTCATAGGACGGAGAGGTTTGCGCTTCTCTTTTCGATGGATTCCCAGCTGTGTCATTCTGAAACGGCCACAATTTATCGCGGTCTGCCCCTCTCCTATAGCTGCTTATTCCAGTGAGAGTTTAGCGTGGATTGAAAAATAATAATAATCTGAAGTTGGACCATGGGAATCCCGTAGAACCTGGGAGTTCTGTAGAACACGCAGGCTCCTTAATGAAAATTACTCACTGCGTGATTTTGTGCATCCCATAAGGTGAGCAATAGTTTATCTACGGATGGCTCTTCATGGATTATCAATGTGCAGCCTCAGAGACCACAGCTGTGTTGGGTGCAGAGCAGCAAAACATTACAACCAAGGCAGGTCCAAGACCTCTCGGCACCACTGTCACCAAGTGAACTATGAATTCAATCAACCAGTCACCTCTTACCTGTCACTGTAGGCAGCTGCGGTGGCTGCGGTGGGCTGGGCATACCGGTAGGCAGCATAGCCACCCTGAAAAACAAACATATCCTCTGTCAGATGGCTACAAGTCAGGGAAAAGTAATCAAAGAAAAGAGGGGAAAAAAGACACTCCAGATGATCCACGGCAATTGACTGCTTTATGGTTTTCACGGCTGCTGTGAGGAGGTTCTCAAGCGGTGTCATTGCCGGCAAGGGCATTTTCAGAGGCAGTCTGAGAGGTCCAAATGGCAGAGGGGCACGCTGAGCAGAGAGGTCCCTGAAGTGCTTGGCTCACTGGGACTCTGGCATCAGTCACAGTCTCAGATCTGGCAAGGGGGTGGGCCTACATTTGTTGTTACCATCACTGTAGTTCATCCAAGCTGAGAGGCCCAAGTCTTGGGCAGCCCTTCAGGATGGGACCCTTCCAGACCCTTCCCTGACCCATTGCACCCCACACATCTACAAGTGATTTGTCCTTTCTCTGACCGAGCAGAGACGCATAAACTCGACAGCTGCCACAGCTGTGGTCCCTAACAGCAATGAAAGTTTAATTTTGGTCTTCTACGGACGTGATGAAATGCAGCGATACCCGCTCATGGGTTTCTTAAGATTTCTGGGAGGTTAAGCCATGCATGGCAAAATGGAAACCCTGTAAGCTGTTGCAGAAGAACTTTGGCTATCAAATGCTAGGGGTAGTTCACACACTACTTGCAAATGGAAACAAAACACAGGCTGAGGGAAGTCGGTGAGGAAATGGCATTTGGACACCATCTCAAACCAGAGTTTAATTAAGCTGATGTTTAGCAAGACATCCAAACGCAGCCTCGGAGGCCTGACCCAAGCCGATCGGAGACCTTTCTGTCTTGTACTGAAGGGTTCAGGGGTGGCATACGTGGCTCTCCTTTCCTCCATTTTCTCATCACAACCACCCTGTGGGGTTGATGTATGTGAGAGAGGGAAAAGAGAAAAGGACTGGTATGAGACCACGAGGATTGGATCCGTACATGGTTGGACAAAACACTGCCGTAATCATTGATTTCCTGGAATTTTGTCGGCATAGGATCCTTCCTGCGTGAGCTTCATAGCAACGAGTAATTTGAACCCATATCTTCCCATGCCTAGAATCACAGAATCATAGAGTTGGAAGAGACCCCAAGGGCCATCAAGTCCAACCCCCTGCAATGCAGGAACTCCATTCCTTCAAGACCGTCTTACCCCATATGTCCCGGCTGGGCCTCTGAGCTCAGCAGAGGCAAAGCTACTGGAAGTCCCTCGCCCCTTCATGATGCGGCTAGCTTTCAACCGGGCCAGGGCTTTTATGGCCCTGGCCGCTGCCTGGTGGAATGCTCTTTCTCCAGCTATTAGGGCCCTGCAGGACCTTGGGGAGTTCCACAGGGCCTGCAAAATGGAGCTGTTCCACTGGGCCTTTGGAGAGGCTGGCCACAGATTATCCGCCCCCCCTTGTGATGACCCCATATACCATCTGACACCGGCAATTGCTGGTCCCCTCCCAGGAGTATTAGGACTGGACACCATCAATAAACATGGGCAGGTGATGTTGATACTGTTTTAAATGAATTTTATTGGATTTTAACGTATTAGTTAATTATCTTAGGTTGTTTATGTTATATTGTTTGTTCTTGTTGGTTTGTTGAACAACGCTCAGAGCCCTTCGGGGGTAGAGCGGTATATCAATTCAAATAAATAATAATAATAATCAAAACAATGCAGAAACACATAATCAAAGCGTAGTCTGACACTCAGTTCACTACACCATATTCTCAGCCTGTCTGTACAACCCAAATAAAATCTCAGCTTTTAAATGTGCTGAAAACTAAAACATGCTGCCATAATTGGGCTGTAGAATCACTCTTCCCCTTTTGAATGGAATTAACATTTACTTGAATGTGACAGTAGGCAACACTGTTCAACAAGCAAGTAAGAGGAGAAACACACAGACACGCATCCGGGACAGGAACTCTTGGAATGATCCACTGATGATCACACTGTGAAAACAGCCCTATTTCCTGTTTGGCAGACCAGAGCATCACATCAACCATTTCCCTAAGACCTCACAACATGCCAATTGACAGCTGGAACCCAGACACCACAGATAAGGCAAACAACATTTACATGCCCACTTGAATCTTTTCACGCTGCTCTCTTAGGAAGTGTGTTCATCGCTTAAAAGAGGATGTGTGGGAGAAGAAACAGAAGGGGCAGGAAAGGAAGAAGAAGAGTTGGATTTATATCCTCCTGCAAGGAAACTCAAAGGGGCTTACAAACTCCTTTCCCTTCCCCCCTCACAACAAACACCTTGTGAGGTAGGTGAGGCTGTGACTAGCCCAAGGTCACCCAGCTGGCGTGTGTTGGAATGTACAGGCTAATCTGAATTCCCCAGATAAGCCTCCACAGCTCAGGCGGCAGAGTGGGGAATCAAACCCGGTTCCTCCAGATTAGAGTGCACGTGCTCTTAACCACTACACCACTATGGCTCAGTTGATCAGACTGGAGTTCTTTGGGGTCTCTGCAAGTCTCAAGTGACATTTCTCTGGGCCCAGTGATGTCCAGCTGAGCCCTGTTGGAAAGGGCGGGATATAAATTTTTAAAAAATTAATTAATCAATAAGGTCAACTGTGGAGGTGGGACAGCCATGACTGGCCCCACCCACCATAGCGTATTATCATTTTCTGTCAGAAGCAGGGTTGCTCCCATCCAGTAAGCAAATCAGGCAACGCCAGATGGCTTTTTCCAAATTAAACTTACTCTAATATTACTGTCTCTGCGCTCATTTACATAGTTGCCGTTCCAAGCCTTCCCTAAACCTCGAAATCATCTTTCAGTAGTGGTAGCCAGGTGAGTTGGCACAGACACTGGCCCCTCCCCATAATAAATTGTACACCCCAGCCTGTATTGCGGAAGAATGCTTGCAATGGCCAATGGCAAATACAGCGATTACAAAGCAGGGCTGTACAGACACTTCCTTTTCATTATATGTGCGTCAACAGCAACAAAATGGAACACAAGTCCAGTGGGGCCTTGAAGACTGGCAACTTTTCTGTATTATTGTTAACATCTTGATTTGCTGTATTGCTATGGTAGGGATTTTATCTTGATGTTCCAATGAGTTGTTTTAGTGCTGCAGTTGCTATGTTTAAGTTGCCATCTGAGTATTTTGGTCTTATTTCTAGTTCTTAATGCATTATTGTTGTGATTATTTGGTTATTCTATTCTAGTGTATTGTTTCATCATGCTGTTAGCTGTGCTGAGCCCTTCGGGAATAGGGCGGGGTATAAATTAAAGTTGAAAAAAAAATTGAATACTTTTATCCCGGCGTGACCTTTTCATGAGTCAAAGCTCACCCCCGAAGAAAAGTTAAGTCTCGCAAGGTGCCACCGGACTTTGCATTTCGCCCGCTTTCATTGCTGATATTCTTGCTTTGTTTCATTCCACCCCATTTTACGCCATTATCTGTAAAGCTAACGTGATTGCATGCGGTTAACGGGGAAAATTCGGCACAAGGACACAGCGAATGGTATGAAATTAAAGCGTCACAGGTCAGACCAGGGAGAAATAAAATCAAAATGGGAATTTTCAAGCAGAGACAAAGGGCGGCCAGGCAGTATCTCTAAAGCTAAACTCATCGCATGAGACCCCACCCTAGACATACAATCTCATGAGAGCAGAAATGTACGTTTTATTCCCAGAATGAGAACAACTGACCCTGTTTATGGGAATGGACGTTGCATAATAAACTAGAATGTTTGTGGTCTAATAAACTAGAAACTGGCATGGGAAATGATGCAAAGAATGATGCCAGAGAGGAAAGAAATGATAAAATTCCCCTCCTCCACTCGGTCAGGCCTGCAATTCAAACTTTCTCCTGGCCACTAACCCTAACTCCACACCCACAGGTGCCCAGCTCTACCACCCAGAGACCAGGTCTACCACCTGGAGCCTCTGCTGGTATCCAGGTCTACTGCCTGGAGCCCACACTGGCATCCAGGTCTTCTGCCTGGAGCTTGTGCAGGCTCCCAGATCTATGTACCCCTGGGGACATGGGTTACCCCATGTCCCCGTGGGCCAGGGGTAGGGAACCTGCGGCTCTCCAGATGTTCAGGAACTACAATTCCCATCAGCCCCTACTAGCATGGCCAATTGGCCATGCTGACAGAGGCTGATGGGAATTGTAGTTCCTGAACATCTGGAGAGCCGCAGGTTCCCTACCCCTGCCATAGGCAGTACGCCCCTGGCGCAATGCAGCATGTAAGAACCGACATGCTGGAACAGACTGTAGGGCCCTACAGCTTGTGCCAGTGCCTCTGAAAAGGGGAACCTCCCTCGAGATAGAGGCAGCGCACCTTGGAGACCCAGATGCTGCAAATGCGCAAGAGGAGCGGCCTGCTTGCAGGTTTCCCCGAGACTTCTGGTGGGCCACTTGGGAGACCATACTGGGCCGGGCAGACTTTCGCTTAGATCCTGTACAGCTGTTTGGCAGTTCTGGCTCCCAATACTACCAGCCCAGAATAGCTCGAGGAATGCCAACCTTTGACATCTTTCCTAACAGAATCTGCCACTGACATCTGATTTCTCTTTTGCCCCCCTTTTTTGCCCTGTTTTTCTAAACCTGTTCTCTTCAGCCCGTCCCCCATGTTTTGTTTAAATCCACAGACACACATTCATGCTCGCTCAGTCTTCTAAGCCTCTCTCCTTTTGCCAGCCATGTTTCTCCTGTCGGCATCTTCCACAAAAAATTTTCCCTCCACAGAGCTTTAGTTCTCTTCATTTAAAATGGCTAACTGAGCCAAAGCCGGGTGGTAATCGATCTGGGGGCCGGTCAATATCCCTGGG
Source organism: Sphaerodactylus townsendi (assembly GCF_021028975.2). Lineage (NCBI taxonomy): Eukaryota > Metazoa > Chordata > Lepidosauria > Squamata > Sphaerodactylidae > Sphaerodactylus > Sphaerodactylus townsendi. Next base: position 143,010,454 of record NC_059428.1, read on the forward strand.
CTCTGTAGGGAACTAATAAATTCTGAATCACATTTTCCCCCTCTCTTCCAACACATCTCGATTTTATTCTCCTTGGCAAACAATAGACGGGGCAGAGCTGGAAATGGCTATGGATAGAAAATTGAGCTGTGTGGTAGGCTGGCTTAGGCGCTGCTCCTCTATGAAATGTGAAAATACTCAGCGGAGATGAGAAGAGAAGGTGCGTAGCTTGAGATTTTCATTCAGACCTTTGCCAGGAGCCAGGCAGAGAAACGGTATCTTGTTCTGGAGTCGCGACCTTGAGACAACTCAGATTCTCACGTTACAATTTAAATGAGGAGCTCGGTTCCGAATCACACTTTGTCCCAACAATATCTGCTTGGGAGGCTCCAAACTATTAAGGATGCTCAAAATGTGTCAGCTAAGGACAAAAATATCTGTTGTTAGTAATGCCACCCAAAAGCTCTGTAGAAAACACCCTTCTGTGATGGCCATGACATCCCACGCATCCGAACATTGTTTGGTTTTCTGTTTCCTCAACTCTGATATGCAAGATTGGAAGTCAAACACATAATGCCAATTTATTCAAGCAATGCCTAAGGAGATGTACCCCTCACTTGACTCAATTTCGAATACCTTTAATGGCATATATACCCCTCACTTGTTCTGCCTATAGATTTCCTGGGGGCAACAGATACAGGAAAAGAAGGACCAGTTGATCCAGCAAAGCTCTTCATATCCCTTTATGGGGTAAGTTGTACTAGATGTTACAGATTGGGAATTTGGGACAGAGTTTGGACCAACAAAGTATCTGTTGCCTTCTTATCTCACTTGAACAGAAGCCCCCTCCCCCAATGTAAAGGGCCTACTTGACTTCTGGTAAACTATCACATGTTGGACAACATACTAACAGTTTATATAATTTGTTTGGATCTTCCTCCCAAGTTCTGAGATCTCCCCTTCAAGTGTGAACCCTCCCCACTGGCAAAACTTTCACTTTCAACCTTCACCTCAAGACAAAATTTGGGGACAATCTAGGAATGGGCAGAAGAGGCCTTTCCTATCTCATTCAAGATCCGCATCTCCACTGGCTATTGCAATCCTGATATCGTTCAATTTTAGGGTATATTTTTTTAATCCTGGCAGGACAATCCAGGAGGTGACCAAAGACTGCACAAGCACATTATCCTACAGGTGTCAAACTCGCGGCCCTCCAGATGTTATGGACTACAGTTCCCATCATCCCCTGCCAGCATCATGCTGGCAGGGGATGGGAACTGCTGATCCATAACTTTATCTGGAAGAATCTTTGGTAACTGAACCATACATTCCCCGTTATTGCACCTGCTGGTTTTCTTCCCTAAACCTTTAAACTTGGCTTTATGCAACAGATGTTGTTGGCATTTCTGAACCGCAAAAGCCACTGAATGTCACAAAAATGTACAATCCCTGAACTTTTTCACAGGAAAAAATATAAGCAGGGTGTTTTTTTTTTTAATCCCTAAAAGCTGAGACTCTTTGTCTGTGAATCGAGAATGTAAATGATTTTATCCTAAATGTCTCGATAGGATCATTGGTAATAAATAAAAATTATGGGTTTTTTTTCCAAAGTACTACTTAATGAATTTTTAATGTTCGTACCAATTTAATGTAATCAATCTCTTGGTATCTCAGTGCTGCTGATGCATCGGCGGCACAATTAGGGTACAGTCTGGTGGATACCAGAAATCTGTTTAATTACCTCTATTTTTAGGATTGGAATGGCTTTTAAAAACCAAATCCCAAGCGGAAGGCTCCAATGGAGCTCTGAGGACAACGTACTCCTGATGTTATGGAAGCATTTCCAGATAGGGTGCCCTTTATCGACGGCTTAATTCTCTAGGTCCAAAATGGGCTCTGTTCATTAAAGAGCATTTCTAAAAACAGACAAAACGGCCCCCAACATTGGGGTTTTTCAGATGCCTCTCCTTTGCAGAATCTGTCTGTCTGTCTGTCTGTCTGTCTGTCTGTCTGTCTGTCTGTCTGTCTGTCTGTCTGTCTGTCTGTCTGTCTGTCTGTCTGTCTGTGCTGAGACCATGCCAACCCCAAGACTGCCCTGGAGGTTTTCTAGGCAGCACGGAAAACCCTGGGCATCATTCCAGGGTGCAATGCCAACCTTCAGTGCTTTGCAGGGATTAAGTGTAAGGGTCTGCTACGCCAGCCAACGATTCAGACTCAGGAATGGTTCGAGCTTTATTGAACTGTGTCAAGATCTGAGCTGCAGAAAGCCAGAGCTGGCGCTCCACCTCCTGCAGCTAGTACATGTCTTCCAACATGGCCCATTCAGATGTTCTCCCCTCCCATTGATTCCCACAGTTGCCCGCAAGAAAGGATGGTGTGAATACAGTATTGTTATGCATTAGCCCAAGGCCAGCAGCAGACATAGTTCCTTCTCCAGGAAATGGGAGATGGAGGAAGGTTTGCATACTTCACTGGTTACAAGCAAGCCACAAAAGAACAGAACAGAGAGAAGAAGAAGAGTTGGATTTATATCCCCTTCTCTCCTGTAAGGGGAATCAAAGGGGCTGACAATCTCCTTTCCCTTCCCCACTCACAACAAACACCCTGTGAGGTATGTGGGGCCGAGAGAGTTCAGAAGAACTGTGACTAGCCCAAGGTCACCCAGTTGGCATGTGTGGGAGTGCACAAGCTAATCTGAATTCCCTAGATAAGCCTCCACAGCTCAAGCAGCAGAGCAGGGAATCAAAGCCGGTTCCTCCAGATTAGAGTACACCTGCTCTTAACCATTACGCCACTGCTGCTCTCAGGCTGCAGATAACAGCAAGTGCAGATGTGACCTTGGCTCCAACCCTGTGATGCCAGGTCCCAGCAGACCCAGGCCTGACACTAAGGGAGTACTCAGAACACACCCAGTGCTTACTATTAGATCCCCAGTGCAGGGATATGGTCTTAGGAAGTTTCCCAGAAACCCCACGGTTCCCTAGGACACTGTCTGAAACCCACCTATGAAAAACAAACAAACCCAGCTTGGCTCCTCATGTTCCTGCCATGCCTGAATTTGTCACAAGAACATCAGAAGAGCCCTGCTGAAGCAGACTGGAGGTCCACAGAATCCATTGAAAGGGGCCATGTGGACCATCTAGTCCAGTGATGGCGAACCTTTTTGAGACCGAGTGCCCAAACTGCAACCCAAACCCCACTTATTTATTGCATAGTGCCAACCCAGCAATTTAACCTGAAATGCTGAGGTTTTAGTTTAGAAAAAAACGGTTGGCTCCCTCTTCCTCTGCCCCACCCTCTCGAGCAGGGACCAGCATTCTGTAGCCTCCAGCAAGTCCCACACCCACCACTCTGTGCCTCTCTAGCATCTCTGCCTCCCGGAGCACAGGCACCATGCCTGCCAGCTGAGGCCTCCCTGCTCACCGTGGTGCCTGCACGTTGTGCTCAGTGGCCCAGGCCAGCCTAGATGTGTGTGTAGGTGTGTGTGTGTGATTTTCCGCCCCCCCACATGATGAACTCAGTGTGTGCATGCCCACAGAGAGGGCTCCGAGTGCTACCTCTGGCACCCGTGCCATAGGTTCGCCATCACTGATCTAGTCCAACACCCAGTCCCAGAGTCCCGTTTCCCATAGTGGCCAACCAGGTACCGCAGAAGGCCCACAAGCAGAGGACCAAAAACCAAAGCCTTTCCCTGATGTTGCCCCTACTAGAATAATAGAATCATACAGTTGGAAGAGACCCCAAGGGCCATCAAGTCCAATGACCACTGGTATTCAGAGATATACTTGATCATGGAGGCTCCTCTTAGCCATCCTGGTCATAGATGGACCTGCCCCTCTATGGCCCCAAGAACACCTGTTTGCTCCCACAGAAGAGCAACCAAGCAAAAGGCACTGGGTCAGTACAGATTGGATCCAAATTCAGAGGTGGCCACATCCCCACTCTGGACAGTGAACTTTTAACTACAAAGTTACTTCAAAGCACCAACTCAAGGCTAACCAAAAATATTTTCCTCTCTGCCTGAAACCAGTTTAGAAGAAGAAGAGTTGGATTTATAGCCCCCCTTTCTCTCCTAGAGGAGACTCAAAGGGGCTTACAAGCTCCTTTCCCTTCCTCTCCCCACAACAAGCACCCTGTGAAGTAGGTGGGGCTGAGAGAGCTCAGAAGAACTGTGACTAGCCCAAGGTCACCCAGCTGGTGTGTGTTGGAGTGCACAGGCTAATCTGAATTCCCCAGGCGGCAGAGCGGGGAATCAAACCCGGTTCCTCCAGATTACAGTACACCTGCTCTTAGCCACTACGCCACTGCTGCTCTTGCATCTACCACCCTCAAAAAAACACTTGCAGACCCTTCCCTGGTTTAATTGACAGGGCACCATCACACAGGGTGAGTTTTGATGGAAATAATTTTTTCCCCTGCCAAGTTCAAACTGATAATGTATCATAACTCAGTTTAACGCTTGCACATTTCGAGGGCTTTAAGGTGGAGTCCTTTAAGGTGGAGTACTCTTAAGGTGGAGATACCCCCAGTACTCTTGTTCTCTGTTATATGTAGTCTGAACGTTCCTGTGCCGGCTAAATTGCTGAGGAACAAGCTAAACTTCATGGTCATTTTATACCTTATGCAGAGGCAATTCCCTACGTTAGCCGTCACGCCTCCCAGAAATTCTTCTCCCAGCTTTTCACCTCCCTGCTTCCATTTCCAAACACAAGACAGTGTTGAATGAATTTGGATCCTGACCCATCATTTGAAAACCACTCACATAGGTTTAGTTCTGAGAAGAATGTACAAATAAGCTTGGCAGTATGCTCTGACATCAAGCCATGTAGAAAGTTTGGTTCTATTTTCATTCTCTCTTTTTGTGTCAGTCGTGCAAGTTTTCCTCTTCCTACCGTTTCTTGTAAGCGCCGTCATGATTTCTGTTTTGTCTTCTACAATAAATACCTGCAGTTTTTCGAAGATCCAGGCATTCCTTCACTCTCTGCCTACGGGTGCCACACTCTAACGTCTTACTAAATCGCTCGCTTCTCAGTGCCGGAGTCTTTTTTTTTTTTTGAAAAATAAGAACCACCAAAACGTTTCTTTGATGCCTTTTAATGGCCAGAGTTGAAGTCTCAGCTTCTGGTTTAAAAACTGAGGTGGTGGCAGATCAGGCCGTGAAGACAGCCTACTGAATAATTTTAAAGGGGAAGCATGGCTTCACTGCTAGATGTAATTTTGTGGTCTTGTTGAACCCCCCACAGGTGTCAAGATTCCTGTGTGGTGTTGTGGCATGGTGTATTGGTCTGATAGAGAGATGGCCTTCTTCCTTGCTTATTTCCACCCCTAGAATCCCACCCCTGTGGCAGACGTGTGATAGTTTGGTTGTCTACCCTTGGTTGCATACAAGAGAAAAAACAGTCTGCCTGCGAGTTTGCTGCTGAAAATTCCTTTGCGGGTCCCGCTTCAAGGGGTTGGCTTCCCATCACAGCATCATTGGCCGGTGAGTGAGGATTGAGAGGTCAAAGGGCACCTGCATGTCTAAATTTCAGAGTAAGACTTCAGACACCCGCCCTTTTCATCTGCAGCTGCGTGCAAGTTTGCTGAGGGCATGGATCTGGATTTGGAAGAGGGTACCAGACATGCAGAAGCCGAGATCAGAGCAAATTCCCTCATCCCCTTGTTGATCCCCGATGGCAAACGGCAAGAAAACGAGGCCAGGGCAAAGTTGCCTCTGAGCTTTTCTTGGCAGTCTGAAGGATCAAACAGATGAAATGCAGATCATATGCTCAGGAAATGCCAATCACAAGCCTGGGCGGTCTCAGTTTGCCTCGGGGCCGTGGAGGGAAGGGAAGGGGCAGTTAACTCTTTTACCTTCATTCAGATTCACTAATTTACACTGGCTCCCTGCTGAGGAGCATTTGAAAGGGGAAAAATACATATCCTTACAAAACAAATAATTGCTCCTTTAAAAAGCCAATGCAGGACCCGGGATATGGTTTTGAACTGTGAAACCGAATGGAGGTCAAAGCGTTAAGCCCTCTCTGCCTTATCTGCATAGCCCCAAGGTGAATTGAGGCTGCAACACCTATAGTTTGAAGTGCATGACAGACCAAAACACCCAGTCTTTCTGGGCCTTGTCCGTTTGAGCTCAGAGATGCTGAAATTTAGCAAGAGAAACTACTTTTCCAGGTGCAACACTCAGATCGAGGAAAGCCTTGCTTAATTTCCACGCAGCAAGCTTCTCCCAGCACTGCCACCTGCTAGAAAAGAGGGTGGCCAGTCCAGTGGCAAACACAACTGCCATGCCACTCAAAAGGCCACCAATGAGTGAATCCAGCTGGATGATGACAAATGCAATGGATACGACAAGGCTCTGAAGGATAATCCTCCCCCCGTTTGCATTGCTATTTTTGTTCGCTTGTTTTGGATGTTCCAGAGATGGCGGCATGGGCGGACAACGTCTAGCTTATGCAGCAAACTCACACACACAAAAAAATAAGGAAGTAAACAAATGACGCCGGCAATGTACCATGGACAGCATGCACATCAATGGATACTTACATAAATGTCTGCACCATAAAATCCATCCTGGTAAACAACACTGCAAAGATGCACACACAAAGAGAAACATTCATATTAGTGCATTTCCACATGCAAACGCCACCAACCCCTGAACTCTCGAGGTTAGTCTCATCACAAGAACAAAACGAAACAAGGAAAAAAAAACAAACTGAAATATATATGCATGTATATATTTGGGATGGGGCACTGTTCACACTGGGGGAAGAGGTTAGGAGAACGGAATGGTTTTTCTTCTCTTTGATAAGGAAAGCTGGGCTCGTCCCACCCTGACACCTTGCCCTGCATTTGCCACACAATCCAAATTAGTTTGGAAAGAGACGATAAAGTTCGCTTGCAATTTCTCTGCAGGCTACAATTCGTGGATCTGTCCTTGCTGCTAGCAGCGTCTGCTGCCATTCGGCCGATGTGTCAATCTGGTTTTTAGCCGTTGGAATGACGTGAAGGGTTGTGCTAGTGCCACTGCATGGGAAACCAGCCCTGATGCTGCAGAAATCTACCATGCTATACCAGTTTAAGCACCAATATCAAGGTGCAGAATTCCAGAACTGCAAGTCTGACCCTCATGTGCAATACAGGAAACGCAAAACTAGAACATCCCCAGTGAATGGCTTTCCAAAGCCTGCTCAAAGCGACTATGACTATGAAATTGCTTCCATTATCAAACTGGCTTGACCAGTGGAAGTTAACTGCCTACCAAAATCTACTGTTCTATCACATAAACCCACTGAATCTAGCGCTTGCCTTCTTCCATGTGAAACTTCTCTATTCAGTTCCCACCCCCTGACAATCCTCTGTTCTCCTTTGAATCTGTTCTCATTTGTCTATAGGTGCACCACCTATAACCGCATCCAAAATCACACACTCAGCTCGTGGTTTACGGCTTTGCTAAGATGCTCAAGCTGTTTCCTAAACAGTTTTGCAAGTTTTCCAGAATCTTAGTTCTTTGATGGCAGTAGCAATCACAAACACTGCAAGATGTTCATTCTCTCTCTGCAATGCAGAGCTACAAGAGAGCTTTGGATACGTTCTAGGGCTCAGCATTTTTGCAACCTGGGTAATAGCTGTTCCCAAAAACACTTGCTGGGCCCTGTTATGAATGAAAGATGCCCCAAGATTCTTCCACCATATGTAGAAGTTCTTCAACAAACAAATGGACGGAAGAGTTTCCCTCAGAGTATGAAGGTTGACCAATTCAACATGAGTGATATCTGACAAATCTCTGTGTTGGGGCAATTCTACTCCACAAACTGTGGTTTGTGAATTCATGTGTGATAGACGAACCACAGTTAATACAAACTGCATGTAACCAACCAGCTACAAACTTTGGTTTGGGTGACCAGTTGAGTCACAGTCAACAAATCCATTTTGTCGTCTGCGTTCAGAGTTCAGAGATGATAATGAACTCGGCTTAGATCAGACTACAGTTTATAAAGTGTGGTTTTTCATGCTGGGTGAACGCTACTTACCCCTTTCAGTTTCCTTACAATGCCTTTTTCACCTGCATCAGCATGAAGATGCAGGGGTGTTGGAGGGGGACGCTATATTCAGATTTACAGATCCAGGGGTTATGATTATAGATTATTTCAAAAACATTTTTCCACCCCTACTCCTGCCTTAGATGTGCCAGCCCTAAACTTTTGCACTGCCATTATCCACATAAAAGGCTGACACAATATGCAATTTTATGCCCTTCCACTCTATTTCATACACCTCTCTCCCAAGCACCATTTTGCTGGCATAATCATTCTTAATGCCCGCTTGAAAATGAGGCTGTCCTAAACCAGGGTTGTAAGCATTTTGCAATCTTGACTTTATTTTGCCAACAGAAAAAAAAATTACGACCAAAAAAAAAAATAACGCCACCCAGTGATGGAATGTGATCATTCCGAAAGCAACATATTGTATGTGATGTAATTATATTTTGCAACTGTTCCCCATATTCTATCAAATATTGCTTCCTCTCTATAGTAATCTTACATCTGTTCTCCATTTGTTAAACTAGCTTTCCCATATCTTGTGTGATGACTTCTGCAATATTTTTTTTTTCCAACAGAAGTGGTAAGGATCAGTACATGGGAAGTTTAATTCCCTAAATCAATAAAAACCCATCCTCTAGTTGTTAGGAAGATAAGCAGAAAATGCCCAGTTAGATCTCATCAATGAGAGAAGGCTGCAGCAAAATATCTAAGGGGGGTGGCGGTGGAAATTAGGATTTCCGTGCTCTGCATTTACGCTCTACAGCTAGTCAAGTCCCGTTCTGCAAAATAAATACATTCACTTTGACTTGATGACTGAACAAAAACACCCTTGACCGAAGAACGGTACACTCCTTCTATCTGGGATGGTCGTCCTCTTCCACCGAGCGCGCAGCTTCGGGAGGGACGCACATGGAGCGGTGAGGGAGGTAGGGGACACCCGCCTAGCCAGCCAGATCAGCCGAATCAACCCTGGCGATCAATGGGGTGACAGATGTCACAACCAGATCGCCCTCACATCCCTGAACAAAAATAGAAGCTTCCCTCAATCTAGTATCCAGAACATAATTTGCAGGATTGTTGCACAGAATGGGGTATTGAAAAAGACCAGTATTCTGATCTTCAGGCAGATGAATTGGCGACTGGTAAAGTTGGCCCCTTTGGGGTGGATCTTTGGCCCCTTCCGCACATGCAGACTAATGCCCTTTCAATCCACTTTCAATCCACTTTCAATGCACTCTGAAGCTGGGTTTTACTGTGCGGAATAGCAAAATCCATTGTCAAACAGTTGTGAAAGTGGGTTGAATGTGCGTTATTCTGCATGTGCTGAAGGGGCCTTTGACAGCCAGTGTTCTTACAGTAGATGAATCAAGTAACCAATTGCTGACATTGAATTGTGTGAACCTACGGATTGTGTAAAGTGTCCCCAGTTTTCTCGGCCATTGTTGAACTGGGGTGTATGTCGGTGTGCTTATGAGAATGGGGGCTAGGCCAATAGGGATGGTTTTGAGTGATCCCCTAAAAGAGCCACTGGATTCCAGAAGAGGATTGGGTGCCCATCACCACCACTAGGAGTATAATTATTTAGACAAAGGCAACTGAGACAGGCGGCAAGCACTTGGGACCACTGCTGTGGTGGGGGCAAAACTGAGATGTACAGAAAGGTCTTGCAGAAAGGGATCCCAAAGGGGTTCTCTAGGTGTTCATGTACAGCATATACAGAGATACGCTGTCCCAGCATCTGGCCCCTTGCAATAGACAACTTCCTTTCGCATCGCTGTTTAGCAATCTTAATTTTTCAACTAGTAGTAACAACAGGAATAAAAAATAAAACCCTCAGGACAGGTGAGGAGACAACTTTCACTTGGTGGAGGGTTTTTTTTTTAAGAGGAAGATTTAGAACGTTATTTGACTTCCTCGATAACCAGATGTTTGGAATCCTCCAAAAATACATCTTTACCTCTACGAGAGTCTCTCTCTCTCTCTCTCTCTCTCTCTCTCTCTCTCTCTTTCTCCAGCGTTCCTTCTCAAGGGGAATTTACATAACAACATGGGACGCACAAAATGCTTAAAGCCACCGACCATGACAGTGCAAATTACTATCATTTGTCAATTCCGTGCGCAAGGTGCTCCACTTCAGGCAACTGAGATTGGTTGCATGCTGCGTGTGGTTTTGTGTGGTGAGACGCGATCATCATGCATGGCATTCGCAAATGCTTGATTGCTTTGGGGGGGTGGGGAGAGGATGTGGAGAACACCGAGCAAGGAGCCCGCCAGGCCTTGAGCCACTCACCCGCCGTAAGCTGGAATTGGGGGAGGTGGAGCGGCTGCTCGAAACGTGTTGTAGACGGTACGTCCCCGGCCTCTTAGGTGTGCGCCTCTGTACGCAGCAGCTGCGGTGGCGGCAGGATAAGGGAAACCTGGCACTGAGAGAGAGAGAGAGAGAGAGAGAGAGAGAGAGAGAGAGGGAGAGAGAGAGAGAGAGAGAGAGAGAGAGAGAGAGAGAGAGAGAGATATTGGAAACACGTCAGTTGACTCTGGAAAGACAAGCCACTGAGAACTGTGCAGCTTTTTGAAGCATTTATCCGTACCAAAGGTAGTGACACTCAGGTCCCTTCTGCACATGCAGAATCATGCACTTTCAATCCACTTTCACAATTGTTTGCAAGTGGATTTTGCTGTTCCACACAGCTGTGGATTGAAAGTGGATTGAAAGTGCATTATTCTGTATGTTCGGAAGGGGCCAATATCAAATCCAGGACTGCAATCTCCAATTCATCATAAGGGCCCCAGTTTCATTCCTTTCAGTAGGCAATGCTTTTTTGGTTCCTGACATGTGCCTTGTGTGCACAGACTGGATGGCTTTGAATACCCATTTTAGAAATATAGAGCATTATCATCACTAGCAGCATGATGGGATTTCTGACTCGGCCCCTCCACCAGGCCTCAGCCTCCATTACAGGACTCATCTCCGCCTTCCACTGCCTTGAATGCTGCCATGATAAGAGACCAGACCTCAGGAACCTTGGGAAATAGTCTTCCAAAGGTCTCGATGGAACTGCAGACATTGAAAACTGGAGACCCCAGTGTTAAGCGGGACCAAAAGAGAAACATAAAAATGCGGAGCACTTTGGAGAGGTGCTGTGCAAATGGTCAAAATTCCCCAAGTCTCGAGCCCCGTCTCCCAGTTATTCTACTATGTTGACCTGGAAGGACAGTGGGTCAGGTCCAGAGACCATTGCTGCCTCCTGTTATTGCTCCCAAACGCTGGTAGCGAGAGAGTCACCATCTCTGAAAATAAAAGATCTATTCATAGCTATCGGTGGACCTATCACCTGCAAGACTTCTGTTTTTAACCTCCAGTCTTGTTTCAGCATACTGCATTAGGCTGTATTGAGGAAGAATTTCCTTTTACCTGTGGCTATTCTGCAGTTCTGATTTAACTGTGGTTTCTAGTGTTATAGGGGAGGAAAGAAAACATCTGTCTCCCACTTCTTGCATGATGTTGTAAATCTCAGTCCCCATCATCTTTAAAAAAAAATAAAACTTCCCGAAACTCTTTAGGAAATGTGCTCCAGTTATTTGATTGTTATGGATCAACCTTTTCTACATCTTTGATCCCTGATCTACTGAAGCAGACTGGGTCCCTTCCATCTCGGGTCACAAAGACATCTGTGAAGCATTTCTGAGCCTCTAATGGTTGTATTAAAAAAGAAGCTCTTAATTTTTTTCCCCACAGGGGACGAGGGGGGGAGGTAGTCCGTGCATTTTTTTACGTTCTTTAAAACATGTCAAGACAAATGGATAAATTCCCTGCAAGCAAAACAACAAAATGGAGGGGCCCTCGCTTGGTGCCGCCTAAATGGATGTTGAGATCCTTGCTCCAGGGTAGGTTTTGGAACCAGCGTCTTAATCAAGCAGGCGAGTAAAACAAATATTACTGAGCAAACCCCTAATAAAAATAAATGAAGAGAGGTAATGATACATAGAATGCTTAATTTACAGCTAGAAGATGTTGCCAAGTCAGCCCTGCCTTTTCCGTTGGGTTTCGTACTACGTTTTCAAGGCAACACTGGAACAAAAATAGATAGAAACACTCCCAGCAGTCTTAAGTCAACAGAGAGAGAGAGAGAGAGAGAGAGAGAGAGAGAGAGAGAGAGAAACTTAGGGGGCTGGGGATGTTTCGTGAAGAGAAGGTGAAGAGGGAGCAGAGACTAGGACCAGGAGTAACGGGTTCAAGGTGCAGGAAAGGAGATTCCACCTAAACACCAGGAAAAACTTCCTGACTATCAGGGCTGTTCAACAGTGGAATTCACTGCCTTTGAGTGTGGTGGAGTCTCCTTCTTGGGAGGTTTTTAAACAGACGCTGGATGGCCATCTGTCAGGAGTGCTTTGATTGTGCGTTCCTGCATGGCAGGGGGTTGGACTTGGTGGCCCTTCCAACTCTATGATTCAAACTTTTTAAATCTCAGGTTCAAGTCCAGTATCCTAATCACTGTTTCATACTGGCTCTCTCTTTGTCCGAGACACACACACTCTTTATGTCTATATCAGCACAAAGAAGTCTCTGCCTATATGTAAACTGACCCCCAGGTAGTTTTAACAGGAGACACTGGGGGTTGAATTTGGAAACACCTGTGCATGCTCCACATAAGGTTGCCAACTTATCTGCTATGTCAGGGAAACTCCAAACATTGCCCTCCGTGGCCCCGTTGCTGCTTGAATGAGCAACATGGGAAATGGGGGGAAAGACACGTCACCGACTCTCCAGGATTCTATGATCACGTTGAGTCCAGGTTTTCTACACTGCCTCCACCATGATCCAGAGTCTCCCAAATATCTCCCCCACATAGCTGCACAATTGACCTCTGACCTCGGCCATTTTCCATGGGCAAGTAAAAAGAGCAACACAATTTTTTGCCGCACTACCAACAACTGACTCTGAGCCTATCTGTGCTAGAAAGGAACCCAACAGGTGTCTGAAGAGAGGCAGGAAACACCCTTGGCTCTCCAGGTATACAGGCTAGCAGCAAGTCCTTATTCTATAGGGCTGTGGTGGCGAACCTTTGACACTCCAGATGTTATGGACTACAATTCCCATCAGCCCCTGCCAGCATGGCCAATTGGCTGATGGGAATTGTAGTCCATAACATATGGAGTGCCAAAGGTTCGCCACCACTGCTATAGGGTCTGGTAATGCACAGGTGGGCTCCTGGGGTGAAGACAGCCAGCATAAGCAGTATTACATTTTTCCCCCAAGAGGGTATTTGGCCGATGAGTCACAAGAGGAGAGCACCTGATGCACTGAAAACACAAGCCCATCTTTTCAGAAGACAGGCACATTTCTGATTGATTGCACACATATCCAGGGAAAAGTGGAGAGCCGCCGATAGAAAGTAGCCTTCGCACCAGAGGACGTAAGCCAGCCTGCACGTCCCCACAACACTCGCACCTGAGTAGTAAACTCATGCTAATTTCTACTAACTGATAACAATAAACACCCCTCGTTCCCATTCATTTTCATACTAAATGAGATAAACAATTGTCTGGAGTGCGACCAGGCAGTCAACTGCAATGCATATGCTGAATTTTTTTTTTAAACATAAGACTCAAAAGGGAGTGTCTGCCACGCTGCTCGACGCTAGAGATTCCCCTGCATGCGGCAGACGCTATGAAGGATATAGTCAAGTTTCAAAGCTCAGGCCCCAATGACAAAGTGGCAGATGCACGGCTCGACGGGAGGCCGATTCTCCCTCAAAGCCATAAAAACACGCAGCCCCTTTAACGGCCAATTATTCTTTGCATTGCGGCTCTAATTTGGATTTGCATAAGAGAACCACATGCCAAAAGGAAGGTGTGCCATCAAAATGGATGAATGAATCTTTCCCCGCATTATCAGGCCCAGCTCCCTACGTGCCAGCCACTGGGGTGCCCTCTTGCCACAAGAGTGGGGATGTTTTTATCCCCAAATCACGTGGCTGTGGTCTGTGTGGGCTTCAGTCTCCGCTGAGAGATCCCAACCCTGTTCTCCAAATCCTTTAAGCATCAATGTATTGTCGAAAGCTTTCATGGCCGTAATCACTTGGGTGTTGTGGGGTTTCCGGGCTGTATGACCGTGTTCTAGCAGCATTATCTCCTGACGTTTCGCCTGCATCTGTGGCTGGCATCTTCAGAGGATCCTCTGAAGATGCCAGCCACAGATGCAGGCGAAACGTCAGGAGAGAATGCTGCTAGAACACGTCCATACAGCCCGGAAACCACACAGCACCTTTAAGCATCACTTGTGCATTTTGGCACACGCGACATCCTCGAGACAAAAAATGCATGGAATCTCTTGCCAATTACATGGGTGGACTTACACGGAGGTGCTTCGGGAGCTGGGAGTGGGATGAAGGGCTGAGAGAATTTTCATGTCTACATGTAATGTACAATGCTGATTTATTGGTGCGCAAACACCCCTGAAAAAATATATACATTTTATAGGAGGATGGAACGCAAGATGGACTGGTGTGAAAATAAAAGAATCGTGGGTTTGTGTCGCAAAGAGATAAATTGAAATGGGATTTTTTTCTGGTCAGAACAGCCAGGGAGAGACATCCAAGCCTTCTGAGAATCACTTCCCATGAACTAAGCTCACCTGGACAGCACAGGCATAGCGGTTCACTCTGTATCAAAACTGACTGAAATAACAGAGCCAGCACGTTTAGTGGCTAAGAGTGGTGGACTCTAATTGGGAAAACCAGGTTCGATTCCCCACTCCTCTACATAAACAGCAGACTCTATTTTGGTAAACCAGATTTGTTTCCCCGCTCCTACATTACCACCAGGTGACCTTTGGCTAGTCACAGTTCTCTTGGGACTTTCTCAGCCCCACCTACCTCTTAAGGTATCTGTTGTGGGGAGAGGAAGGGAAGGAGCTTGTAATCTGCTTTTAGACTCCTTGGAGTTGAGAAAAGGGGGGGGGGAATCCAATTTTTCTTCTTCTTTTACTCCTGGCAGGGGACACACATTCAACCCTTCCAAGAATCACCTTGAATGAACTAGGCTGACCACTCACCTGTACCACATAGGTAGGGTGGTTCACTCTATGCCAAAAGATATTGCATAATAGAAACATGTACCAATACGTGCAGAAACAGATGCACCAGCTAACCCAGTCATGCACAGAGTAAGAAGAAGAAGAATTGCCATCAGCTCTTCTGGAGGGAAGATTTAAGAATGTAGAACATTCTAAAAGGGTTTGTTCTTGTGATCTGGTTACAGTTGAAACACTTGACCATTCTCTGTTTGTATGCCCTAAATATAAGATACGCATGAAATATATGAATTCTATTTTCTTGCAATGTTCCCAGCGGCAAGAGTGTTACAAGATACCCAACCTCCTGAACAGCTCTGATGTGCTCTTTTGCGAGACTGTTGCAAATTTTATACTGGAAATTAGTAATTTTAACTGTGTTTTTAAATCTTGTTTTACTCTGAAAATTTGTCCTGTTTTGTATGCCAATAAAGGCTTGTTGTTGCTGTTGTTGAGTTGGATTTATATCCCCCCTTTCTCTCCTATAGGAGACTTACAAGCTCTTTTCCCTCCCCCCCTCATAACAAACACCCTGTGAAGTAGGTGGGGCCGAGAGAGCTCAGAAGAACTGTGACTAGTCCAAGGTCACCCAGTTGGCGTGTGTAGGAGTGTACAAGCTAATCTGAATTCCCCAGATAAGTCTCCACAGCTCAGGCGGCAGAGCGGGGAATCAAACCCGGTTCCTCCAGATTACAGTACACCTGCTCTTAGCCACTACGCCGCTGCTGGGTCACATGAGCTTGGTCACACGAATTCCTAGGCATTTATAGGCCACAGAGACTGGCAGAAGAGAAGTTAACGTGTCCTCCGTCCAATTTGGTTAACTCCCACTGTATTTTGACAATCATTAATTTGCCACGGTGCTCAACTTTACTTTGCTATTCAACTGTGTTGCTTCAACTAATTTTGGACAAACTTTATTTTCAAAGGCCAGTCTCATTTGAAATTCACTGAAAAGAAAACATAACACACACCGCGCGCGCACACATACACAATTTCTAATTAATGTACAAGTTTAATCACCATTCCCCACATGGAAGAGTAATTTTTCACTGTTCATTTGCCTGGCGTAATCTCCTCACTGACATAGAGCCGCAATAGCCTATAAATCTGTTCCCATTTGTTCTTTTAATATTCATATCGCATTGAAGTACAGCTGCTTCTGACTGCAGCCTATTGCAACGTGCAGACGTGTCGATAAAATATTACGGAAGACGTGATAGATTCGTCGGGCGCCATTTATTTTTCAAAGAGGGGGCGATGCTGCGGATGGGTCCTCTTTGCTTGCTGCAGACGGAGTGACGATTAGTGATTAATTGCCTTAGTACAAATTGACACGGAACAGAGGAAATTGACACAGCACTGATTAATTAACTGTTTGGTTTTTTAAAGAGAGGCAGTTACCAAAAAAAAATGCAGACACCTGTGGCATGAGTTTTGGGAAAGGAGAACCCAATGTTTTTGAGCCTGGATTCCTCTCCGCAGAAAAGGGTTTGTTGCAAAGAAAAAATGAAGCCCATGGAAACAGAACAGTTGGGGCAAGAATAAAAATCCATGTGGTCTAGCCAAGTGTGTTGCTGATAAAATATAGAGAATATGATGTGATCTTGGTGCCAACTGTAACACAGGCAAACTGGAAGATAGGACCGATAATAAACTGTCTGGCCTATTCATGGATCATGTTGTTCCAATTTCTGTAATGGCCCCTTACCTTGATATGACTGACTTGGCCATCTGGATCCACACCACAACTCTCACATCTGCTGTCTTGACTTAAAAGTCCCCATTCATTGCTCCCTTGTGCAAATGAAACCCCGTGATTATTTTGTCAGTATGTCCTCTATCCTTGCATCAAAACCATTTCCTAAATTGTATGCCTTTTTCCAATATGTGCATTCACAAAAGAGTATCACACATTGTATGTACGCTTTGTGTGCAACTGACATACATTACACCCATCAATATGGTATATATTATGTAAAAACAAACAAACCCCAAAGCCTACATACAACTTGCGGATACAATCTACAAAACCAATACAGAAAGGCAGAAGACTGAAGGCAATGGCATAAATTATAACAAATGCATTTCCTTCCTCCTGCTATTTGGAATCCTTTTAGCAAGAAGTGCCACTGGTGCCATTGGAACCTTCTGTGGTTGATTCCCTTTGGGGTGGGCCTTCCTCAATAACTAACCTGGTGAAGAAAGCGCAAGATGATTCATCAGCTGCAAAGTGGAATCATAACATGGGATTTCAAAGTGTCAAAAGTGGTCCAGGGTCAAAACACATGTGATTAGGAGGAAAGGGTGTGTCTCCACATCTGAACCAATATCTTTCCTACGTCTCTGCATCTTCCCTCCTGCCTATGAGGCAACTTCAACTTCTCCATAACTTCTCTCAGAGCCTAGAAAACTTTCTCCAATCTTGCTACCATTCTCCCTTTTCACATTCTGGACAACATTTCGCTTGAGAGACTGCCTTGCCAATATTTCTGCCTGCAAACGGGGCATTTATTTTCACTTTTTTACAGTTAAACATCTGGTGATACAGATTGTAAAAAATGGGGAAATGCAGAAGACTTTGTTGCTCAAAACTCACAATGTCCAAACATGTCAGAAGGCTGTTTCCCCCCTCGATCATATACATCCCAGTTACCAGCAGATGATTTTTTTAACTTCCCCAAGTCATAATGAAAGGCTATGAATTAATTCAAGTAACATATCAAACATGGCTAGGCGTCTAAATGTGTGTTAATGACCCCCCCTTTTTTTCACAGCATAACTGTGATCTGAGTTTTCAAATGTATTGACAACTGCTCCTGGGCAGAAGCCATGCAGCATTCCCTGGGGAAAGCAAGTCGACGTTTCAGTCTCCTAGAATTCAACTTGACAGGAGGGTCAATTTCATTTGGTTCTGAGTTTTGTGTATGTGTATGATATGAAGAGGACTGCAGAGAAGCAGACACGTGCAATTGAAGAAGAAGAAGAGTTTGGATTTATATCCCCCCTTTCTCTCCTGCAGGAGACTCAAAGGGGCTTACAAACTCCTTGCCCTTCCCCCCTCACAACAAACACCCTGTGGAGTAGGTGGGGCTGAGAGAGCTCCGAGAAGCTGTGACTAGCCCAAGGTCACCCAGCTGGCGTGTGTGGGAGTGTACAGGCTAATCTGAATTCCCCAGATAAGCCTCCACAGCTCAGGCGGCAGAGCTGGGAATCAAACCCGGTTCCTCCAGATTAGATACATGAGCTCTTAACCTCCTACACCATTACTGCTCCTTGAAATGCAAACGTTTACATCAAAAAAGGGCGAAATGGATACATTTTGAAGTTAAATTATTAATAAAGTCACTATCAAAATTAGATCAGTTTTCTAAACTTATGCACTCGGAATAGTTTCAAGGTTGGGTCACAATGAACACTGTAGATAGGAATTTCAAGAAAATAGGTTGTTTTTGATTGCGATGAAGAAGGAATATCACTATGCAGATCACCAAAGACCACAAAATGGTATCCAAATGATCACCCCGAGCATTTAAAATGCGGGAAGCACCCACTTCAGTGAAGTTAACCATGCCCTGGAAATGTGTCCGAAATGCTCAGAAGCTGAATGAAATCTGGCTATGATTCTTTAATGACTTTTCAATATCAGATTTTCATGTTTTGGAACCGGATCTTATCTGACGGTCCATTGTTATGATTGTTATTAGAAAAAGTGATATAGTACATTATGCTGATTTATGATCTGCCAACAACCCTGAGGAATGCACATATTTTATGGGAAAAGTTTGGTCCAAAGTCACCCTCCCTCCTTTTCTGCTGTCAAGTCAAAGAAGACCTGATGTGGTTTTCAAGGCTAGAGACATCATTGCCTGCCTTTATGTCATAACCCTGGTCATCGAAGAGATAGAAAAAGTGCAGAGAAGGGCAACAAGGATGATTGAAGGATTAGAGCACCTTCCTTATGAAGAGAGGCTGCGACGTTTGGGACTCCTTAGTTTGGAGAGGAGACGTCTGAGGGGGGATATGATTGAAGTCTATAAAATTATGCATGGGATAGAAAATGTTGACAGAGATAAATTTTCCTCTCTTTCTCATGATACTAGAGCCAGGGGGCATGCATTGAAAATGCTGGTGGGAAGAATTAGGACTAATACAAGGAAACATTTCTTCACGCAACACGTGGTTGGTGTTTGGAATATGCTGCCACAGGAGGTGGTGATGGCCACTCACCTGGATGACTTTAAAAGAGGCTTGGACAGATTTATGCAGGAAAAGTCGATCTATGGCTACCAATCTTGATCCTCCTTGATCTGAGGTTGCAAATGCCTTAGCAGACCAGGTAGGAGCAGCAGCAGCAGAAGGCCATTGCTTTCACATCCTGCCTGTGAGCTCCCCAAGGCACCTGGTGGGCCACTGTGAGTAGCAGAGTGCTGGACTAGATGGACTCTGGTCTGATCCAGCAGGCTCTTTCTTCTGTTCTTAAGGCCACTGCTTTCACATCCTGCCTGTGAGCTCCCAAAGGCATCTGGTGGGCCACTGCGAGTAGCAGAGTGCTGGACTAGATGGACTCTGGTCTGACCCAGCAGGCTTTTTCTTCTGTTCTTATGACATCCTTGGTTGTCTCCCATCCAAAAACTGACCAGGGCTGACCTTGAGATCTAAGTTTCTGAGATCTGACAAGATCAGGCTAGCCTGTACAAGTCAGGTGAGGGAAACCCAAAACAGTGCAAAGGTTGGGGGTTCCCCAGGTATCAGCTAGCCCCATTTGGACAGCTGGTAGACTGTCTTGAGATAAAGAGATCTTGAGATAAAGAGATTGTCTTGAGATAAAGGGGATCTCAGGAGGAGCTCACTTGCTCATCCAAACTTCCACAACAGCAGGGAAGGTGAGGGAGGAGTGGGAGCAGATGGTTTCCTGATTCCAGTGGAGCTAGAAGCTTTGAAGAACTACCTTTCCACACACCTGGGGACATTGCTGTAGAAAGGAGGACGGGGAAGAAAATGGGAGCAGAAATGAGAATCACAGGGACTGGAGGAAACTTGATGTACATTTGTGGGTTGTTTTTTTGCAAGCTTTCTTCACGGGTGCTCCAAAGAACACAAGTTCTGATGGGGGGAGGGGGGGGAGAGGAGCTTGCAAAATAAAATTGCAAATGGAGGAGGGTCAATTCAGATGAACTAGCAAAATTCACTTTTTACTGCTATTTGGATCAGGGAAGGAATTTTACAGTGAGTCCCCTCGGGCTTGGACCTGTATGCTGTATACTGTCTCTGCTGGCTGGTTGCTCTGCCAGAAAGCCAAGGGTTCATCAGCTCCATTTCGTGTTTTGGCAGGTCACAAAGGCCCCTTCCGCACACGCAAAATAATGCGTTTTCAAACCACTTTCACAACTGTTTGCAAGTGGATTTTGCTATTCCGCACAGCTTGAAAGAGCACTGAAAGCAGTTTCAAAGTGCATTATTCTGCATGTGCGGAATGAGCCAAAGATGAAGGGGCTGATGAGATCCTTGATGGTACTATCATGCGTGCTGGGGGAGTGGGAGCATTTGACTTCCAAGGTGGCCTTGAGTTCCTTGAGTAATTCCCAGTGTTTAAAGATGATCTTCGAAAAGTTTTTATTAAAACGTGTTTAATGCCACAGATGCATTTGGAGATGCGTACTGGGATAATGCATTCAAAAGACTAGGACATTTTACTACCAAAAAGAGAGAGATCTGTTTTAGTCAAATTTGTTTAGCTGTTATTGGCGCCGCCGTCCCTTGGAAATGCTTATCTAAGAGCCTGCTGATGGCTTCCAATGAAGAATTCACCCTTGCGAAAAACCAACGGTTGTCCAGATTTTTGGAAAGAAATGACGGCGCTTGAAACTAATTCTTAACTCACCACGAACAAATCTTTCTGACTGCATTTCTTTTTAGATTCACAGATACTACGAGTTTAGCAGTCTCTATTCTCCACTTCTCATCCTTCATTTTATGGATTCGATTGCATTGTTCACGCTCATCGTATTTTTATAATTAAGGTAGGCCTGCGTACAATGTGATTTATGCACATTTCTGCAAATGGCATTCATTATAATGATGTCCAGTGTACAACATTCATGCGTATAATCTATGTGTAATGTTGATTGATCAACAAATGTTTTGAAAGATACACATTTTTAGTGGAAACTTTCAACATGGCAAACGGAAAGCAGCGCAAAACTACAGGACTAAGGGTTCGATTTGCATGCTAGAGAAAGTAAAATAAAAATGGGAGGCTTAAGTATCTCACTTGTGGGAACAAGAAATTCAAAACTGTCCCCATTTCAAAGGGGCTTGAAAAAGAGGGGAATTGTCCCCCTATGACACAAGGTATCCCCCCCCACACCCACCTCCAACACTCAATGAGGTGTCTGTGATTTGCTAGCACCATCTACTGGAAATCATAGGAAGTGGTAGGTTGTCTTTCGGGAGACAAATATGAAAACAACCCTTGACAAGAGCCCATGAGGAAGACTGCACAAGTCCCATCCGTTGCTCTGAGAGAAGAACAGAAGTCCAGGCCACTGCTGAAATCCTCAGATGAATACTGCAAAAGCTACTAAACATGGGAACACACGCGTTACAGAAGGGTATGAACAGGAATCCAACAGAGACAACCGAAGACACCATTGCTTCAAATCTTGTCAGGAACAACTAGTTTTATAGGGAGCTAAATTTGAGTATAGTAGACCCTTAGAGGCCAAGATCTTCGAGGTAAAACCTCTTGAGAGTCAAAGCTGGTATTCTAAAAAAGGAGCCTTGAGTCTCAAAAGTTTATACACTGAAGTCTTGTGGATGTCTAAGGTACTACTTGGCATGAATCTCGTTCTTCTGCAGATGAACATAGCTATCCTCCTGAAACTAGTTTTTACGGAGGAGACACTTTAAGGATTGGACGTGTGGAGGCAGGTGAGCCGGGTCAACCAAAAAATATACCACTAAGAAGTTCCTTTTGACTGTCAGCCTCACCTCCCATGTATTATCTTCAGCCATTACCCTCAAAAGAGCCAGAGAAGACTCTGGGATTCTTGGTTGTTAATTCCAACCACGAATGCTTTACAGGAAGATAAGTGGTGAGAGCAGGTGATGACTCCATACAGAAGTACCTTCAGTTTCCAAAGGCTCCCCACTTGAAGAAAAAGTGTTTGGATTTCTACCCCACCTTCCTCTCCTGTAGGGAGACTCAAGGTGGCCTACAAGCTCCTTCCCCTTCCTCTCCCCACAACAGACACCTTGGGAGGCAGATGGGGCTGAGAGAGCTCCAAAAAACTGTGACTAGCCCAAGGTCACCCAGCAGGAATGTAGCAGAAACAAATCCAGTTCACCAGATAAGCCTCTGCCACTCAGGTGGAGGAGCGGGGAATTGAACCCGGTTCTCCAGATTAGAATCCACCTGCTCTTAACCACTACACCACACTGGCTGTCAGCGTGGATTCACCATAACCACAGACTAGCCTGTAGATACACATGATGCTTGAACCACCTTTGATAAACTGGTGCACAAGTTTTAAATCACTTGTATCAAAGCACAGAGCAGGTTAAGTAACCAGTGGGGGAGGAACCGCAGATGATTTAATTGTAAAACAACAAGTGCTTTTTTCAGTTTTCTTAGCCTACCACCACGACAAACAGTTGTGAATGCAAATCATATTCCTTCCCTTACAAAACGACAGGATCTAAGGTAGTCGAAGCCTGTTTCCCCATCCACTGAAGACAGAGACGCTGCGCTCCAATCAAAATGCTTCCTGCCACTGGTATCGCACGCCGGGGAGGGTTTCTTTCTCTCCGTCTCAAAAAAAAAATAAAAATAAAATCCCTGCCTAGCCACCTTTCAAAACTATCTCATCTCTGCCTTGTTGTTTTCAGTTTTCTCGTGAGCTAAAATCCCAGGGCAATGTAGTTTATTGTTTTAATATCTCTCTGACACGAGGCAAAAATATCCCACCGAGGCTACTTATCTGTCATATGTATTTCTGTGAAAGAAATATCAAGGCAAGGCTGTGGCCAGGAAGCACACCAGAAGACAGCAGCCGGCATTGCTTTCTGAAAAGAGCAGGCCAAAACGGAATAAAAGGGTAGCAACTCAGGAAAAAGAAGTCATCTTGCATAAACTACCTAGGGCTGTTCGGGAGCCTCTCAGAAACCACACTAAATCTGAACTGAAACTTATTGTCCTACTGGAATTTCATTTCAGCATAGCCTTGCCTTGAAATTTAGTACGCACCCCCTCCTCCAGAACTGATCTAGACCGTTTTTTATATCTTTCCATTCCACCCCCCAAGATGTGGTCCGTACTGAGATTTAGATAAACATTTGGAAGCAGCTCTATATTTCGTGATTGAGCTAATGTGCTTTGGAGAGCCGGTGTGATGTTGTGGGCTAAGTGCTGGACCATGATCTGGAAGACCCAGGTTCGAATCCCAACTCTGCCACGAAAGCTTGCTGAGTGACCTCAGACCAATCACACCCTCCCGTCCAAACTTAACTGACAGGGTTGTTGTGAGAATAAAACAAAGGAATGGAGAAAAATGTAAGCTGCTTTGGGGCCCCACTGTGGGGAAAGGTGGGAAAGGAATAAATGCAAATAAATAATATGAATAACTCCAATCCCTTTTGCCAAGGAGAGCACTTCTGCACCTATCTGCTTCATCTCCAAAGAAACCCTCGTTAAGGTAGGGTAGAGTTCTGGTAGAAGAGAAGTAGAAGGCCGGTAAAAGATTCCCTCCAGAAGTAAAAGGGAAAGAACCTGGGTAGAAGGCGATTTGGACATGCTTCTCCTAGATCCTATTTCAATGCCTTAACCACTGCACTACCCTAAGAAACTGTACTACTCCATCAACATTATTTGATTGAACCATTCCACAAAACGCTTAACCAAGCAGCAAACCCTGTGAATTCACCCCGGAGGTGTCTTGGGACATATGACAAATGGAAACCCCACAACAAATCAGTGGTTATGACTCCTTCCTTAAAAAAAAGAAGAAGCTTAGATAAACTCTTTTAACTTTCGGCAAATTTCCTACAGATAAAAAAAAATGGGCAGGGGCCCCTCCAAATTAACTTCCAATTTCGCTTTGGGTAGAAAAATGGCTCAAAAACGTAAGGTCCCTTCCGCACATGCAGAATCATGACCTTTCAATCCACTTTCAGTACACTTTGTGGCTGGATTTAACTGTGCAGATCTGCAAAATCCACTTGCAAATCATTGTGAAAGTGGATTGAAAGTGCTTTATTCCGCAGGTGTGGAAGGGGCCTAAATGTGGCAGTTAACCCAGAAACAACTCCTTGGGCCCATCATCAAGAAGACTCACCTGGGTGGCACAGATTGGGACCTCGGGTGGCCTTTGCAGTCTGGCCCAGGGAAGCTCAAAGGGTGTTGCAGCAGAAAGCTGTGAGGACAGTGACTCTTTAAACCCAGGTGTTCTGAGTCAGGCCAAGGAACAAGGAAGAAGCTGGGCTGTAATTAGGAAGGGGAAATGGGAGGGGGCTTCTAGAGGGAGAAGAAGGCAGAGAAGGAGGGGCTCTGCTTCTAGGCAACAGTATGTGAGACATGAACATTTTCAGGGGCTTGGATTGCTGAATAAAGAATTGGCTGTTAAGAATTGCTTTCACACATGCGGAATGATGTACTTTCAATCCACTTCCAGTGCACTTCAGCGATCGTCTGCAAGTGGATTTTGCTAGTTCACACAGTAAAAGCCAGTTGGGAAGTGCAGTGAAAATGGATTGAAAGTGCATCGTTCAGCACATAGGAAAGTGCTCAATGACTGGGCTCAGGATGGCAAGGACCCGCGGGCACCAGGTATGGACACCTCTGCTCCCGAAAGCAGGGTTACAGAAGAAGAGTTGGGATTTATACCCCACTTTTCTCAACCACAAGGAGTCTTAAAGTGGCTTACAAACTCCTTCCCCTCCTCTGCCCAAAACAGGCACCTTGTGAGGTAGGCAGGTCTGAGAGTGACTTGAGAGAACCGTGAGTAGCCCAAGGTCACCCAGTAGGCATCATGTGGAGGAGTGGGGAAGCAAATCTAGTCCACCAGATAAGAGTCTGCCCCTCATGTGGAGGAATGGAAAATCAAACCCAGTTCTCAGGTTAGAGTTCAACTGCTCTTAACCACGCTGGCTTATACTGCGGTAAACCCATTGAAGTCAATGGGCATAGAAGTGCCCTGTTAGTCTTTCAGTCTACTTCTGAGCCCCACAGGGATTCCCTATATGCTCTAGCTACCATGTGTATTTTAAGAGAAAGAAGAGAGATTTACATACACTTCCCTCCAGTGAAATGATTGGGGTAACTTGAACATTGGAGCACATGTAGGGTTTCAGGAGAACTGAGACCAAGGGATAAGGAAGTTCCATGTGAACTTGGATGCTCCAGTTTCTGCCATAAAGATACGGAGCCCATGAACTTTAAGAGGAAGAAATACATTAGGGTTTTAATTATCAGTGTTTCACTCTGCTTAATGCTACCCGATGAATGGCCCCAGCATCCAACGAAAGGGCACATCGAACGAGCATGTGTGGTCTGTAGCAGTGGGTAGGAGTTGGTGGTAGCAGAGCGAATATTGCTAATTAAAACAGCTCAAACAGAATAGTGTTTTAGGGACACAATGGGCTGTAAACTTACTTCCTATTAATTGAACTCAGTGTAATGACATATTGGAATGAATAGCTAGTGATCTGGAAATTCATTTGGACCATTAGTTTAATTACAAAAACTGATGGAAGTTTTCTTAAGACAATTATGGAAAGAACTGGTGCAGCGGCGGATGGATTTAGGAGCTTTTGAACCACCTAAATCTTTTCCCCCCTTATTTTTCCCCCTCTTTTTGATAAAACACCCACAATTTGTGAGATATGCCAGTCCCGTTGACTGAGAGATTGTGGACCTGATCCAGAGATTCTCACACACAGCCACAGGCACCATTCGGCTTCTCATAAGAATCGGCATACGGGTATCTAACATTGCCTAAATTTGAGAACAGTCACGCCCCTGGGCTTCCTTGGTGGTTTCTCCAACCCGATTAGAACCAGGGCTGATCTGGCTGAGCTTCTGCAATCTGCCTACTGCAACCAGAAGCCTAGAACTGACTTAATTGAAATGTTGGTCGAGCTTCTCTGCTTATATTTCTTATACAAACAAAACAATATTTCTTGTCTGTGCTCTGCATATCAACTCTGCCAGATCCCAGCCCGTCTGCTTTGCCTTCCTTTCTAGCCTCCCCTCCCTCCATCCCAAAGTTTCCTTATTTATTATTTAATCCTATTTCCACCATGCTTTTGGGCATGGATTGGCTGCCAAAGCGGTTTATAATTCAAATCCGCTGCAAAGCAATAGCTTAAGCAATGCACAGAAATATGTCCAACTGGATGAAGCAGCAGAATTTTTGCGTTGGGGAAAAAGGGGCCCTTCGCATTTCGCTCTTCAGCAGTGGGGAGACAGGAAATAAGAGAACCCTCCCGCACACACCCATCAGCCTCAGCCCCCCCCCCCCTGCATATTCTAGCCTCTGCCCTTGGATATCTCTACAGCCCTCCAGAAAGAAATTCCTCCTCAGATACAAGAAGATAACTCAGACTCTGGGCCCTTCCGCACATGCAGAATAAGGCACTTTCAATCCACTTTCAGCATTGTTTGCAAGTGGATTTTGCTCTTCTGCACAGTAAAATCCAGCTGCCAAGTGCTTTGAAAGTGGATTGAAAGCGCATTATTCTGCACGTGCAGAAGAGACCTCTCTGTCTTCTTTGCGTTTCCATCCTCTCTCCTCCCTAACACAGCAGCTTTTCCACTCAAGCCCCCAAAGTGACTCCTTGGAGCTGCGGGAAAAGTGTTCTGGAGTAAAAAGATAACCCAGCACCATTCCTGCTTTCTAAGAACATCTTACTTGGTTGAAGCAGGACAAAGACAGACCAGCTTTTCTCTAAGCCAACCGTTCTTTCACCCAGTGAGGCTCCGTCACCCTGAGACAGGCTCCCAGTCCTCATAGAGGTTATCTGGCCCACCAGTCTCAGGATTGGAAAGGCGTCTGGCTCTCTCTCCCCGCTGCCCCGATCTTGGCCTTCCCCAAATCTGGGTTCGACTTCCCTTTTCTGCTGCATCACAACTGAACTCCAGCCAGCAGCTCACCTGGAGAAAATGGCTGCTCTGGAGGTGGCCACGGTCTTGGCTGTGTCAGAGTGACCTACCTGGACCCCAGCCACTGCCTCCACCAGCCTTCTTCCAGAACCTAAGGAAGGGCCTGCTGGATCAGACCAGAGTCCATCTAGTCCAGCACTCTGCTACTCGCAGTGGCCCACCAGATGCCTTGGGGAGTTCACATGCACGATGTGAAAGCAATGGCCTTCTTCTGCTGCTGCTGCTGCTCCCAAACACCTTTACATGGGTTTTGCTCAAGCAGTCGGGGCGGGATCAAGTTGGGGTCAGGCATTGACTCCCGACACAACTCATTGAAGGAAATTACTCAGAATTCTCAATAATTGACAGGTTCGCCTTTCCTCCTCCTTGGCTGGAATGTTTGCAATTATTCCGTACCACCCCTGAGCAGCTTGGCCGAGAGTTGGTTGCTTATGGACAGCCAGCAATACTTAAATCTACTCTACACCCATACACAAGTCTCTCTCTCTCTCTCTCTCTCTCTCTCTCCCCCTCTCTCTCTCTCTCTAAATAACACATTTATCCAGGGAGGGCAGCAGGGAGAGGTTTGCATTGTTTGAAAAGAATAAGCTGGGGCCTGATCAATATTCACAGGCAAAATGAAAAAGAGAGCCGTAAGACTGTCTTACTTGTGGAGGTGTATACTAGTGAACTGGGGGCACTGTACACGGGCGATCCTTCCTGGTTTGCCTGGCACAGCAGCACCCTGCCTATGGAAGAGAGAAAGAAAGAGAGGAAGAGAAGATGGTCTGATATCGGGAAAACTGACACTAGATCTGATATGCTTTTAAAAAGCCACCCCCCACCCCCCAAAAATGTGACAAACAGCCATGAGGCTTTTGACATGCCATGCCATTGACCGCAAGCAACAACAGAAAGACCCTCCCCACATTGACTAAGTAGCATATATTTAGCATTCTATCAGCACAGCGTTCACTCCCCTCCAAGACACATATATATGATTGTTTCCAGCCGGGAGGTTGGCACGGCCATTACTCTGTCATCA
This sequence comes from Sphaerodactylus townsendi, assembly GCF_021028975.2. NCBI lineage: Eukaryota > Metazoa > Chordata > Lepidosauria > Squamata > Sphaerodactylidae > Sphaerodactylus > Sphaerodactylus townsendi. The sequence continues at coordinate 143,038,731 of NC_059428.1, forward strand.
GTGACTGCGGCTGATCTCTCTCCGGCCCCTTCCGCACATGCAGAATAATGCACTTTCAAGCCACTTTCAATGCACTTTGCAGCTGGATTTTACTGTGCAGAATAGCAAAATCTGCTTGCAAACAATTGTGAAAGTGGATTGAAAGTGCATTATTCTGCATGTGTGGAAGGGGCCTCCATCTCTTTCTTCTCCCAAGCATAGACTACCAAATCCAGCCTGCCCAGAAACTATTCTGACCTCAATGTATTGTCAAAGACTTTCATGGCTGGATTCAACTGGTTGCTGCGGGCTTTCCGGGCTGTGTGGCCATGGTGTGGTAGATCTTGTTCCTAACGTTTCGCCTGCCTCTGTGGCTGGCATCTTCAGAGGTGTATCACAGAGGGAAGTCTTCTCACTAGACACAGGGTGTAACAGACTTTCCTCTGTGATACACCTCTGAGATGCCAGCCACAGATGCAGGCAAAACGTTAGGAACAAGATCTACCACACCACGGCCACACAGTCTGGAAAACCCACCACAACCAGTATTCCCATCTCCCTGAATATTCTGCTCTGCCAGGGTCAAAACCAGCCAGATCAATGACGCCTGCTCATCTTCTCTGTGTCGTTCCAATTTTAGTATATGTGCTGCCAGAGTGAACGCCCCAATCAATGACGTGCCACTGATGGAACATCTGGAGCTGCTTCAGTCCATGAAAGTAATCCTGGTCAGCTCAATGAATGAAGCACTGTTAACTCTGACCAGGACACCTGCCTTAGGAAGCAATTTTGAGCCGGAAAAGGACGAGGAGGGAATTTTATTTCCACAACAGCCTTGCGAGGTACAGGAGGTTGACAGAGAAAGAGGCTGGCCCTAGAATACCCAGTGAGCATAGCAAAGTGTAAATTTGAACCCAGGTCCCTGTCCAACCTCTTAAGCAATTGTTTATGGACTTCCTGGATCAGAACTCCAGCTGTGGGAAAGTCTACTTTTGCATTTTGGTGTGGTAGTCTGCACCCATATTTCTCCCTCCCCCTGTACAAACAAACTTTCCTTTCCCCCTTATTACTGATGGTTTAATTTAGTGATTTATTTCTTCCCTCCTCGCTTAACAGTTGGTTTTATTAACCACCGATTCCAAATTCACAAACAAGTCTGCTAATAAAGCCCAACTGCTCCTTATTTCACACCGGGAACCAAATTTATATATAATTTAACAACGAGCGTCCCCAGTCAATTTTTGTTTTACT